>NC_056739.1:1928560164-1928660164 GCF_019279795.1 Protopterus annectens | reverse complement strand
GGTCGGAAGTGGTGCTAGTACCTGATGGTCACTGCTGTCTGTTAGGACCATGTCCCTCATGGGGCTGCCCAGGACCAAAAGCCCATGGCCCACCACATCATGGTGTGGACAGCATACTCCCTTCTGTAGCGTTGGATGTGCCGCAACTATGGGAGCATGAGTGTGCACAGCCATGTGGACTCTCAGCAGATGGTGTTTCTGACCTACATCCATGGGTCCGATGCTCAACTCCAACCACACATTCCAGCACAGACAATATGCAGTCCCAGACAGACACTGTCTCAGCCCACCTTCTGTCCACTGCATCAGTGAATCAATCCAGGGTGTCCCCAATGCAGTGGAGGCTGTCATAGATGTCAGATTGTGGGGCATTCATAACCATAAGCATATGCCTGGTGTTCTGTTCAAAACATACCTGTGCCTCCATAATGACCAGAAACATGCGCTGGGTGACCCGTGATGTAACACCTGCAACCGGTGGTGAACAGACAGCAGAATTCCTACAAGCACCCCTGTAAATCTGCCTGTGTGGGACCTCAGCAGCTCTCTGGCTATGGCTAATGTCTACACTCACTGCAGCCATAGTTGTCACACTTTCCTGTTCAATGTCTCTGCCCTCTGACTGTCTAATATCTGTGGCCTCTGGGGATGAGGTACATGTAGGCATACAGACTGTGTTCAGTGACTATGGGGGCAGAAAAGTGATGTCTACCTCTGGGACAGATTCTGCCCTCAACACCTCCACTTGTGCCTCACTGTGGTCACCATCATCAGTGTCTGAGGAGACACTAACATCAGGTCATGTAGGGGACAGACTCCAACCCAACAGTCACCTGCAATAAGAATGAAAAAATAAGTACATTAACACCTGCACTATTGTGTATGAAAAGCATCCAAGACTCATAACAACGAAGACCCACAACTGCATTATTAGTCAAACAACTTCCTTCTCCACCTTCGTCCACAAAGCACTACCTCAGAACCCAATTCAAATTCAACTCAGGAGCTTTATAACCATCACTTGAAGTAAATCAACTCAAACATGACCAGTAATATTCATCTTTTACTCAGTCAGTATGACACTATAATTGAAAAAAAAACATAAAACCCAGTACAACTCTCTTTACAATTATATGGAAATACACATTTCACTGCTTGGTGTATTTGCCTTCAACCTGTTGTATTTTAAAAGGCATTTTAGATTCCTTGCCTCATTTAAACAAGGAGCCTTATCTGCTCTTACCTGTAACTGCCGAAGTGTATCTGTTTGTTAAACTACACCCCTGTGACTACCGTGTCTTGAAACCTTAGGTACCTCTTCCAGACTGGCATTTAAAGAACATCTTATGCTGTTTACACCCATAATTATGTGTACATAGGGCATTATTCTGGCCCTTAACTGTACTACACTATAATTGTTCCTTAACAAAACAAGTATCATACTTACCAGGGGCAGGACCATGGCCTTGGGCAATACCTGACAGACCTGTGAAAATTTGATGTGGGGTAATGTCAGTACCACTGCATGTTGCAGCCCAACAAGGTAATATGTCCATATCTCTCACATTTACAGTAGCTACTGTGTTACTGGTTGTATTGGTCCTAATCTGCATATGAGTGTATACCTGAGGTTACACCCCCCCCAAAGAACAAAGACTTGACCCCCACATAAAAGTTTCTACAGCCTGACACACTGACTGCTACAGTAGTAGAATGCTGATCACAGTAAGCTTACTTGCATGCTCTCCAGCTGTGGAAACTGTGGCACCCACCTCCACAATGTATGGTGTGATGGATGCCAGGGAGCTGTTGCGTGTTCCTAGGTATGCCAGGAATTCCTCAGTGGCTGAGAGCTGTTGTTCTTCTGCAGGCCCTCCACCAGTGACAACATGATCCCTAGCTATATCTGCTGCCTGTTGACATGCAGCATTAATCATATCAGTTGCCCGGTGTCGATCCTGCTCTTATGTCCTGCCACACAGGGCCATGGCATTAATGTCCTGGACAAAGTCTGACCACAATGCAGCATGCTATTCTGTATTATGTCTCCCCCTGGATAGCAGGATATCATGATGCTGCCTTAGTCCTTGCAAGATTATCTCATTTTCCGCATCCGAGAAGGGTGGATGTCATCTGTGGTACATTATTCCTGAAAGACAACAGAAGCAGAACACATTACAGGATCACATACATGGACATCCACTATGTACAGGTATAGCAAAGGCAAAATAGCTGGCACTATCCACTGCTGCACACACATGTCATATTCCACAGTGAGACAACATACAATGTGTGTGGATCCAACCGAGATAGTATCAATAGTGAGGTATTTCCTTGTGTACAATGATACATTCTGTTGTATGATCATCCAGTCTATGGTAGTGTGTCTGCTAAGGCCAACCACCCAATAATATCTCATAAGACCAGTGCCAGACAAACAGCAGTGTGATATTACAATCACTATGAAGGGATAGTCCAACTACAGCAGTGTGCCACAATGACAAAGACAATGCAACCTTGGAGTATTGTACATCCCCTGTAGGTGCAACACAGCATTATATCAATGACATGTCATTACCACAGGTTTAATACAGGTTTACTGTTGTAATCCCTATTCCCCATACCTGTATCCTTCTATCTGCATCCTGTTATACACAAAAAACAGTTACATACCTGGTAAAGTACAGTGTGCCTCTGTTGAAATGTGCTACTAGTAATGTTTCACAAAGGCATGCTCTGTGTGAGAACAGTCTCATACAGAATGGTTCCCCGTAGCCAGCCGCCTGCCTTCTAAACTTGCTCCCCATCAGCAGGTGATTAACTCTGAACCAATTTGTGGTTCTGTAATGCTAATTGCAGCCAACAGAGCTGAATTGGACTATCATTAGCCAATGACATGCAAACACTGTGTGATATATAAGGCCTTTATGCAGAGCAGGGCCCATTTCTTAGCTGTTGAGATGGACATTACTGGGGTAGAGACTACATTGTCAGAGAGGGTAGGTCTGTAGCAGAAACCTATACACAGAGCTATGTTACCATAGGCTGCAGCTGCTGCTGTAGGTAGTAGATACAGGCAGTGAGTGTGAACACTTTGGAGGACAACAAGCTGTAGGTGTATGTGTGTTAGCTGTGTCAGCCTTGTTGCAGAGGCAGAGCCAGGGTGAAAGTACACCTGACACTCCAATTATGGCATATGTTTACAGTACATATGTTAGCAACTGTGTCAAAAACAGAGTACTAGGTGACATATAGTAATGCTATGTGATGTGTGTCCCTACCTGCAGGCCTGTGACTTCTAGCAGTGAAAAGCAGTTATTTATTTTGCAATGCTTTGTGTGGATAATGACTGCATGAGTCATTCATTAATTGCTGCCTTCACAATAATATAATTGAAATGCAGCACAACAATGGATTTGAACCCAGGACTGTGTATGGCAAAATCCGCTATATGCAAGTCATTTAACCGACTGAGCTACTGAGTCACTGCTGCAGCGGGTGTATTTGCAAAATATATGTGCACACATACAAGCTGTGATAAACATTTTCTACATCCATCAGTATGTGCATATGTCTTTAGATGTCTAGTGGTAGACTATTGCACCAGAATCCAAGGTACACTCCCATTTTCCATTACTTTCTATTCCAGTTTGTATGGTGCGGTGTGGCATGTAGCTCCACTGAAATATGCCTAATGACTGTAATTGGCAATTATGTTTTGTTTAAACCACCTGTTTTAAGTAAGAGTTGCATGCTGTGGTGGCTTAATGCAGTATGCTGGAGATGTGATGGATCTGAGTTTAAAATATGGCAGAGGTGTTTATCTTGTACATGTGACTTACAATGTTAGAAACACATATACTCATTATAGTTGTATTTAGCTGAGTGACGCTGTGCGCAGCAAAGCACTGTGCTAAATAATTATAAAGAAAAGAAAAAAAGGGAGATAGGAAAGTGGTGAAATGGGGATAAGCAAGGAGAAAAACATATTGAAAGGCAGGGAGTGATATGCAGGAAGGGTGTAGGAAAGAACCATAGATATCCATTTCTTGTACAGCAACAACTGTGCACTTTGACAGATTTGTAGATGAATTTGGATTCTCAAACTCCAGAGAGAGGGGTGAAGGCAACATAACTGGGTTGTCAAGTAAATTGTACCAAATTACCTGTGTCTAGTGGGCACATGTGAATTGGAGAGCTATGTATGGGATGCTATCTTTTTCTTGGGACAGGTGCCCATTTTTTTTAAGGTGAGAGTTGAATGTTGGGGAAGGGACATAGGTATGTGTGGGGGAGGTAAGTTGGGAAGATGAGGAAGCATTTGCAAATAGACAAGACAGCAGACAGGGGCAGTGTGTGACATATGATGGGGTGAACATCTTGGATAGGGAGGGTGTTGTGGAATCTGAGTCCCATGTCCCTTCAGTTGGCAACAGTGTAACTCACATCTCTACCCCATGGGACTGTCAGCACTGCTCAATCACTGCCCCAAGGGTGGCTGTTCTGGAGGCTGGACACCAGGGCAAGGCTGCCCCACAAGGTCAGTCAGCATGACCTCAGTCCAGTGTAGGTGATGGTCATAGCCACAGTGGACTGTCCTGCTCATGAGGACCAGCAGCTCTGCATGGGTGACAGCATTCCCTCCGCCACTACTCCCAGAAGGGGACTGGGCCCTGTCCCCTGGGGTGGTGCGACACAGCAGGTAGTGCAGGGGTAGCAGAGGGGGCACCACTGGTCTGAGTCCCAGACATGCTGCGACTCAGTGCCAAAACCAGTCCAGGCAAGGTAGGAGGCTCAGCTGGAACTTACCTTGATGTGCTGTGGGATATGAGGTATAGAAATATGTTACAGTTAGTAATAACCAAACCAATGTTAGTATTAACAGAAGAGGACATTATATTTATTCATCCATATACATATTAATGTATAACATGTGCAACCTAACATTAAGTAACATAACAGTTAGTATGATAATAGTATGCCAGCAAAAAGTAACCATAAGGCCAACAAAACAGTTAGTTTAACAAATATGTTAATAGTGCATCATGATAAAACATAATAATCAACCACATTTTCCAATATATTGTTAGTTTAACAAAATATGTTATTATTAAATCACAATAAAACATATTAATAATAATACATATACTATATTTTCCAAAATATAGTTAGTGTAACAAAATATGTTGATAATGTTGTTGTTTGCCTTTTCGGCTTTTCCCAGTTAGTGGTCGCCACAATGGAACTCTGGTCCACTAATGATTGGCAGTAGATTTTTATGATGCCGAGTTGCCAGCCCGATGCCCAACCTTCAGCAAAGGCACAAAATATGTTGATAATAAATCATAATAATAAATAACAGTAATAAAGAAATGAAGAATAGGCATAGAGAGAAAAATTCCATTACTGACATTGCAGATTATATCCCTCAATACACTGAAATATATACTCTACAGGTCTGTAGTGTCAGGTTTGAATATAGTGATTACAATTCTCCTTTAACTGATGTAGCATGTACATACCTCTCAAGCTGTTAGTATGGGTCAGTATGGGCCAAGCAGTAACAAATGCAGGTACGCCACTACACAGAACAGTTTCACATAATGTGGACTTACATAACTACCCAAGTGTTCTGTAAACGTATTTGGTAATACATTGCATTCCAGGTAATAATTTATCTGGTAAACATGTGACAGATGGATTGATCAGTTTTAATTACATTATGAAAATTTGTGGCACTTGAGAGGCATGTTTGTGCACAGTAATTAAACTAGACAGCTGTCATGGCTTAGTTGGCAGGCATGGGAGTAGAACCAACTAGCTGTGACTGCAGGGGACATCTGCAAATAATTTAATAATTGACTGCAGCAGCATAGTACATATATGGAAAAGACATGGCCATACTGGGATTACACACTTTTATTTATGACTCAACAATGCTGATGAACACATTCTTTCTATTGAGTGCAACATTCTATGAGATCAAAATACAATATCTGCTCATAATATGGGCTAACTCACCCATAATATTTTTTGTTCTTGGGGAGAGAGAAATTGTGAGCATTACATGCCTGATACTGAAAATAAAGTGCTACATAGCACTGGATTCGAACCCAGGACTGTGTGTGGCAAAATGTACTGTGTACAAGGAATTTAACAGACTGTGTTACTGAGTCATTGCTGACTACAAGGTGACTGATGCTTACCTGGAGATCACCTGGAAACATACTATGAATTGTGCAATACAAGTTGCAAGACTTTCCACTAGCATTTTAGTACTGTTACAGTGTTATACTAGACTGCAGTGACAAGAGAACACACATGCATGGTATACAACCATACAAAATATATTACTACAGCTTCATCACTTTCAACAATACGGGTGAACACATACTATTGTTATTGGTTTGAAATATATGTGAAGTCCATGCACAATATCTGACCATGAAGTGGGGTACCTCACCTACATACCTTTATTATCTGAAGCCTGTAGAAGACAGAGCATTATGTGGCTAGTATTGGCCTAGAGACAGCCTTGAACAGTACTATGAGCTAAACAATATAGTTTGCAGCCATTAGATTTGAATTCTACAGCTATTACAGTGTTATACTTGACTGTAGCAACCTTACCATACAGACACAATGCATACAGCTCTACTGCATTCAGACTCAATGCATACAGCTCTACTGCAATGGTTATGACAAGACAATTTTGATGTACGTCATTTTCCTTGATGTTGTTGGTATTGTTTCTTGCTTTTATTGAACTACAGTTGTTATTATTCATTTATTTCACTACAGCTCTAATTCCACATTTATTGCACTACATAGACTTTATTGTATATACTTTATTGCAGTTAATGTTTTTCTCTTTCTTGCTTATTGCACTACAGTTGGAATAACACATCCATACTCACCATGTTCAAGGTGCAACCTGGCCAGCTGCCTGGCATGGGACTCAACATTGTGAGCCCTCTCAGCTGCAACTGTTGGGAGAGAAGCACACCATTATGCATACCAGTTTTGCAGACATTCACCTTGCATTTTGTTAACACAGCAGAAAACATACTTACATACTTGTGGGGCATTCCCTCCCCTCACTTCTTGGACCTAGGTGTCTAAGGTTCCCCTCTTCTGCCATTTCAGGTCATCGTGGTGATGATAACACTACTCACCTGTGTGGGGGATACCAGTAACTCTGGTGAGTTCTCCGGCTGACCAGTCCCAGGCCTCTGCCTTACACTCCAAGCCCTGTAAACAGCCCTGCAGCAGCCTAACATCATGTTTTTTATGAGGCGCCCAACCATGACCCTGGACTCCTAAATGTGCCTGAAAGCACACACCTTCCCCAACACCACCAGCCATGCCAACAGTTCATTGAACTCCAATGGATCTTCAGAATTCCTGTCTATTGCTCTTAATATAGGCTGCTTTCCCACCCTTACATGTCATTGAGGAACATTCGAAAAAGTACAGCGTCACTTAGCAGCACTCAAACAAGCTAAGCAGAGCTAAGCATCACGAGAACTCACACAACTGTGATTTAAGTGACGCATTGCACCACGCAAACCTTAGCAGCTATTAACAAGCTTATGCAGTGCTTAGCATGATTGAGCAGAGCTCAGCAGAGTGCAGCAGTGCCATATTTTACAAATTTAATTATTAAATTCTAGATAAATAGTTCAGCACACTACATTATTGTTCTGCCTGCTATGGATTTGAACCCGGGACCTACTACCCATCTAGCTGTAACTCTACCCATTTAGCTACTTGGATATTATGAAAACTGGTCTACCTTCACATATACTACTGAGCTATGTGAGCATAAACAGAACATTACATAAATAATTAATTACAAGCATTTCTATTTTTACATGTTTGGCAGGTGTTACCTATGTATGTATGAGCTCCACTCGGCTTTGCTGCACTCCGCTGTGCATACAGCAATTAAAAAAATATTTGTAAAATACAAATAGATGTAATTATAATTATTGATTACATCCGGTTCCTATTTTTAGATGTTTGCCAGGTGTCAGCTATCTATATCTGAGCACAGTTTGGCATTGCTGTGCTCCGTGCAGCGCCGTGAAAACATGCAGTTAAAAAAAATAAATTATTAAAATAACACAGGGGACACATAACAGATCATTGAAATGACATATTACACATTTGACACACTTCATAGCATTACTACAGTGGTGGGGATCATTGCAGGGAGCCTCAGACTCATTTGCAGACATGGTTAGCTGCTACACCTCTCCCTATATTGATTCAATATCGGTGTTCCTCATCTCTCCCTCAGCAGCGTGCCATCATTAATATGCATGGCATGCTGCTGAGGGGGAACCATAGCCATGAACGCAGATACATCCATGTGGGCTCGACACTGTGCCTACATGGATTTTGTTAAATTCTTAAAAGAAAAATCAAATTTCTAATATAACAGATCAAAAAAGACAATGAACTATGTACAAAGATGTTCATTATACTATATACAAAAAAATTAGATCAAATATATAAGAGCTGACTAATAAATATGTTATTAATTTTATATTCAACCATTGGTTGTGTATTGCTGTGTTCCTAGAAGATCTAGATTTAATTGTCAATTATTTTAACCTGGATACTTCCAAGAGAAGATCTTTAAAGTTTTGAAAAGAAGGAAAGTGTGATGATTTCCAATTTCTAGTTATTTCTTTCCTGGCTATGGACAGTACAGACCAAAGAAGTGAATATTTGTTTGATTTTACACAGGATGGAATTGGTGAATTAAGTAAAACTAATGACTTTGTAAGTTGGAAATTGTCAGTAAATATTGCTTGTAAGAAATGATTGATATTTTCCTAATATTTTTTCATATGTGAACATTCATAGAAAATATGTGTCCAATCAGCATTCTGAACCTCCAAACATCTCCAACACAATATATCTTCTTTAAACATCTTATTTATTTGCTGAGGAGTGATGAATGATCTATTTAAAAATCTCCAGGTAAACATTCTCCATTTAAGTGAAGTAGTTGTTTTACCCACAGACTGATGAAAATTCAATTTATCTTTACCTGAGGGGTTATATTTATTAATTTCTGAAAAATATTTCCAATAATTATAAGGGAAAATGTATAAGTCTGATTTGATAGTATATATATATATATATATATATATATATATATATATATATATATATATATATATATACCAAGTTAATTTTAATTAAATTGTTCTGTTGAGAACAAACAATTAAGTATTGAATGAATTTAGGAATTAAATTGTTTGTCAAGCCACAGTGAAGAATCAAGGTAATTTTCTTCCAATAAAGTATTGATTGATTGTAATTCATTATTCTTTACCAGTTGACGCCAATAAATCAATTGTTTCTGCTCAAATATTGACATTTTATGAAAATTTGTGGGGAAGATAACCCCCTGTGTATATGCTATAGGGAAAATAAGGAATATCCAATTTTCATATGATTGGAATCTATGAATAAAAATTGTAAAGGATGTTAGAATCATATTAATATAGTTTGATGTAAAAGTCTCAGTAGGGCATAAAGAAAAATGTTCCTTTAATTTCCATATGACTGTATTATTTAATAATTGTAACTTAAAATGGTCATTACTATTATTTAGATTTAGTGATGAAGATAAGATAAAGTCTTTCATTTAGCTGAATATTTACTATCTATAAGATAAAACATTGTCTTAATAACTGAGGAAATTGACCAGATTTCTAAGTCTGGCAATGCAATGCCTCCATTATCCCAGCTATACATATGGTATGTTAAAGAAATTCTGGGTTTAATTGGATACCACAGGGATTTTTTAATGATAGTATTAAACATTTTAATTATTGCATAAGATGGAGGTATAGAAATAGATTGAATTATGTATAGAATTTCTGGTAGAAGAATCATCTTTATAATTGACAACTTCTCTTCTATTGAACTTTTTATTTTAGACCATTTATCTATTACGTTATCTATTTCTGTTAAACTTTTATCAAAGTTCATTTTTTTTTCAATTTCTTTTAAACTATTAGCAATAATTATTCCTAGATATTTTATTTGCTGGGGTTGTGCTATATATTTTAAATTCATTTTGAATATTGTATTTTTTAATCAGATAATAAGATTTGCATTTTATTATGGTTAAATGTAAGACCTGCTTTTTTTAAATAATCTATATCATTAAATAATTCTTGAATTGTTGGATTTTTGCCACCCAAGGTAATCAAAATATCATCCGCAAACATTTCAATCTTTTACGTTTTGTTAAAGCTTATATCAAAACCCATAATATTACTATTATCTCTAATCAAGTTGGCCCAGGGCTCCATAACTAAGGTAAATAATAGAGGGGATAAAGGACAACCTTGTTTAGTACCTTTAATAATAGGTATGAACTGAGATATATTAGAACCAATTTTGCTATATGCTTGTGAGCCTATATATAACTAAGAAGATTTATAAAATTACTTGAAAAATTGAGTTTCTGTAAAAGAATAAGTAATCCCAGTTAACAGTGTCAAAAGCACAATTTATATCTGAACTAACTATATTTAAATTGTTTTTTAGGTTTTTAGTTGACTCAATTAAAGTTGTTACTCTTCTAATATTATCATAAGTTCTGTTTATTATGAAACCTGTTTGGTCTTCATCTACTAAGTTGGGAAGAAATACCCTGAGTCTTTTTGCATATACAGACATAAATATTTTATAGTCCGTATTTAGTAATGATATAGGTCTGTGTGAATTACATTTTGTAGGATCTTTTCCGGGCTTTAGGATAGGAGAGATGAATGTGTATTTCCATGAGGGAGGGATAATATTTTTATCTTGTATAGTGTTAAAAATTGAAAGCAATAGAGTTAGTGCTTTATCTGGAAGCAATTTGTAAATTTCTGGAATAATGCCATCATTACCAGGTGCTTTACTTTGTTTGAGGGTATTAATTTGTTCTTGAATGTCTTTTAAAGTAATTTACCTATCAAGTAGTTTAATTTGCTTATTTGTTAATCTATTTTTAGAGTTTTTTTAATAAAGTCTTGAATTTCTTTCTTAGAGTTTATTGATGTAGAAGATTGGTTTAAATTAAAAAAAATGTCTGAATTCAATTAATATATTATGCAAATCAGATACTAATTTTTTTCTGAGGTGAATATATTTCTTTAATGTGATTGAATTTATTCAATCTTTTTATTTTATTGGATAAAATATTCTAAGATCTTGTATAAATTGAAACATTAATAAATTATATTTCTCTAAACTAATCTTAGTTTTATGATAAAGAATCTCAGGGTATTTCTTATTTAAGACGAGTGTATTGGATAATGTCCTATAAGGTGATTGGTTTTCATTGTTCATCTGTTTAGTATAAATTAGTAACTGCTCCAGTATTTCATTAACTCTGAAGAAACCCACGGTGGAGGTGGGTGAAAGCGCTCAGTTCTTTGTGTTTAATAAAAGGTTTTTTGTTCCGTGGATCCAAGCAGCGTTTTACTTTTATTTTTTACCATTTCTTATTTAAGATTTTTAGTTCATCCAATTAAAATTTTTGTTGTGGGTTTTTGATAACTCAAGATTTAAGGTGTCTAGTTTTGTTTCTATCTCTTTTAAATTTTTATCCCATGAAAGTCTTCTTTTCTTATACCAATCAATTATTCTGCCATATAGATATGCCTTCATTAGATTCCAAATAAAAACTTCAGATGTATTATTGTTGGTATTAAATTCTAAAAAAACTATGAACGTCTTGTAATATGAAGGTGTTGAAATCTTTTAATTTAGTGATATATGCCAGAATTCATTTTATCTGAACATTGGTGTTAGTATGAATATATATATATATATATATATATATATATATATATATATATATATATATATATATCAAAGGTTATAGAATTGTGATCTGAGAAGGGGCATGTAATAACTTTTACATTACTTAAAGAATCTATTAAACTATTTGCAATAAAAACTCTCTTGAATATGTGTTGTGTCTGTGTGAAAAGAAATGCATAGAATAGTGACTTTGGGTCAGCATAAGAATCAATGTCTTTTAATAAAAAAGAATTGGAAAACTCTTAATAATTTAGCTGAACTCGAAACTTTTCTTTTACTCTTAAAGGTAGAATCAGAACTACTAAAAATACAGTTAAAATCACCAGCTAAAATAATATTACTCTTGAGAATTGAATAATATGATCAATATGTTGTGCTGTTGTCTGTCCTACGTCAGGAATCCAGTACGTTTATTAGAGTGAATATTAAATTATTAAATTGTATGATAATAGAAGCTGCCATACCTTTATTATCTTTGTATGTGTCTATTATTTTAGGTTGTGGTAATTTGTTATTCCACAATATTGCTACACAATCCCCCAGATTCTCAAAAGCTTGCACAGTGTGTATGATTAGTGTTAGATGAAATTTTGCCAATATGGCGGCCGAGTGATCCACGTACGTGCATGTCTGACGTGCACAAGCACTGTAGCACTAGTGCTGCACGTCCCCAGCCCCTGTATGCAGATCACCCCATTTTCAGGTGAAAACCATGCAAATGAGGTAAATTTGCCATTCAGGAAGCAGGAATCAGGGTGTGCAGGACTAGCGTAATATGCAGAAATGTATTTGGTTAATAACCGAGTACGGCTTTGCAAACTGCAAAATAGAGCTATGACAGCTCCAAATAAAGGCTGCATAGCATTGAGGAAGCATGCCAATGGCCAAGTAGAAGGCCATTGGCATTGCAAACAATGCCAAATGTACATAATACAACTTTTATGATATGTTTGTCGATCACATCCGTTGAAGCATAGGGCAGTGGTGTGCAAATGGGACAGATGAGGAAATAAGAAAATAAACCTAAAAACAACAGTCTAACTAAAATCAGTATTCCGCTATGCAAGTCAATGCCAGGCAAAAGACAACCTGGCCAGTGAGTAGTGGTTGCTAAGGGGGGAGGCACAGTGTGACACATGTAAATATGCATTAGCAGGCAATTCTATGCAAGTGAGTGGGAAGGATAGTGAATCCCAGTTTTTCCCAGCATGTGAGGCAGGTCCTAACAGTGTATGAGTATGGATAGCTGAGTGCAAGACTAGGAAGTAGTTGACATCATGTGTGGGAGTGTCAGGCATACTGTCAGCGGATTGGAGCCCTGTGGCTCGGGGTTGCATCCAGCTTAACACAGCAAAGCCAGGGAGTGTGTCTAAACCTGCCCAGCATGTACGACGCAGTGTAAGCAGGTGTGCACACCATGCAATAGGATCTACAGGAAGATAAAGGAAGTGAACCCAGGAAATAGTAGCAGTGTGCACATTGCAGTACACCAATTGAGCAGCACACCACCAGGATGAATCAGAAGGGCAATGGGAAGGGACAGCAGCAGTAGGAAGTTAATCAAGGGGTACTAGGTTTGTTGCCAGGTGAAACAGATTGGAACCAGCCAATTACACAGACAGCAGACCAGCCAAGCCCAAACCGCCACTATAAACTATGCAAACACCTACCCCTGCATTTTTTTCCCACACCCTACACCACCGGTGTAAACAAGTGGGGAACATTTAACACTCACAACAGCAAAATGCTAGGGGCTGCAATAGCTATCATGCAACTTGAGGAAGAGGGTGAGGGTGGCGATGATGGTAATGCTGCCAACCAACCCACAGTGATGAGACGGAGAAGAGTGTACAGTCCCAGGGTGACCTACTAAGGGATACATGAGCTGGAGATAGTGGCATGCTATAGGGTGGACAGGGACCTCCTACAGCAGATTGTTGAACTGTGCCGGCCATGCCTGACACACAGAACTAACACTGGGGAACCCATCCCAGTGGAAACAAAGGTATGTGTAGGCCTAAGAATACTAGCTACAGGTACTTTCCAAAGGCCAACTGTTATGATGGGGATCTCACAGGCATCAGCATCCAGGGAACTCCACCAGATCCTGGATGCCATGGCAGCATGTTGGTGAGCATGTACATTTCCCCCTCACATGTGAGGCGTTGCCCAACAGTATGTGTTTCTTCCACCAAATAGCAGAATACCCTGAGGTAGTGGGTGCAATAGACTGCACGCACATATGCATCAAAGCAGAACCCAGTGAGCAGGGTAGGGTTTACATCAACTGAAAGGGCTTCCCCTCCATCAACTGCCAGGTCATGTGTGATGCCCAGAGCATAATACTGAACATGTGCGCCGGCTGCTCTGGAAGTTATCATGATTCCCACATCTGGCATCTGATGCAGCTGTATCATAAATTTGCCAATGGGGACATTCCACATGATCACCTAGTGGGGGATGCTGGATACGCATTGGAGCTGTGGCTGATGACGCCCATCAGAAACACACACACACCCGAACAAGAACTCCATAATGCGGCACACGCACAAACAAGAATCATAATAGAGAGTGTGTTTGGGATGCTGAAGTCACAGTTCCAGTGCCTGGACACATCCAGTGGAGTCTTGCAGTACTCACCAACTACAAGTACCCAAATCGTCCTTGTATGTGCTATGCTACACAATATGATCCTGCGGAAACAGCTGCAGCAGGAGCAGCAAGGGGCAGGGCCATATAGCCCCCCCATCAATGCCAAGGCTGCACAGGCACAGAGTGACTCAGTGGAGGAACAACCTGAGCCTTCCCCACTAGGCAGAAGGAAGCATGCCCAGTATTCCCTGGCCCTGGCAAAGAGGCAATGCATATCACATACACTGACACGGGAGGGACCCAGGGAATAGCACCTCTCTCTGACTCTCACATGCAGTAAAAGGGATGCCAAACATTACACTACCTGTGCCTAACCATGTGTAGACAGTGTACTACGTGCATCCGACATAGGCAGCCCTGCAGCACCACCCACAATACTGGGACACCCACAGGATAAGTGACTCACACATGCCAGTCAGGAGGGAGGGTCACATACCCAACAACAGTCACAGCCAGCAGGACAGGTGTAGACAAACAGAAACAAATGCCATACTATGGCCTCTGAATGAGGGGTATGGCTGACCCCCACCCAGGCCTACACTGGCAGAGCACAGCAGGCCAGGTAGTGGGATGTCAGTTGTGACCACTAGGAAGTCAGAAACCAATGTGTATGCAATCAAAAGATAAAAACAGAAGTACACCGGTATGGCATAGCCATCATGATAGGTAAGACCCCTGACAGAATCGGACTACAGCACATACCAGTACAGTCCTAGCAAATGTGTACAACTGTCAGGTGTGTCCCCCACCTCACATAGAAATACAGTAACAGTCAGGTGTGCCCCCCCCAATCCTGTGTAGAAACATAGAAATAGTCAGGTGTACCCCCCCCGCTATGCAGACATGTTGCAACAGTCAATGCCAAATGATCGGTGGATACCCTGCAGACACAGCATGCTACCTGTCGGTGTACAACACAAAGGTCAGCTGTGCAGTACAAACCACTGGACATGCTCCACATATGCATAACAGATGGCCTTACTAGACATGCTCACACACTTAGAGTATTGAAGGCAATGTCAGTCATCAACACACTGAAGGGTCATACTGGCATGCTCACACACTTAAACACATGAAGGCCACGTATGCAAACACCAGTAGACAAGACATATCCAGCGGTTGCAATAGTTACTGCAGACACATGTCAGTATGCACCACACATGCCTTGCACACACAGTGGATAGAAATACATATATGTAAGGACAGCACACCATAATACGCCAAAAGTAGATGGATATAGATGTATGCAAGAGGGTGACAGTGACAAGGAGCCATCCAAGCCTGTCCCACCAAGCACACAGCCAAAGGGCCCCAAACACATCAGTTGCAGATGTCACACACTGCAGTTACTAGCAACCAGTACCTGTCAACACCAGAGACTACGTGACCCATGTGCCAGCTGTGCAACATGGCTGTACAAGAACATAGTCAGCTAGTTGCCCTAGACACACACCTGTGACATATGACCCCATGTGTGGCCGCCTGTGGTGTGTCATCCCTACATGAATGGTGTATGGGCCATGCACACACTGGCCACCCCATAGTGGTACCCTGATAAGCTTGCTGAGGTTATCCAATGTGTAATACACCTTTGGGAGACTTGTAGGCCAGTAATCTCTGTGGTGTGTCCCATAACTGCTGTAGTGTAATAGACTAGTTAGGTAGGAGTTCTAACCCCAGACATGATAACTGTGTGTGTGAGTGTGTGTCATTGTTCGTGTGTATGTCTGTCTCTCACTGACTGTGCAGAGAGTAATGCTTTTAGGTTACTCACACCCCTTACATTTCACATACCCAACTTTGGCAAGGTTGCTGATGTCACCCACCTAGAGATACTCCCATGGGAGAGCTGTAGCCCAGTAATTTCCATAGTGCATGCTATAACTGCGTACTGCTGTAGCGTGATAATGTAGTTAGGTAGGAGGTCAAACCCCAGACATGGCAACTGTGCATGTATGAGTCTGTGTGTGCCTGTCTGTCTGTCACTGACTGTGTAGAGAGCAATACTTTTTAGGCTACTCACACCCCTTACAAGTCAAATACCCTCCTTTGGCAAGGCTGCTGATGTCATGCAACTTGAAATACACCTCTGGGACGATCGTAGCTGAGTAATCTCCATAGCACGTCCCATTACATCATATGGCCATAGTATGATTAAGGAGTTAGGTGGGAGTTCTAGCCCCCGACCTGCTGACTGTGTGTGTATGATTGCATGTCTGACTGTGTAGAAAGCAATGCTTTTAGGTAACTCACACCCCATACATTTCACATACCCACCTTTGGCAAAACTGCTGATGTCACTCACCTAAAAATACTCCCCTGGGAGAGCTGTAGCCCAGTAATCTCCATAGCACATGCTGTCACTGTGTACTGCTGTAGTGTGATAATGTAGTTAGGTAGGAGGTCAAACCCCAGATGTGCCAGCTGTGTGTGTGTGTGTCTATCTGTCACTGACTGTGTAGAGAGCAATGCTTTTTAGGCCACTCACACCCCTTACAAGTTGAATACCCTCCTTTGGCAAGGCTGCTGATGTCACGCAACTTGAAATACACCTCTGAGACAATCATAGCCAAGTAATCTCCATAGCAAGTCCCTTAACATCGTATGGCCATAGTGTGATTAAGGAGTTAGTTGGGAGTTCTAGCTGCCGACTGTGTGTGTATGCGTGCATGTCTGACTGTGTAGAAAGCAATGCTTTTAGGTAACTCACACCCCATACATTTCACATACCCACCTTTGGCAAAACTGCTGATGTCACTCACCTAGTAATACTCCCCTGTGAGAGCTGTAGCCCAGTAATCTCCACAGAGCATACTGCAACTGTGTACTGCTGTAGTGTGATAATGTAGTTAGGTAGGAGATCAAAGCCCAGACGTGGCAACTGTGCATGTGTGAGTCTGTGTGTGTGTGTCTGTCTGTCACTGACTGTGTAGAGAGCAATGCTTTTTGAGTTACTCACACCCCTTACAAGTCGAATACCCTCCTTTTGCAAGGCTGCTGATGTCACGCAACTTGAAATACACCTCTGGGATGATCGTAGCTGAGTAATCTCCATAGCATGTCCCATAACATCGTATGGCCATAGTGTGGTTAAGGAGTTAGTTGGGAGTTCTAGCTCCCGACCTGCCAACTGTGTGTGTATGCGTGCATGTCTGACTGTGTAGAGAGCAATGCTTTTAGGTAACACACACCCCGTACATTTCACATACCCAACTTTGGCAAGGCTGCTGATGTCACCCACCTAGAAATACTCACCTGGGAGAGCTGTAGCCCAGTAAACTCTGTAGCGCATGCTGTAACTGTGTACTGCTGTATTGTGAATTAGATGTGTTGTTGGGTTCCATCCCCACACATGGCAGTTCCGGATGTATTGTGTGTGTCACTGTCTGTGTAGGGAGCAATGCATTTTAGGCTAGTCTCTCACAGTCATTTCAAAACCCTACTTTGGCAATCCCGTAAATGTCAGTCAGTGTGAAATACACTTATGAGCAAGGACTACCACAGTAATATATGTCGTGCTTACTATAACTGTGTAGTGCTGTAGTGTCATACACTAGTTAGGAAGGGGTTCTACTCCCAAACATGACAGGTGTGTGTGAGTGTGTGACACCTATGGCCAATGTGGAGTGGGTTTTGCATTTTCCTATGTGGTGGCCATACTATATATCACAATGTCCACTGTACAGGGATAACACATATGATATGGCTGAGAGGCCATGGTGCAGAGCCATACCCAGACATGTGACATCAAGGCCAGGCAATCACAGTTAGTAACCCCAGTATTACCCAGAGCACACTCTCACCCCTTGTGTCATACACACACTTGCCTAGGTAACAGCCAATATGTAAGTAGTACACTGCACATTGGCCACTGATAGTAACTATGAAGTGACAGCGGTAGGCCACAGAGGGCATGACACCCAGTCCATCTGTCCAATATGCACATACGTGCAGACAGTGCACCTCCCCCATGTTCTCCAATGGACAACTGCACCACCTGTGGTGCCTTCACATGTGACCCACAACGGACATACCATGCCTGACAGCATGCCTGTATGGACAGATGCCACTGACACCAAGGAATTCTGATAGCATGCACACCATGTAGGTGCAGGGTAAAGCTGCTGGCCATTACTAGCCCCGCCACAGATGGGCAGGACTGGCACATCTGATGATAATCTGTGTTCACAACATGGGCCGGACACCCCAGGTGCAGTTCCACATGTCACTGTACATGCATGTGGGAGGTGTGTACATCCCAGACACAGTCCATGTCATGGACGAAGGTACACAGACATGGCAAGCAATGCACACCAATGCCCACACACAGTAGTCACCCAAGTGACCAGATGGGGGATACAATACCCGCTTGTGTGGGAAAATGCAGATACTACATCCCTGAGCCACAATGCAGACCATTGTCATGTGGCCTGATGCCAAGGTACACTCATCACCTAGCAGTGGACACCTGTCTGGCGCAGTCGAACACCACACACCTGTGCAGACATGCACACATGCATATCAGTAGTGGCACCCTGTGTGTTTGTGTGTGTTGCATGCTGCAGATGTTCACATCCACACTCCCTACAACCACCTTGGGCATACTGCAGCATGCTGTCGGATGTCAGACATGTTCTCATACCCTTTGCCCATACAGCCCCCATATGACCTGTGTGGTGGATGGGATACCTGCACAGTGATATGATGTAGCAATCCCACAACCGATGAGTTGTACACCTGGCCCTGCCTCATGTGTCAATGTGTGTGTGTCCTTGTGAGTGTGTGGCTGTGTTGGCGCTGGCACCTGTTTATGCCGACAGGCATGTCTATTTCACCTACTATACAGCTACTGTATCTCTGTTGAGATGTCACTCCCCATCACATATATGTTCTGAGTGCTCCACAACAGGTAACCCATGTGGCACATCCCAATAATTGCAGCAGACTGTGCTAGCACTACATAGGCATCAGGGGTTTGAAACCCTGTGCTGCCAGATGTGTGACACAACCATGCCTCAGTTTTACCCTCCCACCCCTCCCTGACATGTATTAGCCTCTGTCTGCATCCCCCACCCCCTCTCAGGTGGATGTGGAGACCTATACTTGCCTTGCTTAGGCAGAAGCATGTGTAATGTAGGTAATGCTCATGATCAGCTGATGGCCTCTGCACGAATCACAGCCCTTCCCTAGCTGATTGCATGTGAAACAGCTGTGGTAACATCCCTATCACCAATTTTATGGAAACACAGTCCAATACCCAGGAATATCATGGTGGTGTTTGCCCTTGTCACCCACTGTGAGCAGGAACTAGATCTCTTGTGGGCTAAACAGCATTCCAGATGGATTACAGTGTACCTCTAAAAACATACACTGTGGAAACAGTGCACCAAATGGGAGGTGGATGTGCCGGACCTGACTACAGCCTGTAGGTGCCGCTAAACCGCATTTGGAGTAATGCTGTATTCACAGTGTTTGTGTGGATATGGCTGATGTACATGTCTCAATACCTGCCATGTCAGTTCCATGTTGATGGGGAAATCACCATCTGCAGGGTCATCTGCAGCCTGGGCAGTGTTGTGTCCGTGGCTGCATGTGCCACCCACGGAGCATCTAGCTGTCGACTGCTGAAGGTAGTGTGAGGATTGCAGTCAGTAGATGGAGAAAGCTGTGGTAGTCACAGACATCATATCCCTCAAAGGACATATGTTGCAACAATCCTGTAACAACAGTAAATGTATGTGGTCATCATAGCAGCATGTCAATATTGGTCCTGTGTATGTGCTCCCAGCCACATTTCTGTCAACCTTTGTACATATGTTGTGCATGAAGAGGTGCATATGTGCTGTACACCATACTTTGTGGAATCATATCTGAGAACAAGCCATGGATATATCTGACTGGTACACATATTATGTACAGTAGGGGTTACATTGCATTACATTACCTGCACATTCTGAGGATGTTCGTACAGTACTGAGGTCTGTGTACCTATGGTGAATGTCGACAGTGTGTGTAGTATTGATATGTACCTTAGCCTGTGTACAGACTGTGGTAGATGACATTGTTCTAGTTCCCCTACTTGCAGATGTTACATGCTGCCCCACTGTATGATACAGTAGTGGTGTACATGTTTGTAGGGCCATAAATACACGTGTCCCATACCACTGACACCCACCAGACCAAACTGTATAGCAGGCCAGTATATGTAGGGAAGTGCACATATGAGGATGGTATCGAACACATAGTCCATATACTGTCACACCATGCTAGCCAACCATATGTGGCTGTGGCTGTGTTCACAGTGGTTGTGGATATGCATTGTCAAACAGGTGTATTCTACCCTGTGCTGTGACATGCCTGTGGAGCCTGCTGTATATGCAGGTACATGTGCATTCCCCCTTGGGAGGTGTAGACCAGTGTTGAGCCAGTCTGCCTGCAGCCTGCATAGTGCATTGTGATATGCCTAGCAGCTGAGTGTAGCTACCCAGTGGGATGTCATGCACAGATACTAGCCAGATGTCCCACTGCTGGGCCTCCCCTAACAGTCATGTATGTCAGACAGGGCAGTGGGATGCAGTGTGGATGTATGTCAATACCAATTGTGTAGAATGTGGCCATGGCACCCCTGTACCAGTGGTCATACCATTACAGGCCAGTCAGGGGTGTGTAAATGCATGACCTATGGTGGACATTATATACCTGTCGTCATGTGTTATACCCATATACATGGCCATCCACATCCATGCTGTGAGGCATGGTACACATGTGTAGCACTAAGGGTATATGTGTATACCTCTGGAATGTACAGACTGTGTCAGACCCCCACATATACTGGCCAGTATCTCTACTGCAGTCCACAGAGGCATTACATATTAGCAGCAGTACTGTACAATGATGTCCTTTGGATGTTGTTCAGTAACCAATGGCACACATGTTATGAGTAGATGTTACCTGCCACACACACCATGTCTGTGAAGACAATCCCAATGGTAGTAGCAATAGCCTACTAGTATACCTGCTAGAGATACCTGACATCCCCTGCAACTATATTATTTTAAAATCTGCACTTAAAGTTACATTTTAGTCGAATCTGATTGAAAGTTTGTTTGTTTGTTTGTTTAATTTAATTGTGGAGGCTGCCCACTAAAGTGTGCTAGCCTGTGTAACTAATTTATCACTGTTTCTGCATTTTCTGTGTGTTTCTACCAAAAAAACAAAAAAACAAAAATATAATCCTTGTTTTCTCACCTCTCCTCGATTAGTTTAGACCAGTTTACAGGCATTGCTGTATTCTGGGCTGTGGTGTAGTTCCTGTGTTGTCCATTACCTTACTTGGATAGAGGGAAGTTTCTTTGCTCACCAGTGGGAGTGGGGAGCCTTGAGCAGCCTACCTGTCCCTGTAGGAAGTGACCTCAGCACAAGAAGTTGTAGTAATTGGTTGTTTTGGACCATTTCTAGCTCTTTTGTAGTTCACTGTTTAAAATCTGCATTTGCACAGCTTTGCGCGGTTGTGCGCATAGCGCAGCGCCGGTTAAACTTTTTCTGGCTCCGCCAAGTCTGCTCTTCAAATTTTCCCTTAAGAAAGTTCTACTCTTAGTATAACCAGACTACTCACTAAATTATAAGCCTAGCACTTGTTCTCAATACTTCTCTACTAAGTAAGCACTCTCGTACTAAGTAAAGCACTACATCTACTTACCACCCCTGTGAATATCCACTTCCCTTAAAGGTACAGCACTCCCTTATACTGTTCTAGCATGTCGAGTGGTAGATTACTGGCGTCGTCTCCAATTCAGCTGGTCAATCTGGGTATCTTGAGACAATGCTACAATTGTCTCATGTACACAGACAACCCTCTCCTCCTCCCAACAAACACAAATACATGTGAGAGATGCAACTATATAGCCAAACTGGAGGCTGAACTCTCTCAACTCAGGGCTGGCATGACCAGACAGGAGGAGATGGCAACCACACACACAACAATCCCAGTCCCACATAGACCTACCACAACTGCAAACCAAACACATAAAAACACAAAGACAAGCTCGGAGGCTCTAATAAAAAACTTACCAAAACAACAGAGGCTCCCAAAACAGACATCCAAAAATCCACCACCTCAAAACAAAACACATGCAACACATGCAACACATACTTCAATAAATCAGTGTGTCAACCAATCCCAGCCCTTAAGGCCAAACACCTTGCCTGATACACTAGTAATAGGTGACTCTATAGTCAGACACACTGATGTCCCGCTGACCAGGCTGAACAAGGAGAAGGTGACTGTGAGCTGTCTATCGGGAGCTAGGATCTGCCACATAACACACGCACTCAAGTCACTCCAAAGCAAGCACAAATATGACTCCGTCATTGTCCATGCTGGTGTGAATGACCTGAGATGTACCTCCCTGGACTACATGAAAAGAGACATAGAGGAGCTCTCCGATTATGTAGCCCAGGCTGGTATGACCCTGACCCTGAGCAGCATCTTGCCCTCACCAAGAATGATACCGCAATACAAAGACAAGATGATCAGCTTTAACAATTGGCTCAAGTACTGGTGTCATTCTAAGGATCCAATGTCTGTCTGCCTGGGATGACATGTTGGACAAGCCACGCTGCTTCGCAAGGGATGGCTTACACCTGTCACCACTGGGCTTCCGGATATTGGCTAAGGCTCTTGCCGCCCCCATAGTGCCTTTTTTAGGCAAGGCTCAAAAGACAAACCCACCTCCTTAGAAAACAAAATGGAAAAACTAAGGGTAATGCTGCTCAATGCCAGAAGTCTAAATCTCAAGATGCAGGCACTTGATACACTCCTCAGCATGGAAAACATCGACGTCTGTGCAGTAACTGAAACCTGGTTCAAGGCTCCTGAGAGCAGCCCAGCACTACCAGGCTATACCAGATCATGCTTTTCGCCCCAAAACCCGGGCGAACCACAAAGGAGGGGAGTGTCCATATTCATCAAGGACACCCACACCTCCAGGTTAGTAGCAACACATGAAGCATCAGAGACCATACAGGTGCAACTAACCATAGGCAAAACTGCTATACAACTGGTAGCATGTTACAGACCACCCTCCCAACCTCAAGAACCCCACTCAGCCTTCCTGAAGACATTGGAGGATATGAATGTATCACAAAATACCATCATACTGGGAGACTTCAACTACCCAAACATAGACTGGGTACATTATTCTAGCCCTAATACCCTAGCCCAAAGGTTCCTGGAATTCATAAATTCAAATGCACTGGAACAACTAGTCACCTCTCCCACTAGGGGAGATAATATACTAGACCTGATCATCACAAACATGGGGACAAAATGCTCCACACCGGAAGTATACTCCTCACTAGTGAGATCTGACCACAAACTAATCACCCTGGATATACATATCCCACCTCCACCCCCAGCACAAAAGACCACAGTGAAAAACTTCTCAAAAGCAGACTTCACTCTTCTTAAGACTGAGATGGTATCCTTTAACACCACTGTGCCAGTGGATACCACATCCCACAATGCCGGATCCTTCACAAATGCTTTCTATGGACATCTCCAAGAATGCATGGATCATGCAATCCCAAACAAATCCAAGTCTCTCTCCACCAAAGGTAAGCGTCCTGTCTGGTGGACCTCTTCCATAAACAAATTGTATAACAAAAGAAGGAAGCTACTGCATGTCAGAGCAAAATCCCATGAAGGGAAGACATCTCTGATCAACATTAGCAGAAAACTACGTTCTCTCATAAAAACATCCAAGGCAAACTTTGAGAGAAAAATCGCTAAGGACACTAAAGATAACCACAAAGCCTTCTTCAGCTATGTCAGAATCCTGGGCGGAAAACCTCAGATATGCTCAGAGTTGGTTCACAACAACAAAAAATACACTGAACCCACAGATATTGCCAACATTCTGGCTGACAGGTTCAGTGTAAATTTCTCCCCTCCTTCACCCCCAAAAGAAAAAATACTTATCCCAGCTGAATGTAATCCTCTGTCATCTCAGATGTCCAAGTAAGAACTGCCCTAAACAAAGCAAAAAACACAGCATCAATGGGACCTGATGGTATCCCGGGTTGCGTGTTACGTGAACTCCAAGAAGAGCTAAACCCACACATAAAAATGCTATTTAACCTTAGCCTTACTTCAGGATATGTACCTGAACACTGGCGTACAGCAACAGTGGTCCCACTCCACAAGGGGGGTGCCTCTACAGACCCTGGAAACTACCACCCCGTAAGCTTAACCAGCCTGGTCTGCAAAGCTATGGAAAGAATCATTATGGAACTCATAAACAGAGACATAGGGGACCTACAGACACTTGACCCCACCCAGTTCAGCTTTGTAAAGGGCAGATCCTGCCTTTTAAACCTGGTTGACTTTTTCAAAACAGTCACTAGAGCCATTGATGAGGGCAAAGCTGTCCATACAGCATACCTGGACTTGGCTAAGGCCTTCGACACAATACCCCACTCAGGCATCATAGATAAGCTCAACAGCTTAAAAGTAAACCCTTATGTCACTAGATGGGTTGCAAACTGGCTAAAGGACAGAACCCATAAAGTTAAAATCGCTGGAGCAATGCCAGACTCAAAGCCAGTCACAAGTGGTGTCCCACAGGGATCTGTCCTGGGACCCCTCTTGTTCGGCATTTATTTCTCAGATGATAAAGCAAACATGGGAGGGCTGTGGCTGACAAAGTTCCCAGATGACTGCAAACTAGGCGCCATAGTCGATACACCAGCAGACACACACATCCTACAAAAAGGCCTTACAGAAACGGACAACTGGTGCCGGAGTCACGGCCTTAAACTAAATGCCAAAAATATATAGTCATCCCCTTTGGGAAAAACAAAGTACCCACAAATTATCACATAGGCAGCAACCCACTGAGTATGGAAAAAGTAATCAGAGACCTAGGGACCCAAGTCGACAGCGACCTCTCATTTGACACCCACATTGCCAAAGTGGTTAGAAAAACATTCTACCTTGCACACCTCATCATGAAGGGATTCACATCCAGATCCAAGGATGTCATTGTACCCCTATATTCCTCCCTCATCAGACCCATGATTGAGTACAATGCCCCATTTGGCATGTACCTCGCTCGGCATTTGCAACAGCTGGAGAGACCACAAAAGTACCTCACCAAGAGGATCAAGGGTCTCCAACATATGTCTTATTCTGCCAGACTAAAGAAACTTCAGCTCTATTCAGTAGCATACCGCCTGCTCAGTGGTGATCTCTGCCTGACATACAAGGCCATGTCCAATCAGGATCTGATGGACATGCTCCACCTCAAAAAATCCAAATCCATGAGGACCACGAAAGCTAAAGACTTAAACCTCGGCACAAGTATGAATAGGACATGCTGGAGGGATAGATTCATAACCCAGAGGCTTCCCATGCTTTGGAACAAGAACCAAGTTCGTATTAGGCAGAGCCCCTCACTGACTCTCTTCAAGAGAAATCTTGATGAGTGGATGGGAGATCGTAAGTTTACCCCAGGGGTCACATCTGTGTCACTGCTAGACAGGAGCACAATAAACTAATTCTATTATATAAGGGGACCTTCATTGTGTCACTACTAGACAGAGGCACAGTATTCTAAATTTATTCTGTACATTTTTTGTACCATTTCATGGGGTGGCAAAAGCCACATCACTATGGCTAGGCTTACAAATGCCCCAGGGCAGATAGCCTAGTACTATACTATGAAACTATGAAACTATGAAACTACGACATTGGGAACATACGGGTTGGGTGGCCTACACTTCATGCCCAAAAACTATGGTTTGAATTTATGTACATTTACATATCCAGATAGCCAGATATATGAATACACATGTGTACTACACCTATGTAACACTGTCATGGCAACCACCCACTATTGATCCCCACATCATGTGTAAGTGGACCCATTACATCTCCTGTGTGATGGGCATCCATCCCGTATGCAGGCAGCAGTGCTAACAACAGCATGTAGCAATACCACATACAGGAGAAGTGGCACACTCAGGGCAGCTCCATATTCGTCGGAAGATCAGGACGTACAGACAGACTGTGAGTGGAGTTATGTTATGCATTGTACAGTACTGGTGTTACAGGGTGTGGGTGTACATACTAGTTTGCCATGGTATGCAGTCCATCTGCAAAGCACATAACTGTGGGACTACCCTCATGCCAGCTGGAGCTGTGCCTATCACATCTTGTCTGTCCACCACACAGGTCTTGTGTCAGATAATACACTGGCAGTGTGTGCGTTGCATGTTACTGGTACATGGCTACATCCATGGCCGTCCATACCAGCAATTCCCTAAGGGTATGTTACAGACTATCCTGTAACACCTGCGCCTTGCATAGTGTATGGCAATAGATGTACACATATGTGCCTGTATTCCAGCCTCTGTCCATCACCTACATATCAAGCTTTGAACATATGTCATGTTGTTGGTGGTTGGTCCATAGTGGGCTGATAGTAGAACACACTGCCGTGTCTGCCATCAGTCCACTGCCATTGTAACCCCCACACATGTGGTGGGGCTGGGGCCATATATGTGTGGGCACCACCTACACAATACATGTGTGCCGCCATGCACTACAGAACCCAGTGTATGTAACAGTGGTATATGGCCCTTTACAAATGAGTCCAGGGGGGAGCACCAGAAAAGACCTAGGCTGCTACAAAATGTGGAGTTATCAAGGCTGAGCTGCCTTAAGGTATCTGGATGTACAGTACTGCATACTTCACCTATATACACATTACTGTCATGGATCTGGGTACTGCAGGACTACTGCCCCCTGCCATACAAACTGTTCTGTGTGTTGGTGTGCATGTGATGGTGTCAGATATGCCATGTTATGTAGCAGTTACAACCCATGTGGTCATAAGACGTCCATACCACCTACTGTGTTTGTACAATGTGTAGATAGAGACTGCTGAACTACACACCTGGAGTACATACTGTCAAGTGTTAAGTATCCTGTGGCCTAGTGTGCCTTCCCTATTGTACAATGTGAATGGCTTGGCCTGGACAGCAACAGATGTGAACCTTTCCACTCTAGTAATCCACACCAAACGAACACCAAGGATCCTCAGGCACCAACTCTTTAATGGGAACAAGCATGAAGGAATTACAGTATACCAAGCACAGCAAAAGATTAACATTGTCTTGAAATCCCGTTTTCGTCACCAACTTCATCAGATTACAATTGATTAATCATCAAAACCATGAATTTATAGGGCTGCCTTTAAACTGTCATCCAATAGTATTTGATGTAAGTAAAATGTTAAAGTACACGTTGTGTTTAAATACATTCAAAGAAGCAGTAATAGATGTATAAGAATGTATGAATATGTATGAAATCTAAATAAAGTATTTAAAACCTGACCACATTTCAATCTAATATATTAAATATACAAGGTAATACAAATTAAATTAAAAGTGCATTTTGAATAAACTAGGGAATAACATAGTATTAATAATACACATACACCCTCTAGTGGTTGTTTTCAAAGTGCACTCATAAAAGGCATTTACAACTAAAATCATTTAAAAACTATATGTATTTTAAAGTGGGAAGATGTCTCAAAATATTAACTGAAATCAAGTACAGGTATAGTAATGTTTCATAACTTGGCCGATCTTAGTTTAAGTACCGGACCCAGGGAAATCATATCATTCAAACCTGGGGATCTTGTAGATTCCAGTACAATTTGCCAAAACAATTCCCTGTACTCTACACGTGTCTCCCACATTCCTCCCCTGGGGTCAATTTCCACTACTTCCAATACGAAAAACTGAAATTTGGCTTTTTTACAAATACAGGTATGTTTGTATAATGCGTTCCTGTCTTTCTTAATCCTAATTTCATAAAGGTGTTCGTAAATCCTTTGTTTCAACTTTCTTTCTGTTTTACCAATGTAAAAGGACCCACGTTCTTTGCAGGTCGACAGGTATATGGTTCCTTTGGTGTTACAATTTACAAATGTGTTTAAATATAGTTTCTTTTTCCTTGCCTCCTGGTAATAACTCTCACCCGTAATGAGGTGAGTACAAGAATTACATGTTCCACATTTGAACAATCCCCTTTTGTTTGAAAGCCTAGTTGTGTCTGTTTTTTTAGACCCTTCTCTAATAAATTTTTCAGGGTTTTACCTTTTCGGTACACATATTTAATGTTTTCATCAAAAATATGATTTAGCTCAAATATTTTTGCAAAATTCGTCCATTCTTTGTCTATTAATTTCCTTATTAGGCCGGATTGACCATCAAATGTAGTTATAATACCTCCCTTATATGTATCAGATGTTCTCTCTTTCTGAGGTAATGCATTTTGTTTAGATACATTACCTAATATAGGGGCAAATCTGGTATTTCTACCTTGTATTACTTCATCATAAATTTCATCAAAAAAACTACCAGGGTAACCCCTATTTAGAAATTGTTCTTTTAACCATTCACATTCTTTGTTAAACCACTCATTGTCAGCGGTCATCCTACTTACACGAACTAGCTGTCCTTTGACAACATTTCTTTTTTGAGAATGTGGGTGCGAACTAATGTAGTGCAGGTAGGAATTGGAAAATGTCTCCTTTCTAAATACCTTTGAATCAAATTGATTGCCTTTTTTGGTAATAGTGATATCAAAATAATTTAATGTGTGTTTTTCAAATTTGTGTGTGAACTTTAAGAAGGGTGTAGTGTTATTAAGATATTTGACCAAATCCATAAAGGAAGTTTGGTCTCCCATCCACAAGAAACACAAGTCATCAAGAAATCTACCATAAAGGGACCATTTATCTCTATATATAGAATTTATCAAAAAATGTTTTTCCTAATAGGCCATAATAATATTAGTGTAGGTAGGAGCACAAGGTGCGCCCATTGCTACACCTCTTACTTGTTTATAGTACTCACCCTCGAAGTATATAAAGTTATTTTTAACACCATTTCCATGAGAATCAGTATGGTTCTGAATTCATTTTGTGTTAGACATTTGTATTCTATCAACATATCTTCAAACCATTGCATCCCAATGTCATGGGGTATAGTTGTAAACAAGTCTATTACATCTAGGGTACCAAAAGATAGTTCTTGTAAGCATAAAGAGTGGTCCAGTTTCCCTAATAGGTCCCAGGAATCTTTTAAAATGTTACAGTTTTTGGAAACCAACTCTTTTACTTTTACATCCACATATTTAGCACGAGGTGTGGTAATAGACCCTTCGGCAGATACTATTGCTCTCAAGGGTGGATTATTCATATCCTTGTGTAGTTTTGGGATACCGAAAATGGAGGGTACCCTAGGTTTGTCTACTTTAAGATATCTAAAGGTGTCTAAGTCAATTGATCCTTCCATAAGTAAATCATTGAGAAGCAAGTTTATTTTATTGTAAGCTATATTGATCTCATTCTTGGAGGTTCTTACATATTTTTCTGAACTGTTTAAAATTTCCATCATTTTACCTTCATAAATGATGTGTTCCATAAATACCACTCCCCCTCCTTTGTCAGGTTTCATAACTCTAAGGTTTTTGTCATTACATATTTCTCACAACATACTTTTTTCTGATGGTGTTAAATTGTATTTCACATAATTCTGTTTTAATGCTGTTCTTAATGTGTTTTCCCAAGTTTTTTCAAAGTTTTTTAGTTGGGGATGTAGGGGGGGATTAAATGTGCTCTTCCGCCTTAGAGTATTTCTGTCATTGAGGTTATTATTCCCATTAAAAATAAGTTGTAAATTCTTCTTTCTCAAAAATAGTTTAATGTCAATTAATAAGTTGAAGATGTTAGTTTTCTGTACTGGAATAAACCCAAACCCCTTAGAAAAAAGATCAAACGTAGTCTTAGTGATAGAATAACTAGAAAAGTTGTAGATACTAAAATCATTATATGTCCATTTATTTCCAGTGTTAAGTATTTTATCAGTTATGTCCACTTTACTGGATTCCTCATCTGAGGTCTCCACTGGTTGCCCTTGAAGTTTTTTGTATAGTGTTCAGTGTTGTTTTTAGATCTAAGCTTTTCCGACCTTCTTAGAGGTGGAAATTCTGTTTCAAAATTTTCTTCAACAAAGAATACCTCATCATTACCTGTGGGTTCAGAGTTATTAACTTTGTAAGCTCCTGTATTTTTCCTACCTCTGTATTTAGGTCTCGGGTAGTGGGTTTTATTTTTATATTCATTCAGATCCCTGTCTATTTTATTAAATTTTCTATTGTGCACCTCAATGCATTTATTCTCAATATTTTTTAACAGTTTAAAATATTTAGCTTTTTCATCCTCTATGGTAAAAACTAAATCACCTGTAATTCCATTATTAATGTGTTCTATTTTAACATGTAACCTTTCCATTTCAGTTTCATCATTTTTTACAATTGCTTTCATAACATCTATTCCACATTTGTCAAAGGCTGTAATTAAATCACAGTGAAAATCACTACCCTCCACAACATTGTTAGGGTATTTACATACTCTCAGTCCTTTAGGAACTATATTTAAAGACAGACAGTGCTTCAAATATGAATTGTCCATTTCCAACATTTTGAATTTGTATAAGAAAAAATCTAAATCTTCCAACATAGAACTATAAGTCCCAGTGTGGACAGACACAGGAACTCTGTCCTGAAAATCAAATTTAGCATGAAAAATGTCCGAAAAACATTTTCTAGTACCTGTTACATTTGTGTGAGGATTAAAAGTCCTCTGGTTGTTGCCAGTGTTCAGAATATTCGTTGTTTCTTTAGGGGAGCCTCCATCGTTGTCGCTAGTAGTGAAAATCCTAGCTATACCTTCAAAACTAGAAGTGATAGCCACATTGCGCATTTCAGTCCCTCGTTTTTCATTTTCCAAAACAGGAATCCTGTTTTCTTTACAAAGCGTTTGTTTCCCTGCTTCCTGGTTCCCTGGGGGTGGTAACAACGATAGCAGCATTGCCATTGATTGGCTCATGGGCGTCAGAAGTCCCACCAACTGCGTCAGCTGACCGATGAGTTTGCGTAGCTCTCCAAGTTCAGAGCTACGCTGTGTGTTATCCAAATTGCAAGCACCTGAAGGATCCATCCAAAGTTACTAATAACCAAAAATAAAAGGTAGGTGCCCAAAACAAACTAGTAATCCACACCAAACGAACACCAAGGATCCTCAGGCACCAACTCTTTAATGGGAACAAGCACGAAGGAATTACAGTATACCAAGCACAGCAAAAGATTAACGTTGTCTTGAAATCCCGTTTTCGTCACCAACTTCATCAGATTACATGAATTTATAGGGCTGCCTTTAAACTGTGATCCAATAGTATTTGATGTAAGTAAAATGTTAAAGTACACGTTGTGTTTAAATACATTCAAAGAAGCAGTAATAGATGTATAAGAATGTATGAATATGTATGAAATATAAATAAAGTATTTAAAACCTGACCACATTTAAATCTAATATATTAAATATACAAGGTAATACAAATTAAATTAAAAGTGCATTTTGAATAAACTAGGGAATAACAAACATAGTATTAATAATACACATACACCCTCTAGTGGTTGTTTTCAAAGTGCACTCATAAAAGGCATTTACAACTAAAATCATTTAAAAACTATATGTATGTTAAAGTGGGAAGATGTCTCAAAACATTAACTGAAATCAAGTACAGGTATAGTAATGTTTCATAACTTGGCCGATCTTAGTTTAAGTACCGGACCCAGGGAAATCATATCATTCAAACCTGGGGATCTTGTAGATTCCAGTACAAATAGCCAAAACAATTCCCTGTACTCTACACGTGTTTCCCACATTCCGCCCCTGGGGTCAATTTCCACTACTTCCAATACGAAAAACTGAAATTTGGCTTTTTTACAAATACAGGTATGTTTGTATAATGCGTTACTGTCTTTCTTAATCCTAATTTCATAAAGGTGTTCGTAAATCCTTTGTTTCAACGTTCTTTCTGTTTTACCAATGTAAAAGGACCCACATTCTTTGCAGGTCGACAGGTATATGGTTCCTTTGGTGTTACAATTTACAAATGTGTTTAAATATAGTTTTTTTTTCCTTGCCTCCAGGTAATAACTCTCACCCATAATGAGGTGAGTACAAGAATTTACATGTTCCACATTTGAACAATCCCCTTTTGTTTGAAAGCCTAGTTGTGTCTCTTTTTTTAGACCCCTTCTCTAATAAATTTTTCAGGGTTTTACCTTTTCGGTACACATATTTAATGTTTTCATCGAAAATATGATTTAGGTCAGATATTTTTGCAAAATTCGTCCATTCTTTGTCTATTAATTTCCTAATTAGGCCGGATTGACCATCAAATGTAGTTATAATACCTCCCTTATATGTATCAGATGTTCTCTCTTTCTGAGGTAATGCATTTTGTTTAGATACATTACCTAATATAGGGGCAAATCTGGTATTTCTACCTTGTATTACTCCATCATAAATTTCATCAAAAAAACTACCAGGGTAACCCCTATTTAGAAATTGCTCTTTGAACCATTCACATTCTTTGTTAAACCACTCATTGTCAGAGGTCATCCTACTTACACGAACTAGCTGTCCTTTGACAACACTTCTTTTTTGAGAATGTGGGTGCGAACTAGTGTAGTGCAGGTAGGAATTGGAAAATGTCTCCTTTCTAAATACCTTTGAATCAAATTGATTTCCTTTTTTGGTAATAGTGATATCCAAATAATTTAATGTCTGTTTTTCAAATTTGTGTGTGAACTTTAAGAAGGGTGTAGTGTTATTAAGATATTTGACCAAATCCATAAAGGAAGTTTGGTCTCCCATCCACAAGAAACACAAGTCATCAAGAAATCTACCATAAAGGGACCATTTATCTCTATATATAGAATTTATCAAAAAATGGTTTTCCCGATAGGCCATAATAATATTAGCGTAGGTAGGAGCACAAGGTGCGCCCATTGCTGCACCTCTTACTTGTTTATAGTACTCACCCCCGAAGTATATAAAGTTATTTTATAACACCATTTCCATGAGAATCAGTACAGTTCTGAATTCATTTTGTGTTAGACATTTGTATTCTATCAACATATCTTCAAACCATTGCATCCCAATGTCAGTGCTACAGTACTGCATACTTCACCTATATACACATTACTGTCATGGATCTGGGTACTGCAGGACTACTGCCCCCTGCCATACAAACTGTTCTGTGTGTTGGTGTGCATGTGATGGTGTCAGTTATGCCATGTTATGTAGCAGCTACAACCCATGTGGTCATAAGACGTCCATACCACCTACTGTGTTTGTACAATGTGTAGATAGAGACTGCTGAACTACACATCTGGAGTACATACTGTCGAGTGTTAAGTATCCTGTGGCCTAGTGTGCCTTCCCTATTGTACAATGTGAATGGCTTGGCCTGGACAGCAACAGATGTGAACCTTTCCACTCTACTGTATGAGTGTAACTGGTCCACTGTAGCGTCACTCCGTTGATATAGTTGTCAGTGTCTGAACAGCTATATGCCATGTCAGCAAACCTGTAGGTGCTGTTTCACCTATGACCTCTCTGTGGGTGTACATTACAGGCAACGATTGACATTTGTATGGGTGGCACATACAGTGTCCAGTCGTTCAGGAGTCAACTGTAAGCATAGTGGTTGTTCCATATTGTGTGCACCTACCGCTTATGTTTCATACTGTACATATAACTGCATGTGCATGTGCAGTCACATGTATATATATATATATATATATCATGTATCTATATATATATATATATATATATATATATATATATATATATATATATATATATATATATATATATATATATATATATATATATATAGATATATATATGTATAGATATATATATATATATATATATATATATATATATATATATATATATATATATGTATACCTGTATCTGCATATCTGTGTCTGTGTATCTGGTATCTGAAGCCTGGTAATGTTGATGGCATCCACATAATACATTCCCCATGGGAGCCAGAATGTACTGCATGATATGTTACCAAAAACAGCCTGACATCATACAGGTGGGATATAGTACAGGTAACATCATGTGTCCATGTTGCCACTGGCCCTGGTTATGGGATCACCAACACTTGGTAGTGTATTGTACGGCAGATGTGTTTGGCTGGGGGGATGCCTATTCTTACAACCCGTATAGTGTGTGGTGCCTCTCAACCCATTAACCTAATGTGTAGCCTGTTACACTGAACTCTCTAACAGCTACATGTGCCTTGCAGTACCAGCACAACAGTGTTGTACCAATGGCTCGGTAGGCATGGGAATCCCATTGAGGTCTGCTAAGTGTGTGTATATGTGCATGTGTGCATATCTGTAGGGTACACCGGTCTGAGTCCACATACTCCTATTACAATACACATTGCCACACATTAGTATGGATATTGTTGTTGTTGCCCATAGGTGTGGCAATGCAATGCAACACCCTACTATGCCTGTGGTGTGTGCATCACATGCATATCCCTCTGGTACCACTGTTGTGATATGCAGTGGGTTGTTTTTGCATCATGGCCACTGTGTGATAGTGGATTTGTCAGAGTATCTAGATGGGTTTAGTGTGTACAATACCCAGTGGGGTATGTGGTTTCTGAATACACTGTCTTTACACCATGGTACACCGATTATATGGCCCACATATGAATCTCAGGTGGCGAATGTCACCATCACCCATACAGGTAACAGAAAACAGGATACGGCCCAGTTACATATGTGCTGTGTGCAGCCTACCTCTAACACATTGGACACATGGACAAGTTAGTTATCAATTATACAGCTAGGTATCTAAGTTGTGTGTCTACCCGTTATGTGTCGGTCAATGTGTATATGATGGTATGACACACTATGTATTCACCATATACAAACATTACATCCCGCATTACCATATTGTACATGTCTGTGGATGGTCTGCATGTAGCATGTGACCTGGTACACACCTCACCCTACAGATGGTGTTGTGTGTGCAATGACAGCCACACAGTTCAGTAGCACTACATACCTGGGTTGGGGTCTAGACACAGTGTTGTCAAGTCAGGATGTGTGTGTATGTGGATGGGTTGACATAAGGGTGCAGATCATACCTGTACCAGCAGGCCACTGGCCACATTTGCACGGCCAATAGCTGTTATACATACCTGTGGCATGTGTGCAACTGTACACTACATATGTCATGGCCAAGGTGTCACCACACTGACATACCCCTGTAGAATATGATTGTGGACCATCCTCCTGCTGACACATGAATGCCTACAGCACAAATGGATGATAGTATCAATCAATTGATGTTACTAGCAGCTGGGATGCATCCTAGCTGCATTGCTACACTACCTGACATGTATGCAGTACACATTATCCTGAATACATTCTACACTGCAGTACATTGCAGCACTCTATCACAGTCAATGTGTGCATAAGAACCATGTTAGCCTGTCCCTGCATCGATGTTAGGGATGGCAGGGATGTGGCACAGGTATCATCATATGCACAGGGTGTGTGAATGTCGTCCTAGCTACATGGCTACACTACCTGACATGTATGCAGTACACATTACCCCTGACTACATTCTACACTGCAGTACATTGCAGCACTCTATCACAGTCACTGTGTGCATCAGAACCATGTTAGCCTCTCCCTGCATCGATGTTAGGGATGGCAGGGATGTGGCACAGGTATCAGCATATGCCAGGGTGTGTTGCAGGTGTGCCAGAGGCCGAGGGTGGTCCAAACATGTGTCACCATGTGTGTGGGTGAGGGGTGTGGTTCCTTGATTGGGGCATGGTGATGTGGTGTGTGGCAGTATGGGGACGCCCTAGGTGTGGTTGCATAGTGTGTGGGTATGCATGCACACAGTTCTGCCATGTGGCTCTCCCACATCGGTAATGTTGGACAGCTGCAGCTCATACCTGGCAGTGTGTGCAGTTCAGTGCCTCCGGCCATGGACACACCAACTGTGCCTGCCAGGGGTTTCATGGGCACGTGCATGTACAGACCTTGAGGTGTTACTCTCCCCTGATGATGATATATGTCCGCTGAAACCATGTCCCACCTGGGCCTGGCCAGGGCCATGTGCACATGGCCTGCTGTAGTGTGGTGTGGACAGCAGCCCCTGTGGTGTGCTGGGGCTGGTACTGCCACTATGGGAGTGGCTGTGCATCCTGGCATGTCCATGTTGACTGCCAACTGCTGGTGTCTCTGGCCTACGTCCATGTGGACATCGCACCACTCCCACCACACATGCTAGCACAGACATACTACGGTCAAGGAGGCCAACCATCTCACCCCACCATCTATCCATGACCTCAGTATATTTACAGAAGGCAACAGCGAATTCATGGAGTTTGCCACTTACAGCTGCGAAAGCAGACCTCTGCAGCCTCAGGATCTGTCTGGAGTGCATTTCCATACATGTTTGTGCCTCCATTACAGCCTGAAACATGCCCTTGGTGGTACCAGTTGTGGCACCTCTGCCAGGGGCAGGATGACCTGTGGTCCTCCCACAAGCACCACGGTACATCTGTCGATGTGGTGGTGTTCTGGACATCCAGCTATGCCAACTGTGACCCTGGCCATTGCCACCAAGTGTCAACTGTCCCTCTGCTATGGCCACATGTGACGGGGTTTGTAGGGGCATTGTAACTGTGTGTGGGCTTGGGGTGGCTAGGAGGGTGATGGCACATGATGGCACAGTGTCAGCCTCTGAAAACCCCACCTTTGCCTCACCTGTACCTTCATCATCATCAGTGTCTGTAGGGACACCTACCTCAGTATGCGAGCAGGAGGGACCCTGACCAACCTCGCCACCTATGGGGTAACAAATGCACACGTTAAAACCTGTACAGCAGTGTGTAACAGTACACACACTCACACTGACAGCCACCTTACAACCTCACCTTCCCCGTGTTTGCAGACAGTCCCACAGTCAGTCACATATGTTCCCCTTCCTGCATGGTACTTGCTATTACACATGCATCACTACAGCCCATTAACATATCATCCCTCCCCATGCCTACATGTGTGGTTACCACACCTGACCTGTTACTCCATCACCTCCCGGACCTGGGTGGAGTAGGTTGTACATGGCCTCACAGCTGTCACCCTGTATTACCCTATGTATGGGCAGTAGCGGTGTACAAGACCTCTATATGGTTGGGGCTGCTACATTCACTAGATATGTCACACACCAGAGCCTCATACAACAGTCCTGGTCAGTCCATGCCACATCTGCTGCACAAGTGACTCATCATGCGGATGACAGTACTACCTGGATACACTCACTGATGTGCTGTGGTAATTCCCCATTGCATTTGTAGTGCTGCATATGTGGGCAACTGGTTACCTATCTGCTGCTGGCAATATGATGTCTATACCTGGTATGTCCTGCACCTTCCAATGCATACTCCATGCTACAGCCCATGTTATGCTATCAGCTGCCCTGTGTTCCCATGCCTGACAGGTTGTCCTAGTGTCCCATGGCTCACTCCGTGTATGGCACAATCCCAAGGGGAAGTACCACCATGTGGTCAATCCCACTATCACCTGTGCATACATGGACACACACACACACACACACACACACACACACACACACACACACACACACACACACACACATGACATGCATCATCCACACTCCACTAGATAGCACCTATGAACACAACTGAGTCTCACACACACACACCCCACACTTCTACATGTGGAGTTGCACAACATTTATACACACAGTCCTCCCATTAGCCTTCTGTCAACATGTATTACACATGGAGCTCAACAGCATGCAGTGCAACTATAGTGATATCATGATAGCGGCAGTATACATGTATGTGAGGCATGAGCTTTGTTGGTAGGTGATAGGCCCTATCTGGGTTAACACTGCACCCATGTACAAAGTGTTACTGTGGCTGTTCCGCACCTGCCTAATACTGTGCACCATACCTCACAGGTGTAGAAACCATTGATGCATCTGTAGTACTTTGTCAGTTATGTCAGTTCCACTGTTCACAGCCTCTGTGTTATGTAGCAACACATACCTGGTATGGTATGTGAACAGCTATCAGTTGTGGATGCCTGATGTCTGCGTTACAGATCACAACATCAGCAGTGCATGTATGACCACTACATGACTATTACACTGACAACAAGCAGACCTTACCATGGCTGTGAGGGGTGCCCAACACATGTCCCAGACCTCTGCATGGTTGCAAGGTCTACTCATGTGCACATCCCTTGGAGTGCACACACTGCTGTGATGAGTGCTGTGGGGTCAGGGTTATGTCTGCAATGTTTACTTAACCTGCTAGTGTGCAGCTGAAGCCATGGTGGTGTTGAGTCATACATGTCCCTACTGTAGGCCATGTGTCCTGCCACATGGCACCTCCCTGTGGACACATTGCACATTGACAGGATGTTAGTTATCTTGCATGTGTCTTTTGTACCCTTCCGATACACCAACATGATCTCTACTGTGATGCAGTGCATTTTTCAGTAACAGAATGTGTACAGCATGCAGTATGGGTAGGTGTGTTAGACGTGTGCATGGGGGATAGCCCATAACTTTTACATGCCCAGTTAACCATCATGCATGAACACGAACCATACTCATTGGCTATGGGCTGCTGCTGTGCTTTTATCCTGGAGGGTCCTACATAGGAGTGTGAGAAAGCCGATGTCAGTGGCCACAGCTGTGGCATTCATAACAGGTGAGTGCAGCATTATGTTACATCAACAGTAGAATTAAACAATATTACAGCTTCTACACAACAGTTTATTACTACTACACAGCAGCAGACAAAGCATATGACATCTCAATTCTGCGTGATGTACCTGTACAGCTGCAGATGCATACACATGAGTGGTGTACCAATGTGCCCTAGGCCTTACCTGCATGCTCCTCAGCTGGTGTGTCATTGGCAACACACCTCCATGATGTGCCCTGCCAGGTGTTGATGTTTCGGGCAGACAGGTGCCATTAGGCTGCTGAGAAGCTCCTTCACACGGGTGAGGGGTGGATGGGTGGGTCGCCCCCCCTGTTGTGAGGTGGTCCCCCTTATGGCAGCTGCACACCAACGTACATGGCAAAGCAGGTTGGTGCAATGATGCTGGACCTGTTCATAGCTGCGGTGATGCAGAACATCATTGACCCTGTGGACTAGCTCATTCCACAGGGCGGTTCTCTCCTGCTGGTTGTGGGCTGTCCAGCCAAAAAGAAGTACGTAGTGCTGTACCAGGTGGTCGATGATGATAGCCATTTCTGCGGCGCTGTACGCGGGAAGGCGACAATGCAATATGATTCCTGGAAGACATAAAGATAGAAACAGGTATGAGCCACCCATACAGCAAGGTTACCATAATTCTTAATGCACATATATGTCTCCCCCCACCATATCAGCTACAACAACATGTTCACAGACTGCAATTGTTATGTCAGCTGCTTACCTACCATTGGGACATATGTTGTATTGTACCAAGCTTTGTGCTATGTGTATGTGCCATGCTTTGCGCTATGTGTCTGTAGCCATGCTCCCTGTGGGGACACTTATCTTTGCTGGCCTGCTGCAGACTATTGCACCTGCATGTCATTGTCAGTGCCATTATATATATATATATATATATATATATATATATATATATATATATACACATCTATGTACATATATGTGTAGATATATGTTGTACGTTGTTGATATACCTATGTCTATATGAGTGTCTGTATCTGTACACATACATGTCACAGTCCGTATCACACAGATATGTGGAGTGCATACAGACATCCGGTCCGCATTCTGTAACCATCTTTCATTCACAGCTGCACTATTCTGCCTTGCTGCAACACAGACACGTGCCACATGTGAACACAACCTAACATTAGGATGGTAACTATAGTGTGACATTGCTGGTACATCTGTTACATACCTATGGCATTTGTGCATGCTACATTACACATTCACATGACTGTCCTGAAAGTGCTGTGCACTGAAACACGTGTCTATCATGACGGCAGTACATCCACCATCAGCTATTCTCCACACTAACATAACATACACAGATATTATGGCTGACATCTTGGTCATTCATTGCTGATCTGCACAGTTGGCAGGTATGTCCCACTGCTTACAGGGACAGACAGTATTGTCCAGAGCAGTTGTTAAGTGGGACAATATTACAGGGACAACTACAGATGGCACATATCAAACATTCTACAACATACATCCTATTAATCCATACCACATCCTATATTAAATTACATGCAGTTGTGTTTTACATACCTTTTAGTGTTTGGACAGATGTGACACCTTCCTGGTTGTGGCCTGTAGTACTGTGTTCCCCACTGTGTAAGTTCCGTGGTAAACGTTTGTTTTGAATTTCCTGTTTTATTTGGTTGGTTTCCTCTTCTTTTTTCTTTTTTTTTTTTTTGTTTATCTCTCTCTCTCTCTCTCTCTCTCTCCAGTAGAGCAAATGAGTTGGTTTGAATGGATTACAGCATGGCTTTTGTAGGTGATGCACATGATCAGGTGATGGGCTCTGTACCAGTCAGTGTGCAACAGTTGCTGACTATGTGCAGCCTGTTGTGTAGTGATTCTGTTAACCATTGTCATGACAACCCAGTACTATAAAATGCTTACTCATGTGGGCGTTGTCCCTTCACCTTTCCAGTATGGAAGACATCATTCCTGTATGTTGGCAGCACTGTTACAGATGGCAGGTTGCGGTACCCACTACAGCAGGGCTTGCAGACACAGGACAACTACACAATCTTAGGTTGTATCAGACATACAGACAGAGTGAGTGGTGTTGTTATGTGCTTTGTATATTGCTGGTCTTGCAGTGTTTGCATGTACATAGTAGTTTAGGATGGAATGCAGTCTGTCTGCATAGCTCTCAACAGTGAGCCTATCCACATGATGGCCAGTGGATTGTCTGTTTGCTTTTGCCTGTGCATCACACAGGGCTTGTCCTAGATATATCCCTGGCAATCTGTCTGTTGCATGCTATCAGTACATGGCTACTTCCAGTTCTGTTCCTGATGTGTTATTCCTGCATAAGGGTATGGTGCATCGAATCCTATAACACTAGCAATGTGCAGGGTGTGTAACAGCAATATTACGGGTATGGCCTTGTGTTCCTGCCTCCGTCCTCCACATATATGGCTGGCTTTGTCCTGCTGTGATACGGTTAGGGGTTGTTTGGTATTGGCCTATCATAATATACTGCTGGCATTCCTGCTATCATCCCAGTCATATCGTGGATGCCCATGACATTTGTTGGTCAGAGTCCATACATGTGATAGATACATAGACATTATCACAGGTAATAAATGTCTCCCTAGGCCTTGACTACGGGGTATTACTGGCAGCTGCTGAACTACATCTGTTATTGTTTATTGTTACCTATCTTGATGGCAAATCCTTTGGCCACAGTAGTACGAATTGACAGGCCTGTCCTGGACAGCATAGTATGTTATATATCCGCACTGTCTGCATCTACTTTTCTGTGAGAGCCTTGCATTCCTCACTGATTACATACGTGCAGATCTATGTGCTGTCGGTAATGGCATACATTATTGTAAAATACACCATTGCAAGTTGTCTGTGTATACATATCTGTGTGTTGTCTCATGTCCTATGAATAGTGAGTGGGCTATGTTTAATTCCATACTCCTGTTCAAGTGTAAATGTTATTTAGTAGGTTATACAGCAAAACGGTTGTTATACCGATTTCACACGGGACACGGGAAATGGAATGTGCTGCAGTTGGACCCAAACCGAGAATGTGTGCGCAATAGGTGGATGCTCTGCCCACTACACTATTGCAGCTCTGCATAAGTTGCATATTCCTACCTTAATGTCATACCCATGCTCCCTTTCCCTGGCCCCCAAGCTCCACATACTCAGCATCCATCAATTCTACAGTTGCTAGCCCTGCCATACCACACCTCCACACATTTCCCTCTCTGCACGTCTCGGTATTCCTCCATATTACTGTCTCAATGCAACCTTCTGCAAGCTCCTCATCAGTTTAGTCCACATACATTTGAGCCTTTCCTTCATCCACCTCCGATACTGGAGGGAACATTATTGTGACCCATAACGTCTGGTGCGTCCCAGCAGGGATGGACCTGTTGTTGTGTCATGAGTATACTTTGCTGTTCTACATTGTTTCTTCCACTGGTAGCATCCTGCCAGGGTTTTCAGATGCAGTGGTTTGCTCACACACCAGACCAGCCTCATCTCACGCTTCCGCGGATGGAAACACGCCCCTAGGCCGTGGCCCATTTTCCATTCCTCTCATCAGTATTATACGAGACTACTGTTCTCACAGTATGCATGGACAGGCACTGTTCATTGGCACTCGTAGACTGCTTGGAATACTGTGACTGAGCACTATGCACAGGTTTTCTGGTATTAATGTACATGCTTACATACATTTCCTATACTGTTGACTGACTGAGCCGGATGATATGTTTGTGATAACAGCAGCTGATTGTATATCCGCCATGCCTTCGTGGTAACTCACTTGGACTATAGTGTGCGGGGGTGGCCTGGGAGTGCTGATTATTTTGTTACTGGCCACGACAAGGGCTGAGGACTACAGCATTCCTAAGGCACTGCGGGGGAAGTGTAGGCGGTTATGCGCTGGTGTGCGCTAGGCTCGGACTTGCTGACCTCCAGTTATGGCGTGTTACACTGGGTTGGCCTCCACATTGCTTAACCAGTATAGGCATTGCTTACCACTGCCCACACAGACGTACTCCCACTTGCTGCCACATACCCCCGTGCTACTTCATGTACATGTCGTTATTATACATGCCTACGTCAGGTGTACATGTCAGGTATGACTGTTCACGAAGGTCAGTGAAAGGTTAAGTGGAATTCCAGTTTAGCATTTCTGGTTAGGCTACACTCAGGTATTTGGGTTAGGTTTAGTTATGCCATACCTGTGTTGTAGAGTATATGTGAATAGTGGAGGTTTAAGCGGGTAGGTGGAAGGGGGACATTTTAACTGTATAGTAGGCCATTCGACTGATTGGTGGGGGAGCAGTAGTGCAGGTTTGCAGGGTGTTGGGATATGTACGCGAGGCAGGACAGGAGGTGTCAGTATCAGTAGTTGGTGTAGGGGTCTGGAGTGTTGGGGTTGGCAGACTTCGCAAGGTGGTGATCCAAGTGTGCTTGGGTTTTCCCTTCATGTGTTATTTACATGTGTAGTCTGGGACAGCTACGGCAATACACCTGGGTTGGGGGTTCCAGATTCTGCCAATATAGTTGTATGGAGGGTGTCACCTACCTGTGACTGTGAACATTACTATGAATGCAACAGGGGTCTACAGGTAAGTGGTGTTATTGGGCCACACAGAGGGGCTGATAGGGGGGACATGTCCAGGGATGTGCAGGATGGCTGACAGGAAGGTCCACATCTGGCCATTTATTCTATAGCGACAGCTGTGTATATACCCTGCATTTGGGGGTAGGTCTGGACAATCACACCCCTGGGTGGGGGTGAGGACAGCAACATAGCTCTCAAACGATCAGAGACAAATCTCAACAGACTCAGAGCCAAATCCTCAAATAATCAGGGACAATCAGGGAATATTTTTAAATATTTGTACTATTAGCTTGAAACATTTGCAGATTAAGAGAATGTGGAGTAATATAGATATTCTGACATAAAATGTCTATAACTCTGGATTGCTATCATTACTTATTAAGGGAAACTCACTACTTTTTCTTCAGCAGTCACCAGTTTTAAGAGGGATTAAGATGGACAGACCTACAATCAGAGTCTATATCAGGGACAGTTGAGAGGTCTGGACAACAATCATACCTTGTGATGCCAATTAGTTTAGCTTACAGGCCTACAGTGGGATGTTGCGACCATGTGTTCTTTGGTGTCATTTAGTGGGGTTGCAATAACACATCTGGTTATACCGTCCTTTGCCATGTAAACTAGACTTTGCTGCAGTGGGACTAGTACCGGGTGTGGCTGCTCGTTAGGTGTCGGCTCTGCCCAATGCACACTACTGCTTACATCCCTGGGGCGGTTCACATAGAACTGCTCCAGCCAGCACCTGCACAGCTAGGCCCATAATGTCATACCCATAGTTCCCAGACCACACTTCCTCTTCAGCAGTCTTCCTTACTCCGGGTGCAGGTTGGGTCTAAACACACCACTACACATTGCCCACTCTCCACTTCTCAGGACCCATCATATACGTTGTCTCGCCCCATGGGTCATCGGGCTTCTCCAACCTTGTAGTCCGGGAACATGCATGCCCTGCTGTAGGTTATCCGTGTAATGGCTGGAAGCCCAAATAGCCATAACATTTTTGGCTTGTCGCGCAAGGGACATTCTTGTCTTTGTTTCAAGATTAGACTTGGCGGGTCTCTCCCACTAGTAGTATCCTGACTGTAGTCTAGGATGCAGTAGTTTGTTTACCTTTATTGTGTGTTTCACCTGGCTAGCTGGGGGGGGGGTGATGCTACGTGTTACACGTTTGTTGAGTGGGCCCCTCACCTCCATTGGCACAGTCTGTGAACTCATGTAATTCTTAACTGCTGTATCATATCCTAGCTATATATATATATATATATATATATATATATATATATATATATATATGTATATATATATATATATATATATATATATATATATATATATATATATTTATATGTGTATATTTACACAAACACACACACACACACACACACACACACACACACACACACACACACACACACACACACACATATATATATATATATATATATATATATATATATATATATTGCTGTACATATATAGCCAACGACATCTGCAGATGTATATATATCTCTGTATTTATATATATGTCTGTCTATGTATGTATACATTTGTAATGCAGAGAAGGAGAGGTATATCTCCATGTAGTTATGGGTATATATACACACATACCTCTACATATTTAAATCTACATCTGGTTGTACCATTCTTCGCCATATAAAATAGACTGTGCTGCAGTGGGACTCATAGCAGGAGTGTCTGCCCATTGGGTGGCAGCTCTGCCCAATGACCACTATTGCTTACATCCCTGGGGCTGTTCGCATGGACCCACTCCAGCAAACACCTGCATGCCTAGACCCAAAATTACATACCCATAGTTCCCCCAACCACGCCTCCTTTACAGCACTCCTCCTTACTCTGGGTGCAGGTCTTGTTTAAACACACCACTACACACTGACCACTCTCTACTTCACGGGACCCATCTTGTACATTGTCTTGACCCATGGGTCATCAGGCTTTCCTACGCTTGTAGTCTGGGTATGTACATGCCCCCCTTGATAGGTCATTGCACGGGCTTCCTTCTATAACAAGACATTTTTGGGGTGTCCCGCAACTGACGCTCCTGTCTCTGCTGCAAGATTAGACTTCTCGGGTCCACTGTGTCCCCCCCCCCACTGTATCCTGCCTGTGGTCTGGGGAGCAGTTGATTGTTTACATTGTTTGTGGGTTTGTTTGTATGTTTCTCCTGTCCGGCTGGGGGGTTCATGCTATGTGTTACGCGTTTCTTGCTTGGACCCCTCATCTCCATTGGCATGGCCTGTGAACATTTGTCATTCTTAAGTGCTGTATCTTATCATAGCTGTATATCTGTGTATATCTACACACACACACACACACACACACACACACACACACACACACACACACACACACACACACACATCTATCTATCAATAGATATTATATATATATATATATATATATATATATATATATGTATATATATATATATATATATATATATATATATATATATATATATACATACTATATATATATATATATATATATATATATATATATATATATATATATATTGTTGTATATATATCTGATGACATGTGGATGTGTGGGTGTTTGCATATGTATATATGTATATGTGGGTATTTATTTATATGTCTATCTATGTATGTATACATTTGTACTACAGAGACGGGGAGGTATATATCTATTTAGTTATGGATATTTATACAAACACATATACCTCTAAATCTTTAGCTACATATCTGGCAATGTTGACTGGTATTGCTGGATACTGTGTTTCATGTGCATACCAGTCAACCTTGTGTGCCACGTATGCTTTGTGATACTTACCACTACATCCATTGGTGTACACAGAGTCACACATGACATCTATTGTTAGTACCAGGAATACATTCATCCCATGCGGGACAACCCAAACATTGGGTATTCAACCTTCATCTACACCCAGGGCTACATAGGTACCCTTGGCTATGTGCATGGTCTTCACCTAGGATACTTGGGTTGGGACATCATATGGGATGGGTCCCGAGGGGGGGGGGCAATGTGTGCTGGTGTGGTAGCTATGGGTCGGTAACCAGGGTAGGGGTGGTGGTTGCATGTGTGCTGTGGGTGGTGGGAAGCAGAACTGTGGGTTATGCATGTATGGGTTGGGGATGGCCTGGTTTGGATGGGCCTGTACTGCTCGGCCCGCCTAGTGGGTGGGAGAGAGGGGTATGTGATGTCGACATGTGATGCATAACAGAGGGCTGATTTAATTCCCTAGTTCAATGACAGATGTGCAATACTATTAGCTTGGTAGTGTATTGCAGGGCTGACATGTTTGGCTGGTGGGGGGTATGCAAATTCGTACATGACGTATATTGTTTGGAGCTTCTCAGGCCCATTGATGGTGCATGTGGACATATATGTTTCTGTTCATCTACCATTGGTATCTACAGATGTCTGGCCATATATACCACTGTGGGTATATATATTTGCTTACATATGTCTAACTATGTCGGAATATACCTACAGAGACATATATCTGCGTACATATGTCACTTGATGTGTATATGTGGACATATAGATGCTGACATATATACGTGTAGTTGTCAGCATTTCCATATATATATGTGCATATATTTGTATTTATATGTGTATATCTCTGGATATTTATATATATATATATATATATATATATATATATATATATATATATATATAGATATATGTGTGTGTGACTACATCTATAGATATGTTGTATCCATTTAGTTAGTGATATATTTGCAGACACATGCCCATCTAGCTGTAGGTATGCATTCTCTGTACTGTTGCATGACTGGGCTGGGGTTATGTTTCTGAAAATATACAATTTTTGCATATCTGACATGGCTTAGTGGTAAATCATTTCATGTATGGTGTGCATGGTCCTGGGTTCCAACCTTGCAGAGGTTGTTTGCTTTGTTGCTGGGCAGAACACCGGTTGTTGGATAGGGTGCGCTTAAGGCACTTTCAAGCAGTTGTAAGCAGGTTTGCACAGAGGTAAGCACTGCTGACTTCTGGTCACAGTGTCTTACATGTAGTTAGCTTCTCCTTTGCTTAATCTGTGTCGGCGGTGCTTCACCCTGCCCACACACACTTGCACATGCTCACTAGTGCTTACATATGCTTACTACTGCTTATCTGTGCTTACTACTACTTACTGCTAACTTATTCATTATGGTACTGACACTTCACATGTGCATTTAATGCAGTATTCCAGTTCACATTTAAATGTTATTTAGTAGGTTATACAGCAATAAAATGTAAATATATGCTCATATACAGATTTCACATGGAAAATGGTATGTGCTGCATTGGGGCTCGAACCGGGAATGCCTGCTCGTTAGGCAGATGCACTGACTACTACACTATTCCTGTGCTATTTCATTTGCATATATCTTCCTTGTTATCCTCTTCAGCCTTTTAAGCTGCTTTAACCGTAGCTAAGCGATGGGCACAACTGCACACCTACGGTTAACTGTACTTGGAGTTTTACAAATAAATACAAGGGTTACTTCTTTTTATTTTTATGTCCCGTTGCTGTTGTACACTTGGTGGGGATATGTGGACAACTGTGAGTGGTCTCACTTGTTTATTTACAGTTTCTGCTGTTTTACTTTGCAGGGGCGTGTTTATTCTGAGAGCTCTGCTCTCAGACACACCCCCTGCACTCGTCCATGCTCCGTGTAGGATTAGGAGGTCAGGCAGCACACCTTCATTAATATGCTTGGCGCACTGCCATCCTCCTCCTAAATGGCAGCTTCCGTGCAGGATTAGACTAGTCCTGCATGGAAGATTAGTGAATCTGGGGGCTCTTCTTTGTTGTGAATGTTCAGAACTAACAAGAACTGAGAAATATTTAGATTCTAGTTTGGAAATGTCATCTTCTATTAAATGAGTTTCTTGGAGAAAAATTAATTGTGAATTATGCAGTTGTAGATATTTATTGAAATATCTTCTATTGGTAGGGTTATTAAGACCATTTATAATAAGAGAAATACAATGAAGTGATGTCATGTTGTTAATTTGTTGGGTTGGAATGTATGTTGGCTAAAATTTCTATTAGTTTTTAGTTTACAAATTAAAAAGAATAAATAGAATGGAATACAGCAAATTATATACTATACAGAAAAATGATTAAAGATTACAAATATTTAAGCAACATTCAACTATACATATTTTGGTGAACATCTGAAAAATTGTTCTCAAGAAATTATAACAAAAACATCTAATAAGTTTCTATCATGCACAGCCTGAAATATGTACTATTTCATCATTTTAAACATGGCTTTTTAATATGCATGTAAATCAACTATTCAAGAATGTCATAATTACTAAACCAGTGGTAAAATTATTTACTTATTTATTTGCTTGGAATCTGTGTATTACTACAACCACACCATAAACATCTCACACTTATACACATATCTCTAACTAATCAGAATGAAGAGATTGTATAAAAATATATTTAACCTAACTAAAAATAGTAAACAATATGAGACTGAATGGAGTTCTTATGTGAGAAGCAGATGCAATAGAAATCACAGTTGTGTATTTCCTATATAATATAAATTGTTGCCACCAACCATTTACCACAAGAGTATATTTCTGTTTTGGAAACAGTATTATATGATCTTCTCTAGGAGTGTCCAAAATAAACAGCCTTCTTAAACTAAAAGTGTTTTAAAAGCTCCAAACACATGAACCAATTTTATACATTCCCCAAGAATGAGGTAAAAAGATATGTCTATCTAAATTAGTCTAAAGAATTTACAGATTTGAATATGGAACTTTCATCAATTCTGCCCACAAATGCATTTACAAACAAAATTAAGGCTCTCAGTGACAGGGCATAGTACTACAACATTGCTGCTTTAGGTTAAAATGAAAGGAATATGTGGCATATAATAAAGGACCATGAATGTGAGAGATCCTCACAAATAACTAAACGTAATGAGATTTAGTATGGTTGCAACAGCTCACATACATCAAATATTATTCATTATTGACAACTAAGCAGTTAAAAGAAGTCTAATACTTCAAACTTGTCTCAGGATATAGTAAAATGAAACAGGACCCAAAACCAGTATATTGAATATAGTTCAAATATGAGCAAGCGAAAACAGCCAACTGATCTCATAAATGGCTCTGAGCTGCTCATTCATTGCATCCCCCTGTAAAGTCTGTGAGACAAATCTAAAATTATTGTATTTGTAAATATTAATTAATAAGTTTCATTAAGGTTATCATTCAGCGTGTTACTCTGCTAAGCAGAATTAAAACGATAGTATACACTGTAATGTACACAAAGCCAAATAGATACTAATTGTATTGTACTTACTGGAACATACTGAAATTATTATTAAGAATAGTGTATCAATATGTTTAAATCTAGGAGACAAGGAGTTATTGAAAAGCATTTTTTCTATAACAGTTGCAAAATAAACAGAAATATATTGCAAATGAACTCTACCTGTCATATTCCATCTCTTCTGTCGTATTTATGTGCAAATAGAGACTAGTATTGGTCGTGACAGGATCTGCTACTGTGTACTTTTTTGTTTTACTGCACAGTACATAAATATCTTTACAGTAAAAAGAAATAAAAATTAAAAAAGAAATGCTTAAGCATGTCCAAAAGGCTTTGAGAATTGTTTACTTCCTTTTTATGAAGAACGTCGAGTCGTCACTGATGTCATTTAGCTCTTGCAGCTGTTCAGAGGGGCGTGCGGTTACATCGCTAGGTTAAGAGAAAAAAAAGTTCAATTTTTTCAGCGGGAAACTGTAAAGCTTTCCTGTCTTCAGCTGAAAGCTTACAATGGCTCGAGAGCTACACGAGACACTCCAGCAACAATCAAAGCTTTCCTCAAGTATTAGAGAAGACAAAAAATGAAAAAAGAAAAAATAAAGAAAAGAAAAACAACCTTGGATCCTTGAATTTTTGGGTCCATTACAAACCCAATGCCACCAACAAACAATGCCAACAAAATACAAGCTATACTAGCCAAAAACATATGAAATAAAGCTACCATGCCCAAACATTCAATGGAAACCACACGGGCATACACAAAGGAAATGGAACAATAAGGAAACTGTATCTACATAACAAAGATACATAGCTAACTACATTAAAGAGCAACTCAGAGGAATCAAAAACATCTCAGGGTATCCCCATTCTAAAACAATTCTCTAAAAACATATTTAATATATATTATTTATAATTATACATTTTTTTTTAATTTTTTTTTATTTAACATTTGTTGACCGGGAAAGTCCGACTAGGTTCCAGAGATCCTGTTTTCAGCAGAGGCCGGGGAGAAATGCTCCAGAAGCATGTCTTTAGAATAAAGGAATACATATAAAGAAGAAAGGAAATATGGTAAAGCTTAAACTATTTTAAAAAGCATTCTAATGATATTTATTGAAACAAAACAACAACCGGAATACTAAATATGTATTTAAAACAATAACTGACTTCTAAACATCTATAAGTAATATAATTATAAGCCTGAGCAGGTTATATATTCAAAAGTTTAAGCTATTGTGGGGCAATATTCTAACGCTTAAAAATTATCATTGTATACTATGTTTCCTTTACCTCCCCCTTCTCCATTATTTTCTTTATTTTAATCTAGACATGGTAGAATGTTATTAAAGTATACTTATATGAAGATTATGCTAAATTATAACACAAAAATATCTAAGATAAAAAAAACTAATATTAGTAAAGGGGAAATAATATATATAGACTACTAATAGCTATTAAATGTAACTAATTAACTAGTTAATAGATAAACATAAATTAGAAGCACTATATATTAAAGAATAGAAGAGCACTCACCTGTTGAACCATTTTCAAGTCCTATGACTTCTGGGTCATAAGAAAAAAGTTATGTAAAAAGAAAATAAAAAGTCCATAATGTAAAAAAAAAACAAAAAAAAGTTACGTTTTAAGTTTTTTCTTATTTTCAACTGTTTTCCAATTACCATTTTCAGCAATTCCTTTAAGACTTGAACTAACCCAGTCCATTTCATCTATTTTATCTTATATTTCATTAGATTTTAATGTAGTTAATGGCAGCATCAAGTTCTTCAAATATTTTCGGACCATCTTGAAGGAAGATTTTCAGCCTTGCAGGGAAAAGCAAGTGATACTTTATTTGTGCTTTTTTTAGTCCTTTAAGCAATGAAAGGAACTGCTTCCTTTCTGAAATAACAGATGAAGAATAATCATTATCAAAATGAATGATATTGTCCTTGTATTTAATCGGTGACCTATACCAAGCTGTCTTCAAAACTATTTATTTATCATGAGTGGATAAAAATTTAACTATAACTGACTTTGTAGAAGTGCGTTTGGTATTTTTAAAGGAAGACAAGGACCTGTGAGCTCTTTCTATACCAAAAGAAAGTGCTTCAGGGAGTTGTAAGATTTCTGGTAGCCATGAAGATAAAAACTTTTCCAAGTTGTTTTCTTCCAAGTTATTTTTTAGCCCAAAGATCCTGATGTTATGTCTTCAAGATCTTAGATCATCTATTTTTGTTAACAGCAAGGTATTCTGTTTTAGAAGAAATTCCAGGTTATGTTTAGTTTATTGTATTCTACTATCTATGTCATTTAAGGAAGTTTCAATACTTGTAATTTGTTTCTTCTGTTGTTTAAGGTTCAGATGTATTGTCTCCATTTGTTGCACAGTAGTTTCCTTAAAACTATCTATTTTCATGTCCATTCTGTTAAATTTTGTTGATAATTCATGCATAGTAGTTAAAAGAGTTTGAAACTCTTTTTTTAATGCAGAGTCTTGATGAAAGGTTTTAGTAAAGCTCATGCTGTAGTCAGATGCCTGAAAATTGTCTTTTGTAGTTTTGACAGGAAAAGTTGTAAATAATTAAAATATTTTTTTTAATATTAACTAACTAAACTATGAAGAGAAACAAATATATAAAAAATACTTTTTAGTTAGTTATACTTAAAAATTCCTGTCATAAAAGATATGATAAGGCAGATCAGAGAGAAAGTGCTGCTACTCAAGGCTCATGCTAAGCCATGCCACCCTCAGCTATTTTTCAGAAGTTAACCTCTGGTGTGCCAGTTTCCATTGGTAAAATATATTCATCTAAACAGTTATAATAATACAGGTTTTCTTTTCTAATCATGTAGGGTACACTGTGGTTACATCTTTAAACAGCATTCTGTAGAATACCTCTTCAGCACATATGTCTATACAAACCATGTTATATGGCACACAGTTCTAATATATTTGTAACACAAGCATATGAATCATGTTGATATTTACAAATGGCATATAATTATTTACAAAATTCCAGATAGCTGGGCTGGCAGTATCTCCTTTCATGACAAGCCCAATTTGATTTAAAGTCAAGAGGATAACATTATTAGTCATGTGATTAATTTACTTTGTTTATATGAATTTGAAGTGGAGTTTTGAACTACTTGAAAATGCATGAGTTGTATGTACTTGTGTTTATTAAACTTATTCTGTCATGAACTAGCTGGTTTATTTTATTGTATATGGAATGAAGAGTGAGTTGCTATGTGATTAGCACCCATCAGACATTGACATTCCCAATTAAGGGCACATATACTGTAGACTGAAGCTGTTGTGTGCCTTCCTTTGTAAGAAAGAACATCATGGCTGCAAAGGAGGTAATGGAGGTTGACAGAGAAGTGGAGGAAATACAAGACACACCTGGACATGTAGGGAAAACATATAACCAGTGTCACCAGTCAGCATGGCAGATGTATGCTACATGTAAAGGGATATCTATATGTACATGAGAACTACATGAAAGAAAATCATATTGGACACATATACACACTGAAAAGGTCAGAGAGGTGTAAGGAACATGTGATCACTATCAAGAGGAATATGCAGAGGTGCAACAAAAGACAGCCATACATCACCAATAGACAGATGCATGAGACGTATGCTCTACTTTCAGGTATAAGACAAAGGGCTGTCAGCAGTTAGGAACCTCCGTGACAGGTTCTCCACAAGTTTGTGATTCCAGGAAGAGTGCATAGGATAAAAGTTTGTGCTGATTGACTGATGGCAAACCACATAAAAAGATAAGTTCCCTGCAGAACTTTCAGTTAAATGAATGGTCAGTAAACCTCAAGTAACTTTGTGCATAAGAAACCACAGCAATTGTCAACATGGTGTGGAGGTACTGCTATTGACCATCAAGGGCAATTTACGATATCCGAGTGCCTCAGTCCAGTGGTTCATACATGGGACATATTTGACAAAGAGAATTCTAATGCATCAGTTGTACAGCATTCATGGTCTAATATCTTACTAGGCTATAGGCAAGACACTTCCCATTGGTTATGTGTGATGTCACATAAAGCAATGAAGGCACACAACAGTAAGTGGAATATGGTACTTGACATAAAGGATGGCATGGAGGGTTGGTTACTGCACCACAATACATCATGTCTGACTTTGAATTAGCCACTGTTAAGAGTGTACAGGACAATTTCACCAGAACAGTCTTAAAAGCCTGCCTCTTTTATTTCAGTCAGTATGCGTGCAACAGGTGCAGCGATATAAACTAGCATCATTTTGTGGGACAGACAGCACATTTCAACAGCAGATGAAATACGTTACTGCATCATTTTTTCTTGGACCAGACAACATACCTGCTGCCAATTGTGAGCTGAACGAATCCTTCCCAGATGTTGCCTCAATGTTATTGCAATACATGGAGGACAACTATATACCTGGGCACCTATATGCATTTGGAATGCAATCCTTGCTCACACTGAGAGTTCACCCTGTACAGACACCATTTCTGTAGCAGATCTCATTGACAACAGATTGTCCAGAAGCAAGAATGCCATTGAGGGATGACATAGAAGAATGTGTTTTCTGCTGCAGAAGAGGAATGTGGATCTGCATTTTATTTTCCAAGTTTTGCAGTGTGAACAGAATCTTGTAGAGACCATATGTGAAAGGATTGCTTCTGTAGTTTCAGGAACACTGACATGGCACCTTACCAGACACTGGGAAGAACATCTGATACATATAGTGGAACATCGTTTGTAGTGTACACAGTTGGAGTTTCTATATAGGGTGGCTACATGTGTGAAATTGTAGCCTCTTTCACATTTGCACTATTGTTTTTGGTTATGTTTTGTTCAGGGATTGAGGTATTATGCACAGATATTATTTAAATAAAGTGTGCTGCTATTTGTTCAATGTAAGTTTAGGGTAAGTTACACACCAGACAATAGACTTAGGTAAGTGATTCTGCTTTATTACACAATAATAAAAGATGGATGACAGATTTCCTGCATGTTTACTGGCACTCACTGGTGTTTGCCATTAGTACAGGTGCACATGCAATGTTATGGATGTGTTTTGTGTCAGGAATCATCAGGTTGTGTCTATTCATGCTTTCATTTTTTGGTTTGCCTTCATGTCGTACATGTAGTACTATTTGCTACTATATGACATTTGTTGATATGTTAATGTGCAGAATCCTTGTCATTATTACTTCTCTTATTTGTATCACTGTAACACAATATGACTTGTCTCTTTCATACGGTTTCTGTGCTGCTGATTTGTTTTTGACTTCCATATGTGTGTTCTGTGCAGTGGTCATTACTACTTTGCCAAATGCTATTCTTAATTTTACGTTTATGATTTTACCAACATTTGGACAACAGCATTCGCATCTTTGGCCACTGACATCAGTTACATCAATGACTTGACATGTGTCCTGACAGTTGATGTACCATGACATTTACGATAACATATAGACCCTATGGAGCTCTCTGTCTATTTATAGCTATATCTATATATATATAGGGTCTCTATTAGAATATCAAATGCTCAGATGAGAAAACTACACAAGAGCAAGCCAGGAAGATCAAAAACATGAAAGCTCAAAGGGAGAGGAAACAAACAACTCCTGTATTTTGCAAGCCCCCCTGCACCCCCAACATCTCTTGCTATTAATATATACCAACTCTGAGATCGCACCACAGTGGAGAAAGGAGTGATACCCCAATCCTCAACTGTGTTGCAATCCCCCATTTGTATTCAAACTTGTAGGTTTTTGATCTTCCCCACTTGATCTTGCATGCTTCACTCATCTGAGCATTCATTCTTCTAACAGGGATCCATATATGTATTTATATATATATATATATATATATATATATATATATAGAGAGAGAGAGAGAGAGGGAGAGAGAGAGAAGGAAAGAGACAGTCTAGTCTGTTTTTAGATACATTAAATAGTTGAATTCACTAAGCATGGCACGTGTCTCCTACAGCAGACAATTCATATATTTTATGCATCACTTTTCTTCACTTTTGATTTATATTGTTTTCTGTTCATTTCAATGGAATATGGCGGTACTGTACTTTGCTGTTTGAATATGGCTTTTATGTACCTTCCACAGATTTTTGTGAAATATCTGTCTTGTGAAGACTTTGTAGTGTGGTTCCATGGTGTGTGTTTATTTCCTACTAATTTCTGTTGATTATTCCGGTAATTGTTTAGTAGTTTATTAATGGTTATATTGTTATTTTATTGATTTGATTGGTTATGTGTTTTATGTTTAATGTAGATTATATTAGAATTTTTATTTAAATAAAAATAAATCCACAAATAAATAAATAAATGTATGACTGTATGCTTAAATCCATAATACATAAATACATATAAACATATGTTGTCAGTAGTGTAATTTTTTGATTTACTGACTGGTCTTCTTGATATACTCGAAGCTAGAATACACATTCAGCTTAGTAAAATGGGTCTATATTAGAAGAACGAAATGACATGCAAAATCCAAAGTCTGAAAACAGGGAAGTTATGGAACAGCGATTTTTTTTCCCCAGGGAACAAAATCGCTGTTCCAAAAAAAAAATTATAAATGCAAAATAAATAGTAAAACATACTGTCTCATATTACTCACAATGCTACTCATTCACATAATTAAACATAACATCAAGATCAAAGAAAGCATTCCAAAAACAGAATAACAGAACAAAACTGTGAATAACAGAACAGAAAAAAAGTAATCCAGTGATTCAGTAAAGGCATACTTTTCAACTGTATAGATTTTTGCAGTATGTCCAGTTTTTTATCTGATATTTTGGTCTGTTTCTCATACAGTTTTTATTTTCTGACAAATCACTGGCAAATCATTGAGGGCTGAAGTCAGAAAATAATGGCAGATATTTGAGTTTCAGACTTCATACCCTTCAGAAAATCCATACTAATGCAAAATCTGTTATTCTATCAATTTTCTAAGCTTGTAAGAGCAATATTTAAAAAGTGTCCCTATTTTGGACTTTTATCCCCGATTACTTATGGCTTTGTCCAGATTTCTTGCTGTAAGAGGTTGAGAGGTATGAGTAAAGGGCATATCACAAATTATATTGCTTGTGTAAAAAGGCCCTACTCCTTCATTGTTTCACTTTGCTCATTTGTGATTTAGAGACATATTAGCAGTGATAAGGTAAGAACTTGGATCTATATTATATTTTCGAAAGCTGACAATGTTGAATCTGACATTGTCGACATGAGAATTTTGAATGCTCAGAATCTCAAGCGTGTAAACGGAAATCTCCGTAAAGGGAGATTTCTGTTTACTGCAATGTAGTGTGGTCTCGGAGTTGGTATATTTAAGTAGTGGGGGTGTGGGGGGTGCAGGGGGGCTTGCCCCCCTGCTTAAACCTTTTAAGGTACTTTTTTCTTTTTATAAGGTCAATGTTTGAACACATTGAACATATGTTGTTCGATGTTTTCAAATGTTGATCTTGTAATATAGACCCAAGAACTCATTATCAGCTAATTTGCATGCTGCTCAATTGCTTTTACTGCCACAATTTGCAGATCATTGCTGATCTGCACATTGTGGTAATAAGCAGCTCATTTAGGTGGTGGCATTACACACACACACACACACACACACACACACACACACACACACACACACACACACACACAGACAAAACAAAGTACCAGTACTTGTCCCTAACCTATCTGTCCTCCCATGTTTCTCCTCACCTTCATAATAGTTAAGTGCCATTATGGCACATATTTATTATGCCCTGTTAGTCTACTGTATCCCCCACCCTCCATTTCCTATACTGCTATCGGTGCCATTACAATACTTTAATCCTCATTTAATCCCTGGTGTCTAGTGAGTCCCTCACCACCCAGTCCCACTACAGCATTGATGCTGGTACAGCACTTTAAGAGTAATCTCTCCTAGTGTAGCATATCCCCCATGATGGCACTTCAATATATGATATCCCTGGTGGTCTAGTGGTCCCCTCCACTCCTCATCTCTGTATTGCCATTGGTGCTGATACAAGGCACTTTCATGTAAGAGGTGTATCACCCCTCCCCCCAGATTCCTATATTGCCACTGGTGCCTGTATGGCCATTGAAGAGTAATTCTTGGTGGCCTACTGCATTCCCACCCTCAGATTCCCATATCATGCTTATAGTATATAACTCAACACAGCTTTTTGACCATGTACAATACCACAAAATGGTGGGAATGGATCAGCTGATATACACATATGAGTGATTTCTTGACTTGCGATGCACATGGCTAATTAGCATGGGTATCTCCCCCAGAATGCCTTATTAGCATTCAGCATGTCCTGGGGCCAGCCCTATGTGGTGCCATATGTCTTAGTGCAGAGTACTGTGCAACACTGTGTCAAGGTGGCTGCTGGATCGGGAAACGGTATAGTGACACGTAATCAGGGGTGTACACATCACAGTACTTTAATTAATCTTGGATGTAGTGTACCACAAAAAGCCCATACAAGAAAATAAAAAGGATGACCACAGAACTGTTTTACAATGTTGCCCCCAAAAAGTCTGTAATTGAATAACTAGGAAACTAATTCATTTTAGCTTTAGTGATTCTGCATAGTATTTGTCTGCATTACAGTCTCCTAATAGTCAGTTATGACAAAATGCATCATAATTTGGATAGATATTAACACTAATACAAGATAAAACACTGGATAAATAACACGTATGGGATTTTGGTGTATGGTGTCATTAATGTAATGTATGGGCTATTGACATATCTCACTTGTTGCTTCATTATTCATGAGATAATCTTAACAACTTCTCAGTAGTATAGATGATAATTACATGTTTTATCTTTAGTATCAGTATAAAACATTGAGATTTGTTTACAAATGTTTTCTGCAATTATACAGCTCAATAAAACAATATTCTATGTAGTTGAGTATCCTAGATCTTTGTTGTGGGCCAGATGTTATAACTGTCAAATATACTGCAGCAAAGCTATGAGATATGGAAAAGGCTGTGAAAAAGCACTGTATACCACTTACTGAAATAAGAAATCAAAATGTGTTGACATCCAAATAATAATCGCCGTAAGTGGTTGAGTGTTTTGATAATATTTCAAGGTGTCTGACTTTACATTTTTTTGCTTTGTAAGTCCTGTTGCTGGATCTGCAGCAAGAATCTATTGGTTCATAATATCCTTTATAAATAGTAATAGTTCTGCTTCTGCTGTTAGATGATGACCTGTTTTTATATGACCTTGTTACATCTTTTTCCCCAATTATCAGTATTAACTTAAGGAGTGAACAATCTTGTGACACAAACAGTAGTGTAGGGTCATATCCTATTTGGAAGGAAGGAGTGAATTTTATAACACCTGGTCATAATCTATTATAAATCTTCTGTATTTGGTCTTCTGGATTTCTGTTTTCAAAAGAACTAGGTCTTGGCAATTCCAAAATATGAGTGTCCAGGTTCCCACTTCACCCATTTTACAACATCAGCAGGATATAGAGACATTGGGAAACATAGAAACAAGTCTCTGCAGTGTATAGATATACTTAAGCACCCACTGACAGCTGAAAATCTAAATCTAAAGATCTTGATAAAGTACCTAGGAATCTGAAATATTGTTGGTTACATGTCATCAGTATTTACAATGCCTAGATCCTGCTCACAGGCCTATTTATATTTATTAATTGAGACTTAAGGCTGAAAAAGATTTTGCATATCACAGAGACAACTCCCCTCATGCTCTGTTTCCCCTTCCTCATTTCTATCCAAGAATCTATCAGTCTGAGCCAGTACTATTTGTTTGTAGAGCCTAGTTTCATCTATCCAATATTTGTCAGCTACTGACAATTTGAAATTTTCCTTAAGTACTGACCAAGATAACAGGGCCTGATTTTCATCACAAAGCTAGTCAGTCCCAATATTACAACTTAGAGACAGATATCAGCTTTGTTTTAGTGGCTTGGTTGAAGAGATTCTAATTGTTAAGATGTAATTTGGCATATGCTGTCCAACCATTTTTTTGTCTTTGTATGTTCAAATACTTGTCTACCTGTTTACATTAGATCTGGTTATATTTGAGAGCTAAATATAATTTCTCTCAACCTAGAAATCTTTAAATTGTTATTAAATGAGGAGAAGCCCTCCTAACCTTTTCCACATGATAGATTTCCAAATTGCACTGACATTAAGAGAAAGGAGAGACCATATTATCTTCAGGTGAGTGAATTATATATAAACCAAAGATAGGGTAAAGAAAGACAACCTAGTTCCATTGGTAAGTATAACATATGCCAAGCAAATGTGGGCTTTTGACCCAACCATAGAGATGGGGTGGACATCCTCTTAATCTGCTGTAAAAGCATTTCAGGAGACTGAAGAGGTATACCTTGCACTACATAACGATTGAGGGGTAACACATACCATTTGATAACTATAATTCTCTGTTGTCCTCTGTTAAGGGCTGTCCATAACATAAAGTATGCCTTAGTGTTATTAATAATATTATTAACGGAGTGGGCTAATGACTTCGCTAAAGTATCTGACAGACATGTTCCCAGATGGGTGATAGCCTGTGATCCAATAAAAATGACAACCTTACCTCCTTTTTTTGAGATAGTATATAATTAATTTAAATAATCTGGGGTTTTGACTCATTAGTTCTATTCTCAGAAATCTCTTTTTGAACACATGAACATTATTATTCCAACATCACCTTATCATTGACATGTAAAATATCAAGTTTTGGTACCAATAAATAAAACAGGGATATATATCATTCCTTAAATACTTTAATTTGCTGTCTTTCAACCATATTTCCTCCTTGAAGGATAATAATCTTTCCATATCTTGCATAAAACACAAATTAACAAAAAAGTCAACCCATCCTTGTAATTAAAACACTACTTTCAACCTTCTCCATAATATCTGTACACGGAAATTTCATAGATATACTCAATTCAAAAAAGATTTTTAAGCTCATTTTCAGGGACTGGGAGATACAACAATATATTATCCACATATATGGAAAGTGATAAGGGATGGTTATGTAAAATATATGATTATGAATCTTAAATTAGACAGAGTAAAGTATATGTTCTTTATTTGAAAAATCTTGTTAACAAAGTATACCCAGTATTGCAGATAGCCATCCATGAAATCTCTTACTTCCTTATATTATTCTAAAAGCATGTTTGCCTTATATTAAATTGTAGCGAGCCTTCCTGAGATTCTAATGAGGGCTGTTTAGCATTCTGAGAGACTGCTTTTCTAAGATTTTCAAAAGTAAAGCTAAGTTCTTCTTGACAGTATTCCATCCTGAGGGTCGAAAGTGGAAGGAAGTGTGGGTATGGGCATATATGCAACAAACCAAAAAAAAACTCCAGTACCTCTTTGTTTTACAATAGACCTTTAACAAGAGAGAAAGAGTGAGATTTAATCACCAAACTACACGCAGGGCACCCCTATTGATTAGTATGGTACATTCCAAAGAAGAGTGAGTGGACACAGACATTGGGTAAGTATACACATTTTGGAACATGTAGGTATGATTCCATGACACAGAAAACATGTCTATTCTGGGATAATAACATGTATTGCTTGGGTAGGGGCATTTTAACCATCTATACAGGCCCACCATTCCCAATGAGAAGATACTATTGCTCTTCTCAGATGGAGAATAAAAGAAACATTCAATAATCTAATGAAAGTGATCTTTAACATGAAAATCTTACAAGTCATATTCCCTCCCACTTTACCCTTTCTTCTTTTCACTAGTAATCAACAACAGAAAGTTAATTATGTGTATAATTTCATTATAATGTCACGACCAAACCCAAGCAAGGAACTAATTTACTGAACCAAATTTAATAAAGACAAAAATCTGTATGGTTGAGTGCCATAGTGGGTGCCTTTTCCTAAAATAACTATACACGGTACTTATGAGTGTTTGCTGTCATGAAAATGATCTCTCATTTGACAAAACCATCTATCAATCACAGGTGCTTTAATCCAAATTACCAGCAGGTATTCTTGCCTGAGAATATTACAGGAATTATCACTGTGAACACTACAATAATCAAATAAAGAAACACTTACTCTAGGCTTATTCACCCCCTCCAGATTGTGAGAGTTTAATGCAATAAATTAAAGCAAAGCTGGCATCAGACATCACTACCTTGCTCCACTTATCTAAGGCTTAGTGCCTTTAGAATATAACACCAGTTGTAAGAGTCAGTTAAAATAGGAAACGTTAGACTCTGGTTACCAAGGGTGATATAGCAACTGACACTCTGAGCATATGGTCATGATTAATACCAAGGTAAGTGAAACAGAAAAATAAAGAAAGAAAATAAAGACTTGCTTCACATGCCTTAGTTTTAACAAGCATAATATTGCAGTTTTCAAAAATTAAATGTAGCATAACATCTGGGATAAACAAACAAAAGCCAGCCCCCAAAGTACTTGATAATGTAAGAAAAAAAACATGTAAAACATGCGTCTACCAATGCCCCTTTAATATTTGTATAAAGTAGGTAATGTAGAATGTAAAGAAAACATCACTGGGGCAGCTGCTGCTTTCCTTCTTTCCATAAGCCCTTTTACAAAGAGTGAAAATGGGTACTGCATTGGTGCTGGAGATTGATCCGGGCCAGGTCTTTTAGGTCTTGCAGAATATTTTCCCATTCTGTAGTACATTGGCTATCCTTTTTATCTTGGTAAACACAAGTGAAGTTTAGTCTGCACCTCTTCTAGTGATGTTAGTGTAACCTGACTGCTGGCGAAGTATTCTTTTATGACTGCCACATAGAAATAGGAAGTTCTAGCTTTTCTTTTCAGTTAGTTTAAAGACAGGATTGAAAGATGTGGTACTTTTGGTTTCTGTAGAAAAGTCCTGGTCATAACAACCTTTGTTATTACCAATTATTAACAGTTTCTGTAAATCACAAAGTAGACAAAATCTTTTCTTTTAGATGATTTGTAGTGAATCTGATCAAAACCAGTTTGAAGGTATCAGCTCTTACAGCCTGAGGAAGAAATACTCTATATGCTCTTTCTAGCATAACTGAATCAGCTAGGTTTCTAATCCATTCAGTCAATTTACTTGACATAAAGGATATGTAGTCTTTTCCCTCCAAGGAATCACACTGGACCTTAAGTTTTTGCAGCAGTCTCTGTCTTCCTGATCTACCATTTTAAATCATCGCCATTTAGCCTGGTGTCCATATCAGATAGCCTCTGTTGTACAGAGGTTGTGGAGATGTCCAAATCAGGCATATGGTCTAAGCGGGAGATGAGAAACTCCTTCACTTTATGCAGGGACTGCTCTGTCTTTTCCATGTAGGTGATTAAGGTTGAATTAATTTTCTGAACCTCTTGCATTGTAGTGCCCACTTTTGCTTCTGCAGGGCTATGATTAACAGTAGTCATATTACAATAAAAGCATTGGTCAAAGCTTATTGGAGGGAATAAACTCTAGGCTATCATTACTGTTAATTCCCACCTTTCCTGAGCCTAATGAGAAAGTTTATTTTTGTGTTTTAGTTTCTTCTTATGAATCGTACATCAGACAGCAGATAAAACCCTTAAAGAGCTTGTCCAGTAACACTAAAGGGAGATTAAGCTAGAAATATTTAAAATTTAGTGGATTGAGACACAGAAACAGGTAAAATCCACTATTACTCTTCCTCTCCTTAACCCAGCAGAATTACTTTATTTGGTCCTGCTTAAATATCAGATATCACATAACCTGGGACTAACTTATTTTCTCATGTCTTGTTGCTAGGAAAAGGTAATTGTAAGACATTAGACAAAGGGTATGCTGAGCTGTAAGTCTGAGGAGCTCTCTGGAAACAGAATTAGCTTCAATTTTAGAGGAACTGACTGAGCAGAAGGAGAGGGCCTTGCCACAAACTATCTAGAGAGCAGTTTATTATCAAGTGATTTCACTGGTTACAATGCCAGGATGATAACCAATTGCCTTTGCATTGAGCAGGATTTAGTCTGTGGCTTCATCCTTCTCCAGCTGGGTCCAAATATGAAAATATAGGCCTATGGAAAAAAATTACTAGGTTATACTCTAATAAGAGATATTTTTTCTGAATGGCACTTAAGATTACCACACATCAGGGATCTAGTTCCCTAAAGAAGAAACGTCATATTAGATCACACATTCTTGATGTTAACACAAGGAGGCAAGGGCAGGGGTGTCCAACCTTTTGGCTTGCTGGGGCCACATTGAGTGAACAGAAATAGTCTTGGGGCCGCATATAAAATATATCATATAGTTAACTCTTTTATTGCTCCGGAAGACCACAGTCGACCTCCTGGCTGTACTGTAGGTGCGTTTGAACAATGAATAAATGTAATAAATGCCTAATATTTGCCTTAAAATTCTAATTCTCATTCTAATTCCAATTCCCTAATTTAACAGTTAACTCTAACATCTTGGTTAATATATCTATATCTATATATTTTTTTTCTTTTTACAAATAAACAGATATTTACTACAGCGCTAGCATTTCTCACTGGGAAAACCATTCCAGCAGTCCAACTACGTAAAATGTCAACATCGGCAGTCCTACAATACTATAATCCACAAAAATAACCCAAAAATTTGCAATAAAGTAAAGAATTCACATTACTGACTTAATAAAACAATTCTGAATAAGCTACAAGAGGGTCTCACCCAAACAAATAACTGGTGCCAGAAATATGGCCTCAAGCTAAATGCCAAAAAATGCATCATCATCCCCTTTGAGAAGAGTGATGTCCCCACAAATTATCACATTAATAACAATGTTGTAAGCATGCAATAAGTCTTATGGTACTTGGGCATCCAGGTTGATAGAAACCTGACTTTTGACCACCACGTTGTCTCCGCTGTAAGGAAAGCTTTTTACATGGCCCACTTCATTTGTAAGGGTATCTCATCCAGGGACAAGGAGGTCATAACATCCCTGTATTCTTCCTTTACAAGAGCCATTATTGAGTGCAATGCCCCTTTTGGCATGTGCCTCAGCAAAACACCCTGCCAAAAGAAAGACTACAACCATTTCTGACAAAAAAGGTCAAAGGACTAAATTCACTTAGTTATCCAAACAGACTAAAAAGCTTCTTGCTTTCCTCTGTCTCTCACTGGCCCCTATAAATTTCATCATTGGCTTGCTTTCCAGGCTAAGAAAGATCCTGCCTTAAGAGACGTCCTCTACCTCAGAAATACTGGTTATACTTAAAATGCTCACTACAAAGACCACAGTCTTCACTGCAACATAAACAAGCCACTTTTTATGGACAGGTTCTTGACACAAAAACCTTCAACTTCTGTAAAAGCTCCTCTCATTATCAAACAATGTAGTTCAGCAACACGATGTCTGGATGGATAGCCATAAATGTAGTCCTTGGGTAAGTAACATAGCCTTCATCAAACCAGATGGAAAATACACATACTAACCTTTCCCAGCTGGATGGCTAAGATCTAATATTGGTTACTCAAGTCTAGTTGCCCAAGAAGAGGGGCATGTTTAACTAAGAATTCCATTTGCAAAATTATATTCAGTATACATATTAAATCTCTCTATCTCTCTTACACACACACACACACACACACACACACACACACACACACACACACACACACACACACACACACACACACAAAGCCCCTACTTGTAAAATAGGCAACCTCAGTAATCACATGACACTCACTCACTGAATGAAATTGTCTGGAAGTCAAAATATCTGAAAAAAAAATCATAATAGAGATGGATTCATCCATGTAATTTCCAACCACCAAAAGGACCATCAATAAATCAACAAACAACTGCTCGGCAAAAAGTAAATCAATAAGAAACCCATAAACTATAATGCTACATACTGGTGTAAACATATAACTTGTGTCAATCCCCAGGTTAATCCATACCAAAAGATTGTTTCAGAGCTTCAGCTATGTACAAAGAGCTTTCTCCAAAAAACTTAACTCATTGATATTTGCCTTGCTGTAATTATAACTGTAAAAAAAAATGTTTTTAAGTTTATTCTGTACCTCAATGATTCTCACTGTTACGAGATGCAATCCCTGCCATATTGTATGAGTGTTACATCCATAATTTGCTGTCTCTCTCTCTCTCTCTGTCATGTATTGTATTATATTGTTTTGTGTTATTTTTGGAGCTTTTCTCCCCAGGCCTCTGCTGAAAATGGACCTGTGTCCAGTCGGACTTTCCCGGTAAACAAATGTAAAATAAAATAAAATAAATAAAAATAAACTTCCCTCCAATCTAAAGTCATTTGACATTCCGACATTTTAATTTGTGCAGAAGTTACTCACAGACCGACGTTTACTGAGCTGTAATACTGACCTTTGCTTTTGAAAAAAACAAATTCCCAGGCTTTGTCAATAGCTCAAAGTGTAGAGAGGATTATTTATTTATTATATATTTATTTATTTTTGGAAAACATCTTTAAAACTGTTAAATTGATTACACACCCAGAAACACAGAAAAGTTATTGTGATTATGTAAACCACAAACTGCTGCAAGAAATCAAAGTCACATTAGCACTCTATGCTTATGTCCGAACAGATGAATCATACCTGTCAATTCCAAAAGAAGTAAAGTATCTTAATAAGATTATTTGCAAGGTTACATGGCAGTTTATATTGGAAATAAGCAGAGATATTAAAAAGGCTCTGTTTTTCATAATTATGCCGAAAAGTCTTCCAAGGTAAATACAACTTCTGATTTAGTATGGAACCATACCTCTCAACCTTAGAGCAAGAAATCTGGACAAAGCAAAAAATAAAAGTGGGACACAGGCCCAAAAATAGTTATGCATCACAGACACCATTGAAACAACTGTAGCTGCAAACATTATACATCACTTATAATCTTTCTATCCCATCACTGTCAGTTAAACATTATGTGGCTCATTCAGTCCTGTCTTCTTTTGCATCAAAGAAAACCATGCTTTGAAATGACAAATGCATTAAAATAATAAATAAAACACATTGCATCCACATCCTGCAACTTCCTACCTGCCAGCAACCACAGAGCTTTCACTGAAACTAGGGTTGCTTGTTTCCCCAGAATGACAGCTCTCCCTAATTAAGTCAAATGGTATACAATCCACCAGTATCTGGACTACCTGAAATAAATTAAATTATGGCCTGTAAATTGAAAGTACACTTTAATTAAATTATATTTCTAAGCCCACTTATTGTATTTATTCAGTAACATCTAATATCCATTTCCAGGTCACTTTACAAGACATTGGCAGTGGTAGACTTGGCATCCTTCAGAACCCCACAGGCCCATGCTAATACATTGTCCATTAAATGTAAATATTCATCCACTGTAAATGGCAAGAAGCAATGTCTTAAAACTAGATCTACTTCTGGCATGCCTACCCAAGTATTAGGTTTTGAAACAAAGAAACATATTCTCCACAGTCCGCAAGTCTCTGTCTTTAATAATCACCTACTGTTGCAGCACTCCCAACACATAAGCACACACATACACACTAAAATCCCCAACATTTAAAAAATGACATTGTGCCCACTTGATTTGCCAGTATTGATGATCCGTCAAAGCTATGCTTACTGTTGTCCAATTTACCACTGTTTAGAACCAACCAATGAAAAAAACAGTACTAGATGCTTTTTTGTCTTTCTGAAAAAACAATACAACTTTTTATGCTACAGTTCCACATAGTTAGTCTACTACTGACCCGTTAACCCTAGGCTGCTGTCTCATTCTTACTTCCTGGAACTGCATTACCTTGGATGACTACTTTTATTTCCTAAGCAAAAGACACAAATTGGAAGATGAGGCAAAAATCCAGACATTCTTTGTAAATCCATACAGTTAAGAGATATGTGTTCATGTTCAATACAACACTCTTCCTGTCAGGAAAGCCGCAATTTAATGAAAGTGTACTCTTAATGTATGATGTATTTGTGAGTGAACTTGTTTGTGTTCAGTAGGTAGACTGATCATTGTTAGCCTCTTTGTGCATGCATATCTCTCTGTCATGCACACATATACACACATGCACACACACATACTCTTCTACTTTCACACACACAATTCTGCTTTCATGCATGCACTCACTCCGTACTTACCTATTAACACAAGTAATTGCTGTCCCTTTCAAAGGCAACAGCAGCAAATCCATATTTGAGTCCATCTTCAGCGAGAACACACACACACACACACACACACACACACACACACACACACACACACACACACACACACACACACACACACACACATTGTTCAGTGCAAAATAATGGCATAAACACACTGACCCTTTTTTGGCTCAAAAACAAAACTAGAAGGGTGCTTTGGCACATGCGCACACCGACATTAGCATTACAGGTCACGGGAATGAAAAACACAAAACGAAAAAAGTGTTTTGGGGCGTGCATACATCGATGTTGCAGTTAGAGGTTGAGGGCCACATGGAAGAGCTCTGAGGGCCACATGCGGCCCGTGAGCCACAGGTTGGACACGTCTAGGTTAGAGCATAAAGCAGTTTGATTTGTCTTTCTTATTGATTATAGTTACGTCATAAGAATATTCTATATTTTTTGGTAATTTGGATGGTGTTTATTTTATATTATCAATTTTCCATAACTGACTTTTTGAAATTGTTAAAGGAACTCAGTAAAATGATTGCATTGTTTTTAAAGAATCTGTTAAATAAAGTTTGTCTGCTAGAAATTCCATTTGTTTAAGTTGATGCTCTGACTGTCCTCTTGGAATTATGGGTATTCTACAGGTGCATGGGTCAATGGTACAGTTTCCAGGTAACAGTTTAATATGGTATCTGTCTTCAAGATTCATAGATCCTCAACTAACTCAACATAGGTCAGGGCTGTCTAAGCATAGCCATTTTCTGGGGAATGTGCATATGCAGTAAGATGTACTACATAAGCATTGCAATTGTCTGGGAAGTATGCATGTCAAGTAGGATGTGCTGGGTAAACACTGCCATTGTTTAGGGAGTGTACATGTGCAGTATGATGTGCTGTATAAACATTGCTATTATTTAGGGAATGTGCATATGCAGTGAAATGTACTGTGTAAACATTGCCATTATTTAGGGAGTGTGCATGTGCATTAAGATGTATTGCATAGCATTGCGATTGTCTGGGAAGAGTGCATGTGCAGTAAGATGGCTGTCTAAGCATTGCTATTTTCTGGGGAGTGTGCATGTGTGTAAGATGATTAAGTATTGCTATTTTCTGGAGAGTGTGCATGTGATGTAGGATGTGCTGTTTAAACATTACCATTGTCTACGGAGTGTGCATGTGCAGTGAGATGGCTGTCTAAGTATTGCCATTGTCTGGAGAGTGTGCGTATGCAGCAAGATGTACTACATAAGTACTGCAATTGTCTGAGGAGTGTGAGTGTGTGGTAAGATATGCTTTGTAAGCATTACCATCGTCCAAAACATGTGAATGTATATTAAGTGATGTTGTGTAAGTAATGCCATTATCTAGGGAGTGTGCATCTACAGTAAGATGGCTGTCTAAGCAGTCCCATTGTCTGGAGAGTGGGCATGTGCAGTAAGATGGTGGTCTAAGCATTGACATTGTCAAGGAGTGGGTGTGTTTACCAAGATATTTGTGTAAGCATTGCCATAGTCCAAGGAGTGTCCTTGTGCAGCAACTATTAGATGTGCTGTGTATACAATCCCATTGTCATTGAAGAGTGTGTGTGTTTGTGTGTGTGTGTGTGTGTGTGTGTGTGTGTGTGTGTGTGTGTGTGTGTGTGTGTGTGTGTGTGTGTGTGTGCTAAAAACTGCTGATTAAACATTGCCCAGTTCACTGTAAATATGTATTCGCTCAAAAATAACTTTCTAAACATATGCACTTGAATGGTAATGAGGTTTGCAAAATAAAGATGTAATGAAAAGAATACAACAAGCTTTTTTTATTTTACTTCAACTCAGAGAAAAAGCAATCATTAAAAGAAAAATGTCTCATTCCTTCTCAGAAATACTGTACTTTTGGACTGTATAAAACCCTATACATTTTAAGCCTACGCATATCACTGCAAACCTAAGCTCACTGAGAAGTATAGGTAAACAATGCACCAAGCAATCATATTCAAGCAATAGAAAATGCAGATTTAAGGTACTGAGCAGCTGTAGGTAAGAATAAAATGTGCTGTTTTCTATTTTTCAGTCATACAGTGAGAATTACTGCCTTACACTGTTGAAAACAGTAACACTGTTTCCCATGATACATGTAACAGTCACTGTCAGTTCTATTTTGGACAGCAAGAACTTATAAAATAAAAATAAAGAAGCAAACAAAAGTAGCCAACAGTGTTAGAAACAGCTCATTTGTTGAACAAAAACAAACAGTGAAAACAATGTAAAGATGTGCTTTATCAGGCTAAAGATAAAGTCAAACTTCTTATACAATGTTATTTCCTTAATTTTCTGTGCTGTAACATTGATGTAAAGCTGTATCAATGAGTCAGATGCAAAATTAGTTTGAAGGATGGTTTTTCAATAATACTGTCTCTGTTTCTAATTAGTGAAGCATTGTGTCAATAACCATGAACCTGAACGTGTGTGCTTCAGTGAAGCATTATTATACTTTTGTTTACCTATAACAATAAGGTGCTTATAAATGTGTTCTAGTTTTTTTGCAGTTTTAGTACATAAAACGATTCACATCCAGGCCAAGGCTTTATATGCACTGCCATTTTCGTACTGTACTCAGCACAGTTCAGATGATAATACACCCCCCCCACCGGATGTACATAAAAAAACAAAAAAAAAAAAAAAAAAAAACAGATATATCGATGGGCAATATATACAATTGCAATATGGAAGTAATTCACTTCTAAAAGCTGATGAATTTCTAAAAACATATCTTTTCTTCAAAACAGATTTAATATTGATAGTTTTCTTATACATAGACAGATGTAGAACCAGTAAAACTGTATATATCCTTTTCTCCACTTAAAACCCACCACTTGTCAATAATCTTTTTCTTACAGTGTGCATTTCTTCAAAGAAGAGCAACTTAAACACCATACAGCTATTAGATGTTGGTTCCTCTACAGGTGATCAAAGTGAAATTCCTAGAGTTTCAGTAGCCTGAAGAAAAATAAGACCTGAAACATAACCTTGATCACTGTTTCTGACATGAAGTCTTTGCTAGCCTGATTTGTATGTGTGTCCTCAAAGCTTTACTTCTTTTAGGACATTCACCCTTCTTAAAGTTGATGCAGCTATGGAGTTGGTATAACCCCACATTAGGGGGGTGCAGGAAAGCTTGCCCCCAGCAAAAAATAATTAAAAGTTAATTTTTTGCCCTTTTGTGCTTTGAGTATTATTTCTTTTTTTTTCTCAATTTTTTTTATTTTTCAAATGCAGTTGAATAAATTCCTTAGTATTTGTATATAACATCTTAAATAAGAATGTACACTGTTAATATCAGCCTGACACTATAACATAGTTCAATATACACAATTAATTTATAGGTATAACAATCCAGCTATCAGAGTGTATCTGTTCAGTTATTGTAGTGTCAATTAATGATAAGACTTTTTTCCATGGATTGTTAATAAATTGCTTAGGATGTAGCCTTTATTCTTTAATGTTAATTTTCAACAATGCTGTGGTCTTCAGTAGGCTGTAGAAGTCCAAAGTTGGTATTGTGTTTGTATTCCATCTTGTTATACACTTCCTTGAGATTGCAAGTATTGTCCAAACTAGATACATATTTGACTCATTCAAATGAAGACCTTCGTACACATTTAATAATACTAGAGCTTTAGATAAGTTAAACAATTCATTAAAAAGCTTGTAAAAAATATTTAATACCATTCCAAAATAGCTTAATTTTAACACAGTCGAAAAAATGTGATTTCAATCTGCATTGTGTATTTGCTCACACCTCCAACAATTAATTTTAGTAATTCTTTCTGGAGTTAAGAATGCTATGTGCAAGCATTTCCAATTAAAAACTTTCCAGTAGTGTGTAAAGCATGTATGATTTATTGATAATAAAATATTTGATTTAATTTCTTCAGTTAGCTGTAATGAGTGTCCTTTTGTTACATATTTCCAATATGAAGATTTGGATGTTGTTTTATAATTTATCAATATCTTGTAAAAATTTTGAAATACTATTTCCCATGTCATAATCATTATATATGATTTAATATAGGTATTTCATAAGTTTAGGTATTTCTTTAAATGAATAATTACTAGTTATGCTGCATAAATCTTGCAAATACATCAGAATGCTTTGCATAGTTAGCCAATCTTGTTGTAGAATTTTGTATTTTGTTTCTGTTGTTTGCATATCCAGAACTTTTAGTCCTTTGATACATTGAAACCAACAAACAAACCCTTTCTGTTCCCAGGAATTATTTCTCTGTATATTTTATATGGATAGCTCTATGTAACTATGAATGGTGTTAAAAGATCAAACCAGATTTTTAAATCTATATTTGCATTAATAATTTTCCTAAGTGAGTCAATGTAATAATTAATCATACCAGTTTTAGTGGGCTTAGTTATGTTATATTGCATACTAATACATATGTGCCATGGCAAATTGTTTTTATCTGTTACTTGAATTTTTTTTTTTTTTTTGTAAATCAAATTCATTTATTGATATTACAGTTAGTAATTCTTTCCAATTTGCAGAATAATTTGGACTTATCCAATCTGAGGTTGTTTTAGATATTGATGCTTTTATATATGTTTCTATATCAGGAAGGTTTAATCCTCTCTGTTTCCATGGTCTGATATGATGTATTAAAGCTATTCTGCTTCTTTTGGGAAACCATAAAGATATAATTAGGCATGAGTTTATTTCTTTGAGTATATTCCTTTCTGGTAACAGTTGCATTGCCAAATCTATATATAGAATCATGGGTAGTAAAACCATTTTATTAACTGTAGTCTATCTTCAAATATTAATATTATTTTGTTCCATATTTCTATGGAGATTTTAATTGTATTGATGATATTATTGTAGTTTTTGAGACTAATTCATTATTATCTTTGCATAACTCAATTCCTAGATATTTTAAGGTAGATTCTTGTTTCCCTGTAATGTGATTCCCCTTTGTCTGCAATTCTTTCTTTTTTTATTTAAAAATAAAATTGTTGATTTTGATTTATTGAAATGGAGTCCTGAAGTCCTGTTAAATGTGTGAATTAAAATATTTAATTCTTCTAATCTCTCTCTTTTATTGGATAATGTTAATAATATGTCATCAACAAAGAGCATTACTTTAGAATTGTATTGTTCATAAACATCTACTCCTTTGATTTTTGTATTGTTATGTACTGAATCTGCCAATATTTCAATAGCCAAAACAAATAGAATTGGTGACATGGGACATCCTTGTTTAGTACCCTTTGTTATATGCATAGATTCAGAAGTAAAAGGAACTAGCTTAACATACGTTAAATTATTTCTATATATATTCTTTAGTAGATGAACAAAGGAAGGAGGAAATTCAACTAACATCAGAATTTTGAATAAGTAGTCCCAATTTAGGGAATTAAAGGCTTTCTCTATATCTAAGCCAATTATGAGTGTTATATATAGAGAAAGCCTTTGATTCCCTAAGTATATTTAGCCAATTATGTGTGTTTCTTTATTTTCTTTATTGACATAATCTATAAGAAAAATTATCCTTTTAATATTGTCATGTGTGTGTCTATGATATATAAATACAGTTTGATCATTATTTATTGTTTTGGATAGTGATATTTTAATTCTGTTAGTTAATATTGTCATAAATATCTTATAGTCATTATTTAATAATGACATAGGTCTATATGAGGTACAAACATTTGGGGATTTGTTTTCCTTTAGGATTGGTGTGATTAAGGAATATCTCCAAGATGATGGTAGTAAAGCTTGTGACTGAATTTCTAATAGAGTTTTATGGAAGAAGGATAGTATCATTGAAGGAAAAAGTTTCCATAATTATGCCATCTATACCTGTAACTTTATTATTTTTACTCTCTTTTATTGTATCTGTAATTTTTTTGTAGGATATGGGTTCTTGCAATCTAGATTTAATTTTTCTGTTTTTTTTATATTAGAACGTGTTACATATAGATTTAATTGACTGATATGTATATTCTATTTTTGGAAATGTTCCATATAGTGATTTCTATAGGCATCAAGAATGTCATCTATATCTGAGACAATTTTCCCTTTCTTTTCATGGAAGATACTTTTAATGTTATTAGCTTTTGATTGTATTTTGATTCTTGTGGATAAATTATGTAGATATTTGGGATAAGTGGCCAAGGTATTAATTTTTAGTTTTTCTAAAGCTAAACTAGTTTTATGTATTAGAATTTCATTGTATTTATTGTTTAATACTTCGACTTTCTTTTTCATCTCCAAATGATTTTGATTTTTTTCAGCTTTTACTGACAAAAGTTTGGATTGTAGATCTTATAATTCATAATCCCATTCTCTGATTTTTTTTATACCAAGTTCGGGTTTTATCATATATGTAAGCTTTTAATGAGTCCCATATCATTATTTTATTTATCTTTGTGATGTAATTAATATCTAAGAAGAACTGTAATTTAGATAATAACCAGGGTTTGAACTGTTTTATTTTAGTTATATATGCTGCAATTGTGGAGTTAAAGATTAATGGTTTGTACCCATTTTGAAGTTTTAGTATCAATGAATTGTGGTCTGAAAAGGGGCAGGGAGTGATTGAGAAATTAATGATTTTATAGTGTAAGTCATGGGCAGCAAATGATTTATCTATTCTGGTTTGGGTACCAAATCTGTGATCTTGATGGGAAAGCAACAAAGATTTATCTTCTTTAAATTTGAAAGTATCTACAAGATGAAATGATTCTACCCACTTATTTAATGCTTTTGATACAGCAGATGTACCCAGCAGTCTTTTATTTATAGTTTCAGAAATATCAAATATACAGTTAAAATCTCGTCCTAATATTAAGTTGTCTTTATAATTATTGGAAATGAAATCCAAATGTTTTTAACAGTTCCTGATTCAATGCCTGGGAACCAGTATAGATTGGCTGGGGTCCATATTCTGTTATTATATTTAACTATTACTGCCATAAGGCCTTCTTTATCTTCATACTTATAAATGATTTCTGGGTTAATCACATTTGTTTTCCATTAAATTGTTACCCCTTTTGTCTTTGTTGTATAAGTGGATTACACCAATATCATATATTCCTTAAGATTTCATTTGTAACTGTCATTTGTTTTGAAATTAGTTTCTTGAAGGAAGGCAATTTGCACTTTGTTCAGTTTTAAATATTTCAGTAGATTTGATCTCTTGCTAGGATTGTTTAAGCCATTGGTATTTAAAGATAATAAAGTTAAATCCATCTTAGGTTATTTAGACTATGTATGTTTTGTTTCATTGTGACTATTAAACATTTTCCTCTGATAACTATAAAGTATATATTTGAGCTTTTAAAGGAAATTATCAGTTTTATACTTTGAGTGTTTACCAATAAAGTAATGTTTTGGTCAGGCATATTAAAATGTTTTGTGAAATAACAAATTTAAATTAATAAATGTTAACAAAACAAAGATCCTCACTAACCAAGGAATGAAAATCATTCCTAATCTGATGGATACCTAAGTCTATCAGATTATCACACATACCTTGACAATCTAGAACAATTAAGCTCTAGAAATGTAATTATCATATAGAGAAATGCACTAACTTTCATCAATGTTCACATAAAACAAACTTGATGCTTTAAGTAAGTTAGCAACAAAGTGATTACTTAAATGCTGGCAAACAATGAAATATAACTTCTGATATATCCAGTAAAATACATAGTGTTATAAACATTAGGTATAAATAGTATTTATATTAAATAATACATTTTGAAATACTTCATCAATAAGGGTGAATATGCTAAATAACTGTGTGCTATAATCTTTTACTGAGGTTTTATATATGATATATCCTACTTTACTATGCATGAATTGCTTGTCATCTATCTTTCATGTAAATATGAATTGGTTATACAATAAGTAGGCATTTATATTGTATTAGAATTCTGTCTAATCTGCAATAGTACTATATATGTTCAAAATAATATAAATATTGCTTATTCCTTTTAGAAACATTCTTCATATGATAATTCAATTTATGGAGCTCAGATGTTCTGGATTGTCAAGGCATGAGTGATAACCTGATGAACTTAGGTTTATCCATCAGATTAGGAATGATTTTCATTCCATGGCTAGTGTGGATCTTTGTTTTGTTAACATTTATTAATTTAAATTTATTTCACAAAAACATTTTTAGTATGCCTGACAAAAACATTACTTAATTGGTAAACACTCAAAGTATAAAACTGATAATTTCCTTTAAAGGTTCAAACATATACTTCATAGTTATCAGATGAAAATGTTTAGTAGTCACACTAAAACAAAAAATACATAGTCTAAATAACCTAAAGTGGATTTAACTTTATTATCTTTAAATGCAAATGACTTAAACAATCCTATCAAGACATCAAATCTACTGAAATATTTAAAACTGAACAAAACACAAATTGTCTTCCTTCAAGAAACTCATTTCAAAACAAATGACAATTATAAACAGAATCTTAAGGAATATATGATACTGGCACAATCACACTTATAAGACAAAGACAAAAGGGGTAACAATTTTATGGAAAACAAATGTGATTAACCCAGAAATCATTTATACGTATGAAGATAACAAAGGCCTTATGGCATTAGTAATAGTTAAATACAATAACAGAATATTAACCCCAGCCAATCTATACTGGTTCCCAGGCATTGGAACAGGAACTGTTTATTTATTGACATTTATTGACATTTGTTAATCGGGTTTGTTCAACTGGGCTTGTGGCCCATTTTCAGTGTAGACCTGAGGAGAAAAGCTCCAGTAGTACATTTTAAACAAGTACAATTTTAAACAATACCGATATAATAGCAGTTAGAGCAAAAAGATTCACATATGTTGGATTACATGCATAAAGTTAAAGTTGCATTAAACAGAAGCTAAGTAACAATTTTACATTGATATAGTTCAATAGGTCAACAATAAAAAAAATGTTTGTATAAAATTATGCAAATGCATAGTAGACACATTGGAGAGAGAGGTGTAATGAGGTACTAACTATGGTCCTTTTGAGGGTACATAAAGGGAAGGAAGACTAGGTAGGGTCATGGCAAGGGCAGGTTCTGGAATTGAGAAAATAAGCTTTTAGTTCATTTTTAAAGTGTGAGGTGTGGGAGATTGAACATAAGTCAAGGGGAAGTTTGTTCCAAGCATGGGCAAGGGAGTGTTTGTAGAGTAGTTTGCCTACTGACCTTTTTGGGTGGTAGATATCAAGTAATTGTCAGTTAGAAGTACAGAGGGTCCGGAATGGGAAGTAGATGGAGACTAAGGAAGATAGAGATGGACAGATGGAGGGTTTATAAAGAATAGAGTGTGGCATATGACATTGATAAGATAGCAGAAATTGGGGAAGATAACGCCATTGAAATGTAGTGGTGTGAGTTGTATGGGGAGTTAGTAATAAATCTGGCTATTTTATGGTAAGTCTGTTGGAGTTTGTTTAGAGTGGAGGCCTGGATTTTGGTAAGAACTGGGGCGGCGTAAAAGAGGGAGGGGAGGAGGAGTGCCTGGCCCAGGGTAAGTCTAGATTCAGGGGTAAGGAATTTTTTGTTCCGATATAGCAGACCTAGATTCTGGTTTGTTTTTTTTATACATTGGAGTATGTGTAGGTTGAACTTTAGTTCGTCATTGATAATGACCCCTAGGAGTTTTGTGTGGGTGTCAGGTTGGATAGTTGTATTGTTAGAAGATGTAATAAAAAAGGAGGTTTTGTGATGAGAAAGAGAACGGGGAAGGAAAAGTAGGAGTTTGGTCTTTTTGGGATTTAGGGTCAATAGGTTGTGAGAGAGCCATTGTTCAGTGGATAGTAGGGCCTGTTGGGTCAAGAAGTATAGTTCAGGAATATTATTTGAGATGGATATAAGTGTGGAGTCGTCGGCATACTGAATAAGGGAGGATTCTTTGCATGAGGTGTAAAGATCATTAGTGAAGATGTTAAACAAAAGGGGTCCCAAGATGGAGCCTTGGGAAACACCAGTGGAGATGGGAAGGAAAGGTGAGGACGATGAGAGCCATTTAACAGATTGTTCCCTGCCAGATAGTTAACTATTAAACCAGGCAAGTGCGGAGGGGGATAGGTGGAGATTTGCGAGTTTGGATAGTAGTAGAGGATGAGAGCCAGTACTGAAGGCTTTGGAGAGATCTAGGAAGAGACAGGAAATGAGTTTATTGTTGTCTAGGGCCTCTGCAATGATATGAGTGAAGGAGAGGAGGGCAGTGGTGGTGCTGTGGTGAGGATGAAATCCATGTTGGGTAGGGGTAAGTAAGTGGTATATGAGGAGGTGATTGAGAAGCTGTGAGTGAATACATTTTTCTAATATCTTAGAGAGGGGGGAGAGAATGGCAATGGGTCAGTAGTTTGAGGGGTCAGTGGAGTTTCCACCTTTATGAAGAGGGATAGTGAAGAAAGATTTCCAAAGGGTGGGGACAGTTGATTCCAGAATAGATCGATTAATTAGTATAGATATAGGATAGGCAATTGAGTCAGCAGCAAGTTTGAGGAATGTAGGAGATAGATTGTCAGTGGAAGGAGAGCATGGTTTTAGCTTGAGTAGTAGAGATTTGATGTAAGTAATGGGAACTGGCTCAAAAGAAAACAAAGTTGTGTTAGTGGGACTTGGAGGGGTGGGTGTCGAAGTAGAGTTTGGGTTAGAGGTTACCAGATTTTGGATGGAAGAGATAAAATGTTTATTCAGGAGGGTATCTGTTTCCTGAGAGGAAGAGTTAGGGTATGGGGAGGGATTAGACGGCTTTCTAGGATAGAGGATGTTGTTGAGAGTTGACCAAAATTTTTGAGGATTGGATTTGTTGTTAAGCTGAGCAGAGGTATAGTATAACTTTTTGTCATTAGTTGTATTTTTTTTTTTGCAAGGTTCCTCAGTTGCCTGTATTTTTGAAGAAAAGGTGGTTGTTTAGTTTTAGTCCAGGTTTTCCAAGCACAATCCCTTTGTTTCATAAGGGACCTAGTCTCTTTGGAGAGCCAGGGAGCATGCTTTGATTTTACTCTGATCTTCCTAGAGGGAGCTAAGGAGTTTAGAGTATTCATGAAGATGCTATTGAAAGTGTTACAGCATCGTTTAGCGGGAGGTGTTTTAGGATGGACCTATCTATGTTGTGGAGAATGGAGTTAAATTGGGATGAATTGAAAGACGATAGTTTTTGACAGTCTTTGATAAGGTGGGGTTTAGGAATATGGGAGTAGTGTCTCAAGATGGTGGTAGGGAGATGATCACTGAGGGAGTCAGGTAAGGTGGTGGGATTGTGATATTGGTGGGGGGGAATTGGTAAGTATCCAGTTTATGATGAAGCTGGAAGTGGAATTTTTATGGAAGCAAGTGGGAGATGTTATAAGTTGGTGGAAGCCGTGTAGGTGGATACTGAGTTGGGGGGAGTCAGTTGTGAGTTTGGACCAATCAATGTTGACATCTCCAAGGATAAGTGTCTCATATGGTATGTTGTGGGAGAACCAGGATAGGATATTTTCAAGAATGGGCAGATTGTTACCAGGAGGAAGGTAGATAGAGGCAATTGCAAGTTTTTGTGGGGATTCTGATGGCAGTTAAGGATGATGATTTCAGCTGGGAGGAAGTCAGGAATTGGGGAAGGGTATGGAGAGAGGTTAAGGTTGTTTGAGTAGAGGATGGCCATGCCACCACCTTTTTTACAGGTCTATCAGATCGGAAGATATTATAACCTGGTGGGAGTATTTCACTATTTGAGATTTGTGGTTTGAGCCAGGTTTCAGATAGGTAGAGGATGTGAAGGGTATTGAGAGCTATCCATGAGTGCAGCTCAGTGACTTTATTTGCCAGAATCTGAATATTCAATGATTAAATAGTTAAGTATTTGGATGGAGATGATTGTTGTGACTGAGGTTGGTGACTGTTAGAAGAGTAAGATGGGGGGCAGTGTAGAGGTAGTTTTGAGAAGAGAAGAGGGGCCAGGGTTGGGATGGATATCTCAAGAACAAAGTAGGTTTTTAGTGAGGAGAGAGTGTGTAGTAGATGCTAGATGGAGTTTGTATAGTTTTGACTTAGCTTTGTGGGAAGATTTAAAAACCTGTATTATGGATAGTTTATATAGACTTGAGGTAGAGGTAATAAAGAGATTAGGTGAGATAGTAAAAGATGAAGTAGTTGGATATATGTTGTATGAGTGAGAAGTTGGTGAACATAGGAGTGGGTCAGAGAGATTGGAGTGGTAAGAGGTGGAGATAGAGAGAATAAGGAGTAGTGTAGAAGATATTAGAAAATAATACATGTTGGAATAAAATATGGTCAGATAGAGTAGGTAGAGACAGTGGTATAGAGGAAGTGATGTTGACAAGATTGACAGATTAGTAATGTGGTTGTGGCAATAGGCAAGAAGTGGAATTATAGTGGCTAGTGGGGCAGGAAGGGGGGACAGTTAGGTATAAAGGTAATTGTAATGGGGTGAGTGGGAAAGGGGGTAGGGTAGGGGAGTGAACGGAGCAGGGCTAGCACTTGGATTTCATTTCCAATAATTATAAAGTCAACTTAATATTAGGAGGAGATTTTAACTGTATATTTAATATTTCTGAAAGTACAAATAAAAGACTGCTGGGTACATCTGCTGTATCAAAAGCGTTAAATAAGTGGGTAGAATCATTTCATCCTGCAGATACTTTCAAATTTAAAGAAAATCACTCATTGTTGTTTTCCCATCAAGATCACAAATTTGGTACCAAAACTAGAATAGATAAAATATTTGCTGCCCATGACTTACACTCTAAAATCATTCATTTCTCAATCACTCCCTGCCCCTTTTCAGACCACAATTCATTGATACTAAAACTTCAAAATGGCTACAAATAATTAATCTTTAACTCCAGAATTGCAGCATATATAACTAAAATTAAAGAGTTCAAACACTGGTTATTATCTGAATTACAGTTCTTCTTAGATATTAATTACACCACAAAGATAAATAAAATAATGATATTGGACACATTAAAAGCTTACATACATGGTAAAACCCTAACTTGGTATAAAAAAAATCAGGGAATAAGATTCTGAATTATTAGCTCTACAATCCAAACTTTTGTCTGTAAAAGTTGAAGAACATCAAAATCATTTGGAGATGAAAAAGAAAGAAGTATTAAACAATAAATACAATGAAATTCTAACACATAAAACTAGTTTAGCTTTAGAAAAACTAAAAATTAATACCTTGGCCACTTCAACAAAATATCTACATAATTTATCTACAAGAATCAAAATACAATCAAAAGCTAATAACATTAAAAGTATCTTCCATGAAAAGAAAGGAAAAAATGTCTCTGATATATGTGACATTCTTGATGCCTATAGAAATCACTATATGGAACATTTCCAAAAAGAAAATATACATATCAATTAATTAAATCTAGATGAAAAATGTTCTAATATAAAAAAAACTGAAAAATTAAAATTAGATCTGCAAGCACCCATATCCTACAAAGAAATTACAGATACAATAAAAAGGGGTAAAAATAATAAAGCTCAAGGTATAGCTGGCATAATTATAGAAATATATAAACTTTTTCCTTCAAAGATGCTATCCCTCTTCCATAAAACTCTATTAGAAATTCAGTCACAAACATTAATACCACTCTATTGGAGATATTCCTTAATCACACCGATCCTAAAGGAAAACAAATCCCCAAACCTCTGTACCTCATATAGACCTATATCATTATTAAATAATGACTATGAGATATTTATGACAATATTAACTAACATAATGAAAATACCACTATCCAAAACAATAAATAATGATCAAACTGGATTTATATATCACAGACACACACGACAATATTAAAAGGATAATTTCTCTTATAGATTATGTTAATAAAGAAAATAAAGAAACACTCATAATTGGCTTAGATATAGAGAAAGCATTTGGTTCCCTAAATTGGGACTATTTATTCAAAATCCTAATGCTATTTGGATTTCCTGCATCCTTTGTTCATCTCCTAAAGAATATATATATATATATATATATATATATATATATATATATATATATATATATATATATACACAAATAATTTAGCATATGTAAAGTTAGGTCCTTTTACCTCTGAATCTATACATATAACAAAAGGCACTAAACAAGGATGCCCCATGTCAACAATTCTATTTGCTCTGGCTTTTAAAATATTGGCTGACTCAATTTATAACAATATAAAAATCAAAGGAATAGATGTTTATGAACACTACAATTCTAAAATAATGCTATTTGCTGGTGACATTAGAAGAATTAGATATATTAATTGACAAATTCCACATGACTTCAGGACTCCATTTCAAAAAATCAAAAATCAAAATTTTTATTTTTAAATAAAAAAAGAACTGCAGAATAAGGGGATCACATCATAGGGAAACACAAATCTACCTTAAAATATATAGGAATTGAGTTATGCAAGGATAATAATGAATTAGACTAAAAAAACTACAATAATATCATCAACACAATTCAAATCTCTGTGGAAAAATGGAACAACATAATATTAACATTTGAAAATAGACTACAGTTAATAAAAATGGTTTTACTGCCCAAGATCCTATATATCCTTGGCAATGCAACTGTTACCAGATAGGAATATACTTAAAGAAATAAATTCATGCCTAATAAATTTTTTATGGTTTCCCAAAAGAAGCAGAATAGCTTTAATACATCATATCAGACCATGGAAACATGGAGGATTAAACTTTCCTGATATAGAAACATATATAAAAGCATCAATATCTAAAACAATCTCAGACTGGATATGTCCAAATTACTCTGCAAAACTGGAAGGAATTATTAAGTGTAATATCAATAAATTAATTTGATTTACAAAAAACATTTCAAATAACAGATAAAAACAATTTGCCATGGCACATGTTATGTATTAGTATGCAATATAGAATAACTAAACCCACTAAAACTCAAATGAGTAATTATTACATTGACTCATTTAGGAAAATTATCAATGCAAATATAGATTTAAAAATCCCATTTGATCTTTTAACAACATTTACAGTCACAAAGAACTTTGCACATAAAATATATTTAGAAATTATTAATTCCTGGGAAGAGAAAGGATTTGTTTGTTGACTCCACTGTATCAAAGAACTAATAGTTTTAGATATGCAAGTAATAAAAACAACATACAAAATTCCACAACAGGACTGACTAACTTTACAAAGTATTTTGTCATATTCACAAGATTTAAGTAGAACAATTAACAATTTTTCATTTAAAGAAATACCTAAATTTATGAAATACATATATGAAATCATATTTCCTGTTTCGCAATTAATTTGATTGCTAACAGGCAATATTTGCCCACACATACTGTCGGATCTTAGCTACTGTTTCAGTATATGCGCCATTTAAAGGCTGGCTCCCTAGCTTAAACAGGAGCAATAGTAATTGCCTCCAAGTCCGACAAACTGTCTGCACATGTTAAGGGTACTACAATAGAGAAAGTACTGTTACAATGCTTATACTAACACACAGTATCTCCTACTAAAACTGAATACTGTCTAGTCTAAGCCCAACTGCCAAGAAGTATATTAAAGGTACTGGTGTTGAGTACTACCTAGCTTTTTATACTAACATGTATAATTTATTAGACTGTACATGCACTACTTTTATGTTAATATATACCTGCAGCTCATATAGCATAATATCCTAATGTTTTTTTTTTTCTTATTTCACTACTTTGAAAATGTCTGCTGCTAATTAATTTTCCTGCTCTGTGAATTTAACTTGTTGACTGTTTCACTCCTGTGTATCTGTTGCATAAATTATCTAGTATCCTAAGCCTCCCTAGCATTCCTATGTTAGTACTCTCACTCACCCTCATCTCATCTTCCACATCCTAGTATCTCTCACTTACCCTCAACTCACACTGTCCTCTAGGTCAGTCCACTACCTATTTTACTATGCTTTCCTGAATCATTTAACTTGCTACCCCCTTACAATTATCCTGCTAATACTTTATTTTGTCCCTTTTTCTTACAGTTAGTCTACGGTGCATAACCTAACCTAAGCCTCCCACCATTCCTGATTTTCCTGGCTTCCAGATAGAAAAAGAAGCTCTATGCAGGGATCCTCCACTGTTCTCTCAACTTCCTTTGCTTGTCCTATGACATTGACCTAAAGTGTATGTATCCCAGGGCAAGTCATTGTAACCAGTCTATGTTGTATTTAGCCCTGCGTTCCACTGCTAGCAGCCTTCTGCAGACTTCTTTTTACCCCATTATTAGGCCCTTACAGTACTTATTACCTTTCCCTACTCTGCTCTAAGTGCTCTTGTCATCTACTATTTCTCCACCAGGTGGCAGCACATACCTATTTGCTTAAGTATTCACCCATTCCCCTAAGTTACTATATATAGGATTCTCTCCTAAGGATCCATTAATTCCCTGCCACTAGCCTCATATCTCTCTGACCCTCTCTGTTCTTACCTTACTAACAGTTACACCAAACAAGTGCTAAATCCTCCTTACTTTCCTTATCTCTGATCTCACTTACCTAATCACTGATTGTTTCTTCACAATCTTGCCTTCTTTTTTTCTCCTTGGGTCCCTTTTTCAGATGGTGTCTCCATTGTCTATACCCCTCCCCCCTCCTGCTTGCAGACCACTCCTCTACTTTCTTTCTATCCACCTACATCTATCTACCTTCCTCACTTCCTGCTTTACTCCTCCCTCTTTCCCCTACCTGCCTCACCTTCCACTAAATCTATTTAGGGACGCCAGTGTTTGTGGTGCCATCTTTGACTAGGCTTTCCCCCCTTTCAGTCCTGTTCTGCCTTAGGCTGCTGGCCCTGCTCACAGGTAAGTGCTATTTTGGCATCCTTGCTAGTCAAAATAAGACATATGTACCTACGCTAGCCTTTTGCATATGTATTAAATTAATTCTTTTTGTGTAGCTGTACATACTACGAACAACTAATAGTGTCTCTTGCCTGGGTAACCTGTTTTACTGTATACTAAACCTGCACTGCTGCTTAAGTGGTTGTGTGTGCTCAACAAGTAACTATTCTTCTATTTTAGAAGTGCTGAGTGAACTGCCCGGTAACATAAGTTTTGTGTCCGCTCTTTGAGCAGTTTGTGCCTTTGCTTTTAATCTGTATAGCTGGTAAAACTGTCTGTGTCTGCTCTACAAGTGGCCGTGCCTTGCTGTACTTAAATTGGTCATGTCCTAACAGGTCTTGCCTGGGTTATGGCTACGTTCTTTAATTTTTATTCTGCTGTTTAAAGGGTTTGTGTGTGCTCAACGTGCAATTCTAAATTGAAAGTGCTGTGCTTTGTGAACTGCTTGGCCATTTTACACTGCTGGTGTCCGTTCTACGAGCCGTTGAGCCTTGCCTTAATTTTGTTTTTGATGTTTAACTGACTGCGTCTGCTCTATGAGTGGTTGTGCCTCGGCTGGTTAACTGCCCAGCCATTTAAACCATACATGGTTTTGGTGCCCAGTCCATGCATATTATCTGTGCTAAATAGCAGCTAAATGCAATCCTGCTCTATGTACATGGTTGGAATCGGCCACTGCTGAGTGTCTGCTCATGAGTTGTGGTGTTTTTTCAGGCCCCAGTTCCCCAATACTAAAGTTGTTTTGTTATATTTGAGACAATTGAAACATTTGCTACATTCTATCTAAATCACCTTGCTAACCTAGCCAAACCTTTGAAAAGCTCGTTACAAAGCTCATTCCATACAAGGAGACTTTGCTAAAGCACATGCATCTCAGATACAGTGAGTATCAGACTATTTTCTGTTTCGCAATTAATTTGATTGCTAACAGGCAATATTTTCCCACACATACTGCCGAATATTAGCTACTGATTCAGTATAAGTGCCATTTAAAGGCCGGCTCCCTAACTTAAACAGGAGCAATAGTAATTGCCGCCAAGTCCGACAATCTGTCTGCACATGTTAAGGCTACTACAATAGGGAAAGTACTGTTACAATGCTAACACTAACACGCAGTATCTCCTACTAAAACTGAATACTGTCTAGTCTAAGCCCAACTGCCACGAAGTATATTAAATGTACTGGTGTTGAGTACTACCTAGCTTTTTATACTAACGTGTATAATTTATTAGACTGTACATGCACTACTTTTATGTTAATATATGCCTGCAGCTCATATAGCATAATATCCTAATGTTTTTTTTTCCTTATTTCACTACTTTGAAAATGCCTGCTGCTAATTAATTTTCCTGCTCTGTGAATTTAACTTGTTGACTGTTTCACTCCTGTGTATCTGTTGCATAAATTATCTAGTATCCTAAGCCTCCCTAGCATTCCTATGTTAGTACTCTCACTCACCCTCATCTCATCTTCCACATCCTAGTATCTCTCACTTACCCACAACTCACACTGTCCTGTAGGTCAGTCCACTACCTATTTTAGTATGCTTTCCTGAATCATTTAACTTTCTACCCCCTTACAATTATCCTGCTAATACTTTATTTTGTCCCTTTTTCTTACAGTTAGTCTATGGTGCATAACCTAACCCAAGCCTCCCGCCATTCCTGATTTTCCTGGCTTCCAGATAGAAAAAGAAGCTCTATGCAGGGATCCTCCACTGTTCTCCCAACTTCCTTTGCTTGTCCTATGACATTGACCTAAAGTGTATGCATCCCAGGGCAAGTCATTGTAACCAGTCTATGTTGTATTTAGCCCTGCGTTCCACTGCTAGCAGCCTTCTGCGGACTTCTTTTTACCCCATTATTAGGCCCTTACAGTACTTATTACCTTTCCCTACTCTGCTCTAAATGCTCTTGTCATCTGCTGTTTCTCCACTAGGTGGCAGCACATACCTCTTTGCTTAAGTATTTACCTATCCCCTAAGTTACTATATATTGAATCCTTTCCTAAGGATCCATTAATTCCCTGCCACTAGCCTCCTGTCTCCCTGACCCTCTCTGTTCTTACCTTACTAACAGTTACACCAAACAAGTGCTAAATCCTCCTTACTTTCCTTATCTCTGATCTCACTTACCTAATCACTGATTGTTTCTTCTCAGTCTTGCCTTCTTCCTTTCTCTTTGTTACTACTCGCTCCATTGGCCCTGCGGGCTCACTACGCTCCCCTCCCTATCCCCAATTCTCACCCACCCCCAGTGGCCCTACTCTTATACTTTCTAACCACACCCCTTCCTCTTCCCATTAACCTCTACACATTTCCAATTGTCCAATTTTTCTCTTATCTCCCATCTCTTTACCACTCCACTCCAAAATCACCACACCCTCCTATGTCTACACACTCTCAGCTTAAACACTTCCATCTCTAAATATATATCTAACAAATAGCCAATCCTTCCTAATGGCTAATCCAACCATCCCTTCTCAGATTCTACTCTGCTTTACCCTTGTACCACTACCACTTTTAACCTTTGCCTATTTACTCTCCTCATATGAACACCCTATATATCCATACACTGACTACCCCAATCAACAAACTAACTCTCAACCCTTACCATACCTACATAACCATGCAAACCTAATATGCTCACCCAGCTACCTACTTGCTATGTATCATAGAACACTACATATTAAATATAATTCACTACATCTCAAGAGACTGTTATTTCCATACAGCAAGCTCCCTAAGCTATCTGGGACAACTCCTTTCATTAAAGGATGGTGATATTCATCCTAACCCAGGCCCAACAGCAACCTCTATCTCTCTCCAAAACCATAATCAATCAACCAATTACCCCCTCGCTAAACCACCTAACTCCCTCCTACTAGCTCATCTTAATATACGTAGTATTAACAACAAAGTAACTCAACTCCATGCTCTCCTACAAGTATACTCCTTTGACATTATCTGCCTAACAGTAACATGGCTAAAACCTAGCATCAAGGATAATGAAATTATCCCACCTGGATATAATATCCTAAGAATTGATAGACTAGCTAAGAAAGGTGGATGGGTTGCTATTTTATTCAAATCTGGATTACAATTAACCACATACAACTGTAATCTACCTCTAGATTCCCATGCTGAGATTCTCATCTCTAAACTTGAACTTAATAATGCCAAATCAATCTACATTATCTGTATCTATCTGCCCCCTGGAAATAACATAGCCATCATGGAAAATATTCTTTACTGGCTATCCCAACACCTGCCTCAAGAAACCATAATCCTAGGCGATATAAATTTGGATTGGAATTCCTATTGTACCAGCCTTCCTACCTCCCACATTAACCTACATGTTTTTTCTCAAACCATTACCTCACCCACCAGAATAAATAAAGCTAACAAGAACGCTAGCATACTAGACTGGATTCTTATAAACAGTCATACTTACTACTATAATTCTGGAACCCTCCCTGATGATATAAGTGACCACTCACTTACCTACTTCATCAGGCATAAAACCAACACTCCCATCCTAACCTCTATCAGAAGTATTAGATCCAAAAAGATATGTAACCCTGATTTATTTCAAATAGAACTAAGAGCATGCAATTGGGTTCCCTTAAAACACCTCCCTTTAGATGAATCCGTTAATTTCTTTAATTCTACCTTCCTTTCCATTCTCAATCACCACGCTCCAACCAGATCTATTAGAATTAAGGCCAACTCTGCCCCATGGCTATCCAATGAAACCAAACATAAAATTCAACTCAGAAATAAATATTGGGCCAAATGGAGAATGACTAAAAACCCTGTTGATCAACAAACCTTTAGACAACTTTGAAATTACACTAAGAAGGCCATACTTTCTGATAAAAAAATACTACTTACAATTTCAACAACCTAATCACAACAACCCACAAAAATTCTGGGCTAGCATTAAGCAGTTACTCCACCCAGGTCAATCCACTACACCTAACCCCAAAATACAGACCAGAAAAAACCTATCCATACAGCTGATACCTTCAATACCTTCTTTACAGATGTTATCCAAACACTAGCTAGTCAACTATCACCTAATACCTTCACACTACCTTCTTACACCTTAACCCCACCCCCTCCTTTTCAGTTCCAACCAGTCCCAACCAAACTTAATCAAAACCTTTTGAATAAATTGAAACCATGCTCTCCTTCAGCAGACCAACTGCCTTCTGAATTTCTATAGTTATCCTCCAGTGCTATTGCCTACCCTATTTCCATATTGATAAATAGAACTATAAGCGAAGGTCACATCCCCACCTTATGGAAAGTCTCCCATGTTATCCCCCTGCATAAAGGAGGACACTCCATTGAGCTATTAAACTATCGCTCTATTGCCCTACTCTCTCCATTAGCTAATATTATGGAGAAATGTATCCACAGGCAATTACTCCACCACTTAATTGACAACAGTTTACTTTCCAACTGTCAGCATGGTTTCAGACCCTCACACAGCACTACCACTGCCCTCCTTTCCTTTACTGATTACATCAACAATCAACAAAACCTAAATAATGTTTCTTCTGCTCTATTTATCGACCTGTCTAAAGCATTTGACATGGTAAACCACCAGATTCTCATAAACATACTAAAATCTCTGTCATTAGACCCACTTTACATAAAATGGTTCCAATCCTACCTTGACAAACGACAGCAAGCAGTACTATGGCATAACACTCTATCCACTCATCTATCCGTTACCTTAGGTGTCCCTCAGGGGTCCATACGTGGATCTCTCCTCTTCTCCATATTTATAAATGACCTTCATCTAGCTATCCCCCAAGCCACTTGCATACAATATGCTGACGACTCCACACTACTATGCTCAACTACATCCTCCCAAGACCTTCACTCTGTCACGCAGAAGGTATTCAACATAGTTGAACAATGGTTCACTCAGCATTGCCTTCTTCTGAACCCAAAGAAAACCAAACTCCTCCTCTTCACTCCTAATCAAAAGTCCTCTCCTCTTCATTTCTCTGTGACATCCACCAATGGTACCATAATATCTTCAGACTCTACCACCAAACTTCTAGGTGTCACCATCGACACTAATCTGAACTTCAACATCCATATCAGCAATACTATAAAGACTGTCAACAAAAAAATTGGCACTCTCTATAGGATTAAACCATTCCTTTCTCCTACTGCCAAAATTACTATAGCTCACACTCATTTGATCTCAACACTCCTTTACGCTTCTCCTATTTTTACTAATCTATCCAAGACTATCTTCAGCAAATTGGAATCATCCTATAATAACATTGCAAGATTTGCAACAGGAAACCCATTTAGAACACACCATTGTATAAATTTAAATCAGCTAGGATGGTTCGAACTACAACACCTGATTAAATTTCACCAACTAACCATTGCCCACAACATTCTTTACAAACCTTCTAATACTCCTAGCTTATTTAGCCTCATCACCCCCTATAAAAATCTGAAGTCTCTATGCTCTTCACACAAACTTCTTGTACACACCTCCAAATCTAATAACAGGGTTGGGGATTCTCTCTTCTCTTATACTGTAGGTAAATCCTGGAATCTTCTCCCTAATGACCTCTCCTCACTTACTTCCTTATCACTCTTCAAAAACAGACTTAAACTTTACCTGAAATCATACTGGCTGTGCCCCTGTACCAAACCAGGCTAGCCATCTATCTCTTTATACTTGACCTTGCCTATCTTGTGCTTACTACCCACTGTTACATCTTCCTTCTTACTATACTTCTGTCATGTCTCCCTATTCTGCACCATTTCACTTCTCCTTATATACCTTTTTTCCAATAAATTCTTTAATCACTTCACAACTAACTTCCTATCTCTATTATTGTCTTCACCTGTACTTAGTCCCTGTACCTTCTTTTTCACTGTTTATGACTCTTGTCCTCTTTACGCACCCTGCGCTAACCTCTATGCTTTACTGCATGTTACCATTGCTTGGTTATTTTTATTATATTTTTACTATTTTTGCTATTTTTTCTTATAAATTTTTTGCTTTTTGTTGTTTGTAATTTGTTATTTGTATTTGTATTTTATTCATGTCTTGGAGCTTATCTCCCTGGGCCTCTACTGAAAATGGACATATATCCAGTTAGACTAGCCCGGTCAACAAATGTAAAATAAAAATAAAATAAATATATTATGACTTTGACATGGGAAATAGTATTTAAAAATTTTACAAAATATTGCTAAACTATAAAACAACACCCAAAACCTCATATTGGAAATATATAACAAAAGGACACTCAATACAGTTAACTGAAGATATTAAAATAAATATCTTATTATCGATAAAATATACATCCTTTACACAATACTGAAAAGTTTTTAATTGGAAATGCTTGCACAGAGCATTATTAACTTCAGACAGAATCAGTAAAATTAGTTCTTCCATAAAAGGAATATGTTAGAGATGTGAGCAAGTACACAACGCATATTGGAACCATATTTTCTTTGATTGTATTAAAATTAAGCCATTTTGGAATGGTATTGATAACTTTCTACAAGCTTTATTTAATGAATCATTTTATTTAACTAAAGCTCTTGTATTATTAAATGTAAATGAAGGTCCTCATTTGAATAGGTCAAACATGTATCTAGAATGGACTATACTTGCAATTTCAAGGAAGTGTATAACAAGAAGATGGAATGCAAACACAATGCCAACTTTTGAAGACTTCTACAGCCTACCAAAGACCACAGCATTATTGGAAATTAAAATTTAAGAACTAAGAATTTATCCAATGCCGTTTATCAACATTCCTTGGGGAGAAGTCTTATCGTTGCTTAACACTATGCAATAATTGATCACACACTCTGATAATGGATTAAACATACGTATAAAGTAATTGTATACATTAAGATCTGTTATAGTGTCAGGCTAATGTAAATAGTGTACATAGTTATTTAAGATGTTAGGTATAAATACTGTGGAAGTTATTCAAATGTACTTGAAAAATAAAAAAAAAAATTGAGGAAAAAAGAAAATCATCATGCTTCCCCTTGATGTTCAATATAGTGCATGCCATTTATGACAAGTTAAATCAGTAGTGTTATTATACTCAAGCCCATGTTATCAAACTGTCTATTGTCAGTTTAATACCATCTGTTCAGAATATGATTGTTACATTTTGTGACATTTCAAGTTCAGGCTTCTATTGTTTCTCTTGAACAACTTTGTCAATTTGATGTCATGTATAAAACATTGGTTACCTTGGTAACTACGTAAGTATTATATACAGTCAAGATGGGTTACAAAAACTGCAGTTCAAGTTAAAGCAATTACATGACTTGTTATGCATATTTACTTGTATAAGAAAATCATCATGCTTCCCCTTGATGTTCAATGTAGTGCATGTCATTTATGACAAGTTAAGACAGTAGTGTCATTATACACAAGCCCATGTTATTAAATCCTGTCTTTAATATCTAAATTCAGCAGACTGCTTCATCTTATATGATTACATATTTTATGTCAAGAGTTACTAAAATCATACATTACATAATTTACTGTGTGTGTTTCTTTTATCAAGAATCAACTTAATGAGCTAAACAAAGTGTTATGAGACCATCAATATATGTACATAGGTTCATAGGTAGGTACTAGGCTATCTGCCTGAAGGCATTTATAAGCCTAGCCAGAATGTGTTTGCTTTCACCGCCCCCTTAGATTAGTTTACTGTGCCTCTGTCCAGCAGAGCCCCTGAAGTGATCCCCGGGGTAAATTTTCTGTTTCACATCCACTCGTCAAGGTTTCTTTTAAAGAGTGTTAGTGAGGAGGTCTACCTAATGTAGACTGGAATCTTGTTCCAAAGCATGGGAAGTCTCTGGGACAGGAATCTATCCCTCCAGCACATCCTATTTATTGTTGTGGTGAGGTTTAGATCCCTAGAGTGTGTGGCTCAAGGGGATAAGGTTTTCTTTAGGTGGAGCATGTCCATCAAGTCTGGGTTGGACATGGCCTTGTATGTCAGGCAGAGATCACCTCTGAGTAGGCGGTATGCAACTGAGTACAGCTGGAGTTTCTTCAGTCGAGCTGCATTGGGCATCTGTTTGAGGCCAGTGATCCTCTTGGAGAGGTACTTCTGTGGTCTTTCCAGCTGTTGCAGGTGTCTTGTAAGGTACATCCCAAATGGGGCATTGTACTCTATGATGGGTCTGATGAGTGATGCGTAGAGGGACACAATGATCTCTTTTGATTTAGATGCGAACCCTTTTGTGATTAGGTGGGCCAAATAGAAGGATTTTTTAACCACTTTGGCAATGTGATTGTCAAAGGTGAGATTACTATCTACTTGGGTCCCCAGATCCCTTATTATGTCTTCCATGGGACTATGACCTATGTGGTAGTTTGTGGGTACTTTGTTTTTTTTCAAAAGGGATGACTATGCACTTTTTGGCATTTAGCTTGAGGCCATGATTTTGACACCAGGTATCCGTCTCAGTGAAATCCTTTTGAAGGATGTCTGTGTCAGCTGGAGAGTCAGTTATAGCCCCTAGTTTGCAGTTGTCTGTGAACTTGGTCAGCCATTGTCCTCCTGTGCTTGCCTGTACCTCTGAGAAGTATATGTTGAACAGGAGGGGTCCTAGGACTGAGCCTGGGAAACGCCACTTGTAACCAGTTTAGAGTCGAACCTAGCTCCCGCAACTCTCACCATGTGGGTTCTGTCCGTGAGCCAGTTGACAACCCATCTTGTGATGTAGGAGTTTATGTTCAGGCTGGTGAGCTTGTCTATAATACCAGAATGGGGTATGGTGTTGAAGGCTTTAGTATGGTCTAGGTAGGCTGTGTATACCACCTTCCTGTCGTCTATAGCCTTGGTAACTGTCTCAAAGAAGTCCACCAGGTTTAAGAGGCATGATCTGCCCTTAACAAAGCCGAACTGGGTAGGGTCCAGTCTTTGCAGGTTCCCAATGTCTCTGTTAATAAGTTCTACGATGATGCGCTCCATAGCCTTGCAGACCAGGCTAGTCAGGCTTATAGGGTGATAGTTCCCGGGGTCTGTTATGGCTCCAACTTTGTGGAGTGGAATAACCATTGCTGTGTGCCACTCTATGGGTACGTAGCCTGTGGAGAGGTTGAGTTTGAACAGTGCGTTTAGGTGAGGGGTTAGTTTGTCTTTGAGCTCGTGTAGGACACAGCCTGGGACACTGTCTGGTCCCATTGATGCTGTGTTTTTGGCTTTGGAGATGGCTGTTTTAACCTGAGTGTCTGTGATTTCAGGGACTCTACATTCTTCTGGTATGGTTATGGACCCTTTTGGGGTGAGAGGGGAGTGAGGTTTGCCCTGAACCTGTCTGCCAGGATGTTGGTGATATCGGTCGGTTCAGTTTATTTTGTACCATTCTGCACTAACTCTGAGCAGATCTGAGCATTGCCACTTAGATTTTTGACATAGCTAAAAAATGCCTTGTGGTTATCTTTGGTGTCCTTGGCAATTTTTCTTTCTAAGCTTGCCTTGGATGATTTTATGAGGGATCATAGTTTCTTGCTGATACTGATCAGGGATGTCTTCCCTTCTTGGGATTTTACTATTTTCTGTAATAGTTTCCTCCTTCTATTGTATAGATTGTTTATGGCAGGAGTCCACCAGACTGGTTTCCTTCTTGGAGGAGTGAGTCTTGGTTTTGCTTGGGATGGCACGATCCATGCATTCTTGTAGGTGCCCGTAGAATGCATTAGTAAATGATTTTGCAGCTTGGAAAGCGTTATACTTCAGCATGGGGGCTTTGAAACTTTCCACCTCTGTCTTAAGTAACGTGGTTTGCTTTTGAAAGGTTTTTCACGGTGGTTTCCTTTTCCAAGGGTGGGGGCGGAATGTGGATATCCAAAGTAATTTGTTTATGGTCAGCTCTAACCAGCAAGGGGTTGACCTCCGGTGTGGAACACCAGTCTCCCATGTTGGTGATGACCAGGTCCAGTATATTGTCAACTCTGATGGGAGTGTTGACCAGTTGAACCAGGGCATTTGAGTTTATAAATTCTAGAAAATGTTGGGCAAGGGAGTTAGTACCTGAGTAATTCTCCCAGTTAATGTTTGGGTAATTGAAATCACCCAATATTAGGGTGTTTAGTAGGACCTTTATGTTTTCCAGTGTTTCCAGAAATGTGGAATGATTGTCCTGGGACATTGTGGGTGATCTGTAGCAAGCTACAATTTGAATTGCAGTTTTGCTCGTTGTTAGTTGCACATGGATGAACTCTGAAGCATCGTGCTGTGCCACTAACCTGGAGGTGTGGATATCCTTGATGAATATGGATACGACCCACCTTTTGTATTTTGGTTTGGGTTCTGTGGCCAAAATGTATGGTATGAGTTGTAGCCTGGTAGTGCTGGGGTGCTCTCTGGATCCTTAAACCAGGTTTCTGTTACTGCACATATATTGATTTTCTCCATACTGAGGAGTGCCTCGAGTGAGTGCATTTTGAGGTTTAGACTTCTGGCATTGAGTAGCATTACCCTCAGTTTTTTGTTATTTGTGCTATTTACAGTGGTGGGTTTGTCTTTTGAGCCTTGCCTAAAAAAGGCACTATAGGGGTGGCAAGAGCCTTGGCCAATATTCAAAAGCCTAAGGGTGACAGGTGCAAGCCATCTCTAGCAAAGCAGCGTGGCTTGTTGAGCATGTCATCCCAGGCAGACACTGGATTCCCTTTGAAAGACACCAGAAACATAGCCAATTGTTGAAATCGAGAATTTTTTCTTTATACCATGGTATCATTCTTGGTGAGGGCAGGATGCTACTCAGGGTCAGGATCATACCAGCCTGGGTAACGTTATCAGAGAGCTCTTCCATGTCTCTTTTCATGTAGTCCAGGGAGGTATGGCTCAGGTCATTCACACCAACATGGACAAAGACAGAGTCATATTTGTACTTGTTCTGGAGTGACCTGAGTGCTTGTGTTATGTGGCAGATCCTGGCACCTGACAGGCAGCTAACAGTAACCTTCTCCTTATTCAGCCTAGTGAGTGTGGTTTAAAACAGCCCTTTTATTATACATTTTTTTAAACCAAAAACGCCACTGCCGAGAATAATCTCAGAGGCTCCTCAAAGCCATTAAGCATTATCTTCACTCTGTCTCCATTACCATAGCAACCTGGGTGTGTCTGTTTCTGTTACTGTGTCTATATACTGCATACCAGAGGCTCATGATGCACCTGAAGCAAAGCTTCACTTCACTGCAACTTCAAGTCCAAATTCCCTCCCTTTCAGTGAGGCAGCAGCCAGTAAAAGAACAGAGAGCAAACAGACCAAGAAAAAAAATACCTCCCAATAAGCCACCACAAGAGATAACACACAGCCCCAGCTCCCCCACCTCCCACCCAGCAGATGCACAAATAAACCTTCCCCTTCCAAAATATCCCAAACCACAGCTCATCCACCACCTTCGGATCCAGGCCAAAACACCAAAAGTCTCCCCCAGCACACAAGCATCAGCAAACCTTGACCACAAGCCCAAAAACCCACAGCCCCCCCCCCCGAGACGAAAGTAGCAACACACAACAGCCACCAGACACAGACACATCCACACACACAATGTCAGGCCCAATCAAACAGCACTCAAAGCTATGGCACCTGCATTACATTAATTATGTCCACACCCGTACCAGCTGCCAGGCACGGCTGCATCCACGCATACCACATCAGGATTGATCAAACAGCACTCGAATCTATGACGCCCACCGTAATTTCTATTAACCATGCCTAGACAGAACAATAATGACATTTGTACCAGCTACCAGACACAGCTGCATCCATGCACACCACACCAGAACCAACCAAACAGCACTCGCAGCCATGATACCCACCAAAATTCATACCAACTATATCCAGACAGAACAATGATGACATCTGTACTAAGAGCTTGCTACTATTATTTAACCAGGATATACATGACATTTCTAAATCATGCTTTAACTGAAGAAGGCATTAGTCTCCATGACAGCATTTTATTTCAAAACACTCTACTGTTACTGCTATTATATATGATGGTAATTTGTTACATTTGAGTCTGAATTCTGATGAATGGTACCTTGTTGAATTAGTTAATTAATTACTTAAATTATTATAAGTATAATCAATGAAAAATAAACAAGATAAGTATTCACTGAGTTCAAATAGGGGAATAGAAACTTCTATGTTTCTATTATATGTTGCTTTGTCTGGCTTATATATAATGTAAATAGTAACCCATCTTGACCTACCTTTGTTTGTGAAGAATTGTTGGACTCTTTGAACATTCTGAATCGATCATTACCGTTTCTCGGTTGTTTAAGAAACCGTCCTTTTTTAAATAAAAACAGATGAAAAGCGATGTACCATATCAGTTGATACTTTCAGAGATGGAGTTCTAAGAGTTATTTTTTTGGGACAGCTATCTTGGAATCAGTTTTTTGTTTCTTCTTTCTAGCATCAGTCCAAGGATTTGTTTCTTTTATTCTTTCAAGAGCAGGGGCCATCCATTTAATTTCTTCTGAGACAGACACTATGTTGTTGTTTTTTGATGAATATAGTAGTGTCTTCTAAGTCGTTAAAGGTTCTCATCTCATTGGCAAACGTATTTTTATCTTGGCTGGAAAAGCCAGCTGTGCTTTAATGTTGTTTTGTTTCAACAGTTTTATTATTGGCGAGACTTTTTTCCTTTGTTCTAGTATTCTGGAAGAATAATCATTGTCAAACCTTATCAGACTTTGATTGTATTTTAAAGGTGATTTTCTCCAAGCAGATTTTAATCTTGTCCAGAAATGAAAGAAATTTTATAACTATAGATCTAGGTGGAGTATTTGTTGAGTTAGTTGCAGGTTTCCTCAGTGCTTTATGCACCCTTTCAATCCCAAATGAAAGTCCCTCTTTCAAGTCTAAAAATTCAGGAATCCAGGTTGTAAGAATGAAATAATGTCTTCTTCAGTGTTTTCAGGCAGACCAAAGATCCTTATGTTGTTTCTCCTTTCCCTGTTTTCTAAGGCATCTATTTTGTTAAGCAGTCATGTATTCTGTTTAAGCAGAAATTCTTTTGGAATTCTTCCTCTTTGAGTCTCCCTTCAATGTCATTTAGAGAAGTCTCTATATTTGTTATTTTTGTATGGTGTTGCTGTAATAGTCCCATAAGAGTATCAGTCTGTTTTTGATAATTTAGTTTGAGGTTTTCTAAGTCATTTTTAAAGCTATCCATCTTCAAAGATAGTTCCTGTAAGGTAGATGTCATCAACTGCAGTTCTTTTTTTCAAAGCAGAATCTGGATGAGAATTCCTTGAGTTGTTCATATTCAGTGACTCAATATATCTCCAACTTACATGACAGGAAGGTTTTTGTATATCTCCACCAAAATTGATATTTATGTAGTTTAGTAGTTAATCTATAGATTTCTGACATTTTAAACTTGAAAATAATACTTTCCTATATTATTTATACTAGTTTATGGAGCTCTCAAAATTCACTGCTCTCAGTTAGCCACCTAGGTTCCACCCTCTTGAGTATTATTTCTCAACATTTCGGCTTATTATAGTAAAACTATTCTTTGCCTGCTGTAATTCTTGCTTGTAATCATGCAAATAAGGAATATGATTTTTTTTCCTGTTACTTCATTGACTGCCTCTCTTACCCACTCAGGTTTGTAGTTTCTGTCATAACAGTCTTGTCCTATTTTTTCAGTTTTTCTTCAAAATCATTAATAGTTTATCCAGACAGTATTCCTGCTTGGGATGTAATAATATTCCTTTCCATAAAAGTAGGATACTAACTGCTACCATAGTAAGTGTTAACTTTGACAAAAATGCTACCTTTAGAAGTATCATTCAACCTTTCTTTATGTACTTCCAGATCTCAAATGATGGTATCTTCATTCTGTAATTCAGATACACATTAAAATAAATAAATAAATAAATTAATTAATTAATAAAGTAGATACATGTACATTATGCTCAAGTAAATGCAGAAATGACTCTCTCTCTCTCTCTCTCTCTCTCTCTCTCGATCTCTCTCTCTCTCTCTCTCTCTTTGAGTCTCCCTTCAATGTCATTTAGAGTGAGACCACATATTTTTTTATACTTATCTACCTGAAAACACTGAAATTTCTAAACGCCAACGACAAGAACACTGACACCAGAAGATCGCCAATGGAGAAGACCGACAGTTGAGAATCCTGATGCTGAGAACACTGACAGGTTAAGGTAAGTGTGCGATAGGGATGGATGTTAGGGTCAGGGTGTGGGTAAGGTAAGTGTGTGATAGTGACGGACATTAGGTTTAGGGGAGGGTTAAGTGAGATAGGGTTAGGGTGCGGGTAAGGTAAGTGTGCAATAGTGACAGAGTTAAGGGTTAGGGGTGGATTAAGTGAGTTAGGGTTAGGGTGTGGGTAAGGTAAGGGTGCGATAGTGACGGACCTTAGGGTTAGGGTTTGGGTTAAGGTTAGTGCATAGATAGTTGTGTATGTAAGGTTTAGTGTAAATTTGTAAGGTTTTTGGTGTGCTTGTGTTGTGTATGTGTTTTTCGGGAAAGGTATTTGTTTTATTGATTGTCAGGATTGTGGTTTGTCTGGCATGTGAAGTTTCGTGTTTTTGAACTTTCTTTTTTTTCCCATTTTGTCGTGTCGGTTATTTCGTTGTTGGTGTTTTAGCATGTCGGTGTTATCAGGTAGACCCGTTAATACATAGGTTCATAGGTTCATAGGAGGGTACTAGGCTATTGGCTCTAGGGCCTATATAAGCCTAGGCAAAAATGTACCCTGGGTTTCGCCACCCAAGAAAATTATTTTCCTGTG
>NC_056739.1:1928500164-1928555164 GCF_019279795.1 Protopterus annectens | reverse complement strand
TATTTCAGTGCTGAGGTTCAAGTCTCTCTTTTCTGAGGTGCAGCATGTCCATTAATTCCGGGTTGGACATGGCTTTATACGTCAGACACAGATTGCCTCTGAGCAGGCAGCATGCCACTGAGTAGAGCTGGAGTTTCTTTAACCGGGCAGCATATGGCATCTTTTTAAGCTCTTTGATCCTCTTGGTGAGGTACTTTTGGGGTCTTTCCAGTTGCTGCAGGTGTCTGGTAAGGTACATCCCAAAAGGGGCATTGTACTCAATTATGGGCCTGATGAGGGATGAGTAAAGAGGCACGATGACCTCCCCTGATCTAGATGTGAATCCCTTCATGATTAGGTGGGCTATATAAACTGTTTTTCTAACCACTTTGGCCACGTGGTTGTCAAATGAGAGATTGCTATCAACTTGGGTCCCCAGGTCCCTAATTATGTCTTCTGTACTTAATGGATTACCACCTATGTGGTAATTTATGGGCACTTTGTTTTTGCCAAAGGGGATGGCTATACACTTTTTGGCATTTAGCTTGAGGCCATGGCTCTGGCACCAGTTGTCTGTTTCTATGAGGCCCTTTTAGAGGATGCTTGTGTCGGCTGGAGAGACGATTATGGCACCCAGTTTGCAGTCATCTGCAAACTTGGTCAGCCACAGTCCTTCCATGTTGGCCTGTACCTCCGAGAAATATATACCAAACAAGAGAGGTCTCAGGACTGAGCTTTGTGGGACGCCACTTGTAACTGGTTTGGAGTCTGACATGGCTCCAGCAATTCTAACCATGTGGGTTCTGTCCTTGAGCCAGTTTGCAACCCATCTAGTGACATAGGGGTTTATATTTAAGCTGGTGAGCTTATCTATAATGCCCAAGTGGGGTATTGTATTGAAGGATTTTGCGAGGTCCAGTTAGGCTGTGTGGACCACCTTCCCCTCATCAATGGCCTTGGTGACTGTTTCAAAGAAATCAACCAGGTTTCAGAGGCAGGATCTGCCCTTAACAAAGCTGAACTGGGTAGGATCCAGTGTCTGTAGGTCCCCAATATCTTTATTTATGAGGTCCATGATGATCCTTTCCATAGCTTTGCAGACCAAGCTAGTCAGGCTTATGGGGCGATAGTTTCCAGGATCCGTTGAGGCACCACCTTTGTGGAGAGGGACCACTGTTGCTGTACGCCACTCTTTGGGTACATATCCTGTAGTAAGGCTGAGATTGAACAGCAGTTTTACGTTTGGGTTTAGCTCTTCTTGGAGTTCGTGTAGGATGCAGCCCGGGACACCGTCTGGTCCCATTGATGCTGTGTTTTTTGCTTTGGAGAGGGCAGGTCTTACCTGAGCATCTGAGATGTCAGGGGGGCAGCACTCTGCTGAGATAGATATTTGCCCTTTTGGTGGGGAGGGGGGGAGAAGTTTGCACTGAACCTGTCAGCTAGGATGTTGGCAATGTCTGTGGGTTCGGTGTATTTTTTGTCATTTTGGACTAATTCTGAGCATATCTGGGAATTCCCACCCAGGTTCCTAACATAACTAAAGAAAGCCTTGTGATTATCCTTAGTGTCCTGTGAAATTTTTCTCTCGAAGCTGGCCTTAGACGATTTTATGAGTGCCCGTAGTTTTTTGCTAATACTGATCAGAGATGCCTTCCCTTTTTGGGAGTTTGCTCTATCATGTAGTAGCTTCCTCCTTCTATTGTATAGTTTGTTTATGGCTGGGTTCCACCAGACAGGACATCTGCCTTTGGAGGACTGGGTCTTGGTTTTATTTGGGATTGCATGATCCATGCATTCTTAAAGGTGTTCATAGAATGCATTTATAAAGGATTCTGTGGTCTGGGCTGTATTTTCCACAGGCCCGGGGGCTTTGAAGGATTCCACCTCAGTTTTGAGGAGTGTGAAATTTGCTTTAGAGAAGTTTTTCACTGTGGTTTTCAGGGCAGGGGGTGGAGTCAGGATGTGAATATCCAGTGAGATTAGTTTATGGTCTGATCTTACCAGTGAGGGATACACTTCTGGTCTGGAGCACAGAGTCCCCATGTTGGTGATGATCAGGTCCAGTATGTTTTCCGCTCTTGTGGGAGTGGTAACAAGTTGTTCCATAGCATTTGAGTTTATAAATTCTAGAAACCTTTGGGCTAGGGTGTTGGAGCTAGAGTAATGCTCCCAGTCTATGTTTGGGTAGTTGAAGTTGCCCAATATAATGGTGTTTGGAGAGACCTTCATATTTTCCAGTGTTCTCAAGAAGGCCAAGTGGGGTTCTTGGGTTTGGGAGGGTGGTCTGTAGCAGGCTATAAACTGGAAGGCAGTTTTACCCACTGTTAGTTGCACATGAATAGTCTCTGATGCTTCGTGCTGTGCCACCAACCTAGAGGTGTGGGTATCTTTGACGAATATTGATACTCCCTTTCCTTTTGTGGTTTGGTCCAAGTTTTGGGGCCGAAAAGCATGGTATGAGGTATAACCTGGTAGTGCTGGGGTGCTCTCGGGAGCCTTGAACCAGGTTTCTGTTACTGCACAGATATCGATGTTCTCCATGCTAAGGAGAGTTTCGAGTGCATGCATGTTGAGGTTTAGACTTCTGGCATTGAGTAGCATTACTCTTAGTTTCTTATCCCTTGTGATACCTATGGAGGTGGGTTTGTCTTTTGAGCCTTGCCTAAAAAAGGCACTATGGGGGTAGCAAGAGCCTTTGCCAATATTCGAAAGCCCAGGGGTGACAGGTGCAAGCCGTCTCTAGCAAAGCATCATGGCTTGTCGAGCATGTCATCCCAGGCTGACAGGCATTGGATCCCCTTTTGAATGACACCAATACTTAAGCCAATTGTTGAAATTGATCATCTTGTCTTCATATTGTGGCATCATTTCTTGGTGAGGGTAAGATGCTACTCAAGGTCAGGGTCATACCGGCCTGGGCTACATGCTCAGAGAGCTCCTCTATGTCTCTTTTCATGTAGTCCAGGGAGGTACATCTCAGGTCATTCACACCAGCATGGACAATGACCGAGTCATATTTGTACTTTCCTTGGAGTGACCTGAGTGCTTGTGTTATGTGGCGGATCCTAGCGCCTGACATGCAGCTCACAGTGACCTTCTCCTTGTTCAGCCTGGTGAGCGGGACATCAGTGTGCCTGACGATAGAGTCACCTATTACAAGTGTATCAGGTGTGTTGTTTAGCCTTAAGGGCTGTGACTGTTTGGCACACTGGCTTTGTGAGGTATGTGTTGCACGTGTTTTGTTTTGGGGATTGGGTTTTTATGTTGGGAAATCGACTAGAAAGCTAAAAGACAGGATCATAGAACATAGGTCTGAGATTAGAAGAGGAATACTAATTCCTTGGACAAACATGTTAGTGAAACTGATGATTCACATCAATTTAGTTTTAAAGTTATACATGTAATTTATCCGAATGTTAGACGTGGAGACCTTATAAATAGTGTGGATATGAAAGAATACGAGTGGATCATCCACTTAGAAGCGGATAAGTATCCTGGTCTCAATAAACAAGTTACTCTGAAACCAGTGTTAAAATTTAAACAACAGAAAGTGAAGAAAAAGTGATTATGTATATTTTGTTGGTACTATGTTTTTAAAAGTTTAATTGTTGCTTTTTGATAGGTTCCTGTGTCATGTGATATGTTTGAATGAGATATAAAAATGTTGTTTTAATGGCTGTTTTATGTAAGACACTGAAGAAGGTTAGTTTGTATTTATTTATTTATTTATTGTCTTTTGTTAACCGGGTTAGTCCAACTGGGCTTTTGACCCATTTTCAGTGGAGACCCGTGGAGAAAAGCACCAGAAAATTGTATCTGAAGGCGTTGTCGTTCTATTAAATTTTATTGATGGTGTGGAGTATTACTTGTTTTTACACACACACACACACACACACACACAAACACACACACACTTTGAGGTTTGATTTATATACAATACACACACACACACACACACACACCTGGGAAAGGCTGGCATAGATTTACTAGCTATGCCCCCTTCTGCCAAGACTATAATGTAGTTACCACTGCCACCAACCACTACTTACCAGCTACTTTTAAGGCCCTTAACAAAGGGTGTCCAATCCTACTGTGTAATGTTACTATTAATCCAAATGGTAGTCTGACCACGACTTGCAAGGCTATTTAGAAATGGCTTGTAAAGTGTCAACAAATACATATGCAAGTACTCTAGGAATTTAAATATGTCTCACAAATATCAGCCACAAAGATAGGTTTAAATATATTTAATAACAAATAATAAAAGAACAATACAATACTCAATAACTCAACACAGCAAATTCAGAGTTCAGAATCCAAGGAAATATTTTAAAACAACATTGCAGGACAGTCTCAAATAAATACAAAAAATATCTAAATTGATCTTTACGATATTCCTATCTATATCTAAAAGATATACTTTGCCCTAAATATTACTTAAAGCAAGGCAAGTGCAGATGGGTGATGATGAGTGGATGTTCTTGCTAGGTCAAAGACAAAATACAAAATGCGCAGTCTCACTCTCTCTGAGAGAGTTCTTAAATTAATATCAAATATTACTGCTGGGTTAGCTTGGATGACATCACTTTTTGTTACCTGACTTAAGTTCCCAAGCTAAACCCTCCATTGTAGCATTTGACATTTCCTTGTGAAAAATAGATAGCCTTCAGATGTTTACAGTTGCTAGAAGACATAAAACAATAAAACACTTACAAAGCAATGCAGAAGGCACCCAGTTCTAGACATCCTGTCTCCTTGCTGCATTGAAACTAACTTTTATAGTGCAATCATGAAACAATTTAATTTCAACTTAATTTCTTGAAGTTTTGCAGGCTAACTCTGTATGTTTCAGTTTCTACTATTAAAACATATACACTTGCAAAGGTATATAGTTTATATACATTTCTGTTATTTTCCATTAGGGTAAACTGTGGATACATCCTTGAAGCTCAGTACATAACATACATTTCTGTATAAATCTTATCAATATTCACAAATGACATTGAATTATATACAAAATCCCAGATAGCTGGGCTGTCCATGTCTCCTTTTATTACATTTCTATATACATCATATTAATATTCTCAGATGACATATAATTATTTACAAAATTCCAGCAAGATGGGCTGGCAGCATTTCCCTTGTGTCACACTTCTTCCCCTCCCCCTGAAAACTCAAGCTAGTTTTTCAAGCGACCCTTGAGAAACATTGCTTGAAAGGGTTGGGCCCATCCTGCATAAAGCAAATCTAAAATTGATTCCCCAAGACTTTACTCTTACTACAAATCCTTGTGCGGAAGTTATTTGCTCTAAAATACAACTCAATACCAATAAAGCCATTAACATCATCTGTGCATATCTCCCCCCAGGAAACAACATCAATACCCTTGAAGATATACTCTACCAACTCTCTATCAAACTTCCACAGGAAACTCTAGTCCTAGGTGACTTTAATATAGATTGGCACACCTGTAACAATACTAACCCTACCTCTCATATCAGCCTCTCTGGCTTCAAACAACTTATCAATAGCCCCACTAGAATCAATAAAACAAACAATAAAGCTACTACCTTAGACTGGATTCTGACAAATACTCCCAGCAAACCTACCAAACAGGCATCCTTCCTGACAACCTTAGTGACCACTCACTTACCTTTATCATAAGAAGCAAAACAAACCTAACCTTACCTACAACTTTTAGGACTCTTCACTCAAAAAAACATTTTAACCCTGATCAGTTTCAAGCTGAACTATTCCAATGTCATTGGGCCCCACTAAAACATCTCCCACTCAACATAGCTGTAGAACACTTCAACTCAACCTTCCTAGCAATACTTAATCAACACGCCCCAAGTCGAACCATTAGAACTAAAACTAAAACTGCTCCCTGGCTAACCTCAGATACAAAACATAAAATTGCCCTCAGAAATAAATCTTGGCATAAGTGGCGCTCCACCAAAAGTCAAATAGACCACCAAAAGTTTAGAGAGCTTAGAAATAGTACTAAAAAAGCCATCTTAACCGACAAAAAGAACTATTACTTTCAACTTCAAAAAACCACCAAAAATGAACCTAAAAAATTCTGGTCGAGTATTAATAGTCTCCTGACCCCAGGCCAAATAATTACACCAAACCCCCAGGATTCTGACCCTGACAATCCCACAATAACAGCTAATAACTTTAATTCCTTCTTCACTAATTCTATACAAACTCTAGCCAACCAACTATCTCCTGATACTTCTCAACTATCTCCTAATACCTTCATAAATACTATTCCTCCCTTCACCTACAACCTGTATCTACCTCTTATATACAATCTCTCATTCAAAAACTCAAACCTACCACCCCTTCTGCAGACAAACTTCCTGCTGAATTCCTGCAACTATCAGCAAAGGCCATAGCTTACCCTGTCTCCATCTTAATAAACAGATCAATAAAAGAAGGTATTTTCCTGCAATCTGGAAAATATCTCATATCATACCCTCCATAAAGGAGGTAAATCTTATGACTACTCCAACTATCGTCCCATAGCTCTTTTATCCCCTTAGCTAAAATCACAGAAAATGCATACATAAACAACTGCTCAACCACCTCCTCAAGAATGGCCTTCTGGCTGACACACAACATGGTTTTAGACCTGATCACAGTACTACTACAGCTCTTCTCTCCTTCACCAACACTATTAACTTAAACCGCAACAACAATAAACTTACATCCTCACTTTTCATAGACCTTTCAAAAGCCTTTGACATGGTTAATCACACACTTCTCATGTACACTCTAAAATCTCTGGCCTTGGAGCCTTCTTCCCTTACCTGGTTTTCTTCCTATCTTGCTAATCGTCAGCAAGCTGTACTCTGGAAAAATTCTCTCTCTACTCTCCTTCCCATATCTTTAGGAGTACCTCAAGGGTCTATCCTAGGCCCTCTTCTCTTTTCTATCTTTATTAATGACCTTCAATCATCTCTTCCTAATACTACCTGCATACAATATGCAGATGACTCCACTATAATCTGTACTGCCACTTCTCAAACTGAACTCCAGTTTCAAACACAATCAGCCTTCTCAACTGTTGAACAGTGGTTCTCCAACCGCTGTCTACTCCTTAACCCCAAAAACTAAATTATTACTCTTCCCACCCACCCGTAAATCTACTTTGACAAACTTCTGTATTACTTCAACTGACAACACAATAATCTTTCCTGACTCCTCAACCAAACTTCTTGGTGTTATTATCGATAATAATCTCAACTATGATTGCCATATCAACACTACAATAAAAGCTGTTAATAAAAAGATTGGATCCCTGTACAGAATAAAGCCCTTCCTCACACCTGAAGCTAGGATAACCTTAGCCCAAACACACCTTCTCTCTACCCTTCTGTATGCTTCATCTATTTACACTAATCTTTCCAAAAGTAACCTTAAGAAACTTACTACATCTTACCACAATATTGCCCGCTTTGCCACCTCCTCCCAATTCAGAACACATCACTGTATAAACCTAAAGCAACTTCCCTGGCTGGAACTCCCTAACAAGCTCATCTTTCAACAACTCTTAATAGCTTACAAAATTCTACACCAACCTTCTAAAACACCAGCTCTTTCCAACCTCCTGACTCCTTATATCAACCTGAAACAACTACGCTCCTCTGATAAGTCACTTGTTAATAGTACCAAAATTATGAATTCAGCAGGCAATTCCCTTTTCTCTAACTCAATAGGCAAAATATGGAACAATCTTCCATCCACTCTGTCCTCTTTGCCTACTCTTCAACTATTTAAGAAACAACTTTCCATACACCTTAATAAATTCTGGCTTTGCTCTTGTACCAACCCAGACTAGCCTGTAGACACCCTCCTATTTGTTATAAACCCTTTCAACCACTTCGTTTTCATCTTTTACTTCAACTGAGTTATTATCTCTTTGTTGTAAATATTACTTAACTCACAAAAAAAAAAAAAAAAACATTTTTGTGTTTAGATATTATATTGTTTTGCTAGTTCTAAACCTATGACCTCACTTAATTAGTTAAGATATTTAATATTTGTACTTACATTTCTTCCCTTTCTATAATACAATTGTATTTCCTATAACTGTTTCAATCCTCTGGAGCTTTTCTCCCCGGGCCTCCACTGAAAATGGACATTAATCCAGCTGGACTAGCCCGGTCAACAAATGTAAAATAAAATAAAATAAAATAAAATAAATAAATAAATAAAATCTGGGAATACCTTACCTCATTCCATGTCTTGAGATTTCAGCTGCCTTGGCATTGCTGACCCCAGTACAGTGCTACACTGTCCCACTATATGCCTGCAACCCTAGGCTCCATCATAGTAATTTGGGATTTGGCTGGCTGGCTCCCTGTAGCCATAGATCCCCCTCAGACTCCTCCTGCCTCCTATTGCTCATACTTAGCACAAGAGCCTCCCTGTCATGGTAAGGTTTCATCATGTTACCATGGTACAATTTGTGCCCCTGCCTGCTGCCAAGCAGTTCTACCATGTAGTTAACATCACTGACCTTCCTTGCCACCTTGTAAGGTCCCTTCCAAGCTGCTTGCAGCATGTTGTGTCTGACAGGAATGAGAACCATTACCTGCTGCACTACAGCGTACCCTCTAGCTTGAGCATTCCAGTTATACCAGATCTTTTTCTGCTGTTGGGCTTCTGCCAGGTTCTCCTGGGCCAAGTCAATGAGTTCTCTGAGCCTTGTCATGAGGTATAGAACATATGCCACAACAGACTCATTGTGGGATTCACAATCTCCCTCCCAGTTATCTCGAATAAACTCTAGAGGTCCTCTCACCCTATGCCCATACAGCAACTCAAAATGTAAAAAACATGTGGATTCATGGGTAACCTCTCTGTAAGCAAACAACAGATAAGGTAAATATTTGTCCCATTCCCTCTTAGCCTGGTCTGCAAATGCTTGTAGTATGAACTTGAGTGTAGAGTTTAACCTCTCAACTAGACCATTAGTCTGGGGATGGTAGGGAGTGGTCTTTAGGTACTTCACGTCACAGTGATTCCACAGACAAGCCAGCAGGTCTGACGTGAAATTGGCACCTCTGTCAGTCAGTATTTCTTTTTGGAAACCCACCCTGCTGAAAATCTCTAGCAAAGCATTTGCCACCTTTTCTGACTCAATAGAGGACATGGCCACCACTTCAGGGTATCTGGTAGCATAATCTACTACCACTAGGATATACTTTTCCCCTGTGGAATTTGGGGTACTCTGAGGTCCTGCAATATCCATAGCTACCTTCTGAAATGGCTCCTCAATCACAAGCAAAAGTATCAAAGGATCCTTCACCTTGTCTCCTGCCTTGCCTGCCTTCTGGCACTCCTCACAGGTCCTGCAGTACCCTGCTGCATCTCTAGAAATCTCAGGCCAATAAATCTTCTGCATAATATGTCTCTTTGTACATTTTATGCCCATATGACCTGCCAAGGAAATATCATGGGCTATGGCTAGAAATGTCAGATGATAGGCTCTGGGCACTACTAACTGCTGTATTCTCTCACCCTCTAACCCTCCCTCAGGGGTCCACTCTCTATACAGTAACCCTTTGTCTCAGTACACAGATTCCCCCTTACCTTGAGAATCAGATGCCTCACTAGCTACCTCCTTCCGGCCTTGTAATGCAGGGTCTGCAACTGAGCCTGTCTCAACTCTCTCTTAGTAACCCTTCCCAGCTCCGCTTCCACAGGAAGTCTGGTATTCTCTGAAAGATGTGCCTCATTGTCAGCCTTGGTACTACTGCTCACCTCTGCCCTTGCAGTCATTCTGTCCACGGGAATATCAGTACCCACAACCAGCTGTGACTCACCTTCAGTCTCACTGCTACAGGTTAGCTCCCTCCCTGAAGTAACCACCTCACCAGTCCTGGCTGCAAGTGTGCGGTTTGTCTGGGTCTCCCCAGGCTACCAGGCCCACATGCTTGTCTCCAAGCCTGACTGCATGTAACTGCATGCACATAGGGTACTGCATTATCAAAATCATTCCCTATCAGGATATCTGCAGGGATAACCTCAAACACACCTTCTTGCTGGCTTCCTTTTCCACCCTCCCAGTCAAGGTGAACCCTAGCCAAAGGTATTTAGAATGAGGGCTCCTCCTAATGGTCTGACTGGAGTTGATTACCCAAGCAAGTAGTACTCCTCTGTAACCATTGCAGGCTTCACAATGGTTAGGTCAGAGGCTGTGTCTCTCTTAGTAGTGGCCTCTTTTCCATCTACTAAGATAGGCTATAAGCTCTTGTGGTAGTTTGGTACCCTTGTTGTCTCAAGACAACTTACTGGCTCTTCCACTTTTGCTATTATGCTACATGGCCCCACTGGTTGCATTTTAAATATTTAACCCTTGGTTCTGGACATGTACCTGGACTGATGGCTTCCACTGCTACTGGCAGACTCTTTTGAGGCAGTCTGGGCTGCCCACCATGGGTTCTCTTAGACCCATGAGCAGAACTAGGTGTCCCTTTCCTGTGCAGTGATGTCTTGCTTGCTAGGTCTAGGTCTACTTTCTTCCCCAGCTCATCTGCAGTAGTGCATTGTCTATCGGATAACTAGATTTTCATGTCCTCAGGTGAGGTGTTAAGGGCTTGTTCCTTCACCAAAAGGTCTTCCAGCCCTTCAAAAGTGATGACCTGACATCCACTCATCAACCTATGAAAATAAGTGTTTAGTTCAGCAACATATTCACACAGACTTCCATCTGTCTTGCATCTGTGCTTATAAAACTTTTTTCTATAAACTTCAGGTGCTAACTTAAAGCATTTTAAAGACAGTTTTTAACAATATTATAATTTAAACAATCAGTATCACACAATTTAGAAATAGCAGCTACAGTTTTACCATGGAGTACGAGGGTCAGGGACCGTACCCAGAGCCCTTGGTCAGCATTATACTGTTTGTATTTCCTTTCAAGCATATGAATGAAACTATCAAAATTATATCTGTAAATTGTGGAAGAAATTTACTGACCTTTATTGCTTCTGGGTTCAGTTACTCCCTTCCCCATTACCTCCATGACCCTGGTGAAGAGTCAGCATCTCCTTTTCATGTTCCCTCTGGCTCTCATTCTCCTCAGCCTCCAGACAGCTCAGTTTATCATTTTCCTCAGCCTCTAGACATCTCAGTCTCTCTGCTGCTTCTTTTTCCAAACTCTTGGCCTTCAGCTCAAGTCTCTTTAACTCCAGACAGATTTTTATGTCTTGTGTGGAAAGGTTGAGCTGTCCATTGTCTGAGAGTTGTACATCTCCAAGGCCAGTCTGATTGTCCTCCTAGTTGCTATTCTGTGATGCAGCTGTAACTAAAGCTGCAATCATGTCTGCTTCAGTCAGTTTGGCATGCACCAGTCCTTTAGTCTGGCACATTTCAGTCAACTGGCTCCTTGACAGCTTGCCATACTCCTCTGCTGATATGCTTGTCTGCTCTCCCTGACTAATTAAGATAACAAAAAAAAAAATAATAAAGCAATTGTGATGTGAAACTCTGAATGTTCACTGCATGGCTGACAGAGAATGCAAACATCTTCAGTGACTACTGTACACAGGCTACAGGACTTCAATATTCACACCACTAAAGCCAATTAATATGTGATGTGGCTATCCTACCACTGTCAACCAATTAATATGTGATGTGGATATCCCACCACTGCCCACCAATTAATATGTGATGCCCCTATACTGGCCCAGTAATCAAGGGGCCTTGGTCCTCACCACTGGCAACAGTGAGGGGATGTACACACTGGGTGGATGACAAGTACACATACAGTAAAGTGCAATTTCCCTTAAGAGCACATGGAGATCAGAGTCTGGGGCTGGTTTCTCTCTCTTTCTCTAGATCCCCAACAAGACTCCCCATGCTCACAGCTATAGGGTTGAGATCTCAGCTGAGTGGCCAAGCCAAAACCTCCAGCATCCTCTCTGTCCAACCAGTGCTTCGTGTTCCTGCCCAAGTAGCTGAAACACACACACACTTTAAGGTTTGATTTATATACAAACACATACACACACCTAGGAAAGGTTGACACAGGTTTACTAGGTAAGCACTCTTCTGCCCAGACTATAAGGTAGTTTCCACTGCCATCAGCCACTACTTACCAGCTACTTTTAGGGCTCTTAACAAACGATGTCCAATCCTACTGTGTAATGTTACTATTAATCCAAATGGTAGTCTGACCAAGACTTGCAAGGCTATTTAAGAGTGGCATGTACAGTGTCACCAAATACATATGCAAGTACTCTCAGAATGTCTCACAAATATCAGCCACAAAGATAGGTTTAAATATATTTAATAATAAATAATAAAAGAACAAGACAATACTCAGTAACTCAACACAGCAACTTCAGAGTTCAAAATCACAGGAAATATTTTAAAACAACATTGCAGGACAGTCTTACAAAATACAGAAAACATCTAAACTAATCTTTACTATATTCCTATCTATATCTAAAAGGGATAATATGCCCTAAATCTTACTTACAGCAAGGCAAGTGCGATGGTGATGATGAGCGGATGTTTTTGCTAGGTCCAAGACAAAATACAAAATGCACAGTCTCTCTCTCTTTGAGAGAGTTCTTAAATTAATATCAAATAATACTGCTGGTTTGGCTTGGATGACATCACTTTTTGTCACCTGACTTAAGTTCCCAAAGCTAACCCATTGTAGCATTTGACATCTCCTTGTGAAAAAATACATAGCATTCAGATGTTTACAGTTGCTGGAAGACATAAAGCAATAAAACACTTACAAAACAATGCAGAAGGCACCCTAGTTCTAGACATCTTATCTCCTTGCTGCATTGAAACTAACTTTTATGGCACAATCGTAAAGCAATTTAATTTCAGCTTATTTTCTTGAAGTTTTGCAGGTTAACTCTGCATGTTCCACTATCTATTAAAACATATACATTTGCAAAGGTATATAGTTTATATAGATTTATGTTCTTTTCCAGTAACTAACTTTTATAGCACAATCATAAAGCAATTTAATTTAAACTTATTTTCTTGAAGTTTTGCAGGTTAACACTGCATGTTCCACTTCTACTATTAAAACATATACATTTGCAAAGGTATATAGTTTAGGGTTCCTATCAGTTCGTCGAAACTTCAGCATTTTGAACACCATATATTAAAACTGTGAAGTTTAAAAACTGATGATCACGAAGCTGTGGAACACCGAATTCTTTCCCAGGGAAAGAATGTGGTGGGTCGTTTCTGTGACTTCGCGATTCTTAGCACTGTGGTGGAAAGTTATGGGTCAGGTTCAGGTAAGTGTGCGATTGTGTGGATGTTAGGGTTAGGTCACGGGTTAGGTGAGTTAGGGTTAGAACGCGGGTGAGGTGGGTTTGCAATAGTGACAGATTTTAGGGTTAGGGCGGCATAGGTGAGTTAGGGATAGGGCGCGGGTCAGGTGAATGTGCAATAATGATAGAACTTAGGGTTAGGGTTTGGGTTAAGGTAATTGGATAGACACTAGTGTATGTACAGTTTAGTGTAGGGTTAGATGTAGGATTTTAAGTGTATGTGTGTGGATTGCTGTTTTTTTGGTGTGCTTGTGTTGTGTGTGTGTTTCTTGGAATAGCGATTTTTTTCCCCTAAAATCGCTATTCTAAGGCTTCGATGGTTTTGCACTTCGAGGTTAGAAGTTTGAACATATGGTGTTCAAATTTCTGCCATTTCGACGAAGTGATATAGACCCTATAGTTTATATACATTTCTGTTTTTTTCCAGTAAGGTACATTGTAGACACATCCTTGAAGCTCAGTACATAACATACAGTTCTGTAAAAATCATATCAATATTCAAAAATGACATAGAATGATATACAAAATCCCAGATAGCTGGGATGGAAATGTCTCCTTTTGTTACATTTCTTTATAAATCATATTAATATGAAATGACATATAAGTATTTACAAAATTTCAGCTAGATGGGCTGGCAGTATTTCCCTTGTGTCATACCAGGGAAAGTGAGGATTTGATCTAAACAACCCATGGCAATTGATGGAGCCATGCTAATGGGTACTTTAGTTAGGCTACTTGTTAACAACAACCCTATGTGGCACTTAACACACATTTATTTAATGACTGTTATTATTTTTTGATAGCATAATGATATTCTGGTGCCTCACAACTCTTTGTCTGTGATTAATTCATTAGTTGTATTCTCTTCTTTGTGGAGTTTGCATATCTTCCCTGCCATGTCCATCTTCACCCGGTGTCTCGGTTTCCTTACACATCTTCATGACATGTCCACAGTTTGAAATGGCAGCCTTACATACTGCAAGTAGGTCTGGGAATAGTGGGCATGTGTGTGTGTGTGTGTGTGTGTGTGTGTGTGTGTGTGTGTGTGTGTGTGTGTGTGTGTGTGTGTGTGTGTGTGTGTGTGTGTGTGTGTTTACATCCTGTACAGGACTGGAGACTTACATTGTTTCTATGCCTTATATCCATAGCTTGTGAAGACAGTCCCAAGCTCGCCTGTGACCTATAGGATAAAGTGAGCATTGAGAAATGAATGAATGAATGAGCAACACTCCACTCCACTCTGTACCTGAAAGCAGCAGTACTTTTTACCTGTTTTTCCCATTCCTCCAAAGAGATTTTAGGCTATTCTTGTAGAAATATAACAGTGGTGAAACTGAAACTGTCAGCATAACGATCTTATAGTCAGTAAACGATATGTACACAGGTATGGAACATGCCCAGTACTACATCGTAACTTGAGTGTCTGTAGAATTGTGGTGTCACTGCTCACTTAGGTACAAAACATCATATGGAATAATATTACTAAAATTATAAATATAGCAAATATAATATTTTTTTATGAAAATCTCTGAATGTATTTGCATTCTTATGTAATGAGCAGGGAGAAAACAGATGATATGAGTGATTATAAAAGGTAAATGTCTTATTTTTTGCAAAATCTTTTAAAGACCTAACCTGGGACATGGTTGACTTAACTGCTACCTGTTAAGATTTAGTTGGTTGGAGCATAGACTGTCCAGGTAATGCAGTTACAACACTCCATCAGCTGGTGGTGTTACCTTGATCTACTAACTATTGTAAATATATTTATGGTTTGCTTACCTCACAGAATATTATATGACTATCACTAGGTTATCATGTGTTATCCAAATCCTTGACATGCTTTAACAAAATAGCTTTTAAACTAAACTTTTAACCTGGCTAACAGCAAATGAGCATAATCCAATAATCTATAATAAAAATGATAAAATGTTGTTCTATTTTGCCACATATAAGAAAACATAAATTAAAGTAATGTATTAAAAAAAACTTGGTGTTGTTATTGTTACTTTGCTAAGGGCATTCTGCAGAACTTTGTAAAATGGCAAATGTGAGGATGCTAAATATGTCATATGTGTAGAAAGCTCTGCAAACATCTTTATTGCGTTAAGAATCTTGAGTGTTTCTAATTGATTGTATTTTAGGAATATAAAATTATTTGATTTTGCAATATTCAAGTTCTTTAGTATTTTAGTGCAGTGATTAGTGAAAGATGCTGGTAAATAAAACTCTGGTGACTTTGTCTATGGAAAGTGAATTCAGAAAGATGGCCATGAAATGTTACACTTAAGCTGTTAACTCTGTAAAATTTCTATAAAAAACTTGCACATAGCTCTTTTGATGATCTAACTTATGGCTACTGGTAGTTAAACCATATCACTTACTCCAGAAAAATGAACACACTTCAGACACAAAAGAACTTTATACTGATGAATCATTCAGAAGTTTGCATAATAAAAACTGCATTTTGAAAATCGATTGAAACTGCAAAATGTTGGCAATCATAGAGTTAGCATTTTGTTTTTATTTTTCACTTGTTAAATGTGAGAGTGGACTGGTCTACTGACTCTTTTCGATGACAGCCAAGGCCACAAGGAGAAGGTTAAATACTTAGTTAAACATGTTATTGAATGTTCACCTTCAGACTTCAGTTTCCATCATCTTCATAATGGTCAGATGTAACATGGTCCTCAGTAGCTGCAGCCACAGGAGCTAAGCAGGCAGGTCACTGATGATATGGAGTGGTATATTATCAGTACAGTTCAGAGAATAAAAGCCAGCATAGCATCTGTCAGAAAATAAAACATAGGTTTCATTTTTAAGTGAAAACTGTAGGTTAGAAACTCTTCTGTTCAACTGGTAATAAGAATTAAGGACACAGGTACACTAAGTTTGCTCAAGAATGGATTATTTTCTGTAAAACAATTGCACCAAAATATCTGGTAATAATAGATGGAAAACAGACATTTATATGAAACTATGGGTGTTTTCTCCTTTTGGGAGGTTTAGGAAAGAAGTAACGTATTATTATGAGCATTTTGTTCCTGGATTAAAATAAATAAAAAAGTTAATATGAAAAGTAAGGGTGATTTTATATGAGGAAAATATGATGAGGACATGCTGATAGTTATCATTCAAATAAATAATTTATTAATATTTGTTGACAGCTGATAGGAAAAACTGTCTTCACCTAATTTGAACTGTTGCCCACAGTAGAAATTTTAGTTGTAGCTGCAAATGAGATAAGTTCTGGTTAAGCACAGTATATAAAGTTACCCTTACTTTTTATATTAACTCTTTTTATTTTTTTTAATCCAGGAACAAAATGCTCATAATAATATGGTACCCCTTTCCAAAACCTCTCAAAAGGAGAAAGCACCCATTGTTTCATGTGCAGAAAAAGAAAACTATGTTATTTTAGTGCACCATATTATGACTAAAATAGTGAATTGCTAATTTTCAAAATAGCTAAATAGGAATAAATACAGTAAGATGTATTTCAAACTTATATGCAAATCATACCTCTCAACCTCTATGCACAGGAAATCTGGACAAAGACAAAAATAATGGGGAGAAAAAGGCCCGAAAATGGGGACAGATTTTAAATAGTGCTCTTATAAACTTAGAAAATTGCTAGACAAAGAAGTTTTGCATTGGCATGAATTTTCTATGAAGTCTAAAATTTAAATATATACCATATTTTAGTGATTGCAATCTTCATTGTTTTGCCTGAAAGCCACAATTTTATGAGGAAGAGATAAAAAATATGTCACAAAAATCTGGGCAGTTTGCAAAAATCTAGACAGTTGAGAAGTATGATGCAAATCTTCTAGGTTGGACTTTTTGCAATGAAAGATGTGGTGGAACCAGTTTCATAGTTAAAGCATTACTTACTTCACTTCAAGCTTTAAGTCCCACCTATTAAACATTCTGATACTGAGCTGATCCATTTTATTGTTCCAATGTACATCTTGTGATAGTTTGATGCCCCTCATAGATCAACTCCTCTTGGAGTTTAGCAGTGATTTTTCTGATTCTTTAGTTTTGGGTGTCTGTAATTGAGCTCTGCCTGGAGCTCCAAATCTCATCACCCTAAAGTATGTACACTCTGTACTTAAGGTAGCACATGCACCTTGGTTTGATGAAGAGGTCTGTGAGCTGTGCAGCCAGAGACATAAGCTGGAATACATATGAAAAAGATCTTACTCATTTGAGGACATGCTCACTCTGGGTGCCTCTTATGCAGTGTACTATTTTGAAACTTCATGTAAGAAGGAAGCATCACATCATCTGGGTGGGCTTTTCTTTGTGGTTATCTTCTTTGTTAACCAACCAATATTCCTTCCTAGCCTGGTCCATCTTTTCTATCTCCCATTTTTTCCAGCACTATTTCTTTCTTTTGATGACTTCCTGGATGTCTGCATTCCACCACCAGCTTTCCTTATGTACCTTATTTCCATATCTGGCTCAGCCACATATCTGTTCTGTAACCCTCACACATGCTGTTTTAAGGCACTGCCATTCTTCTTCAACTCCCCCTATTTTGTCCTCTTCTTAGGGTGCTAGAGCCCTGTGTAATTCATTGAAATGTTGTACTATCTTTTCAGTCAACTTCCAGGTCTTCAGCCTGGTCTCTGTTGACCTTAGAGCCTTCTCTGACCACTGCTTTCGGCTGATTGTGGCAAACAGTGGTTTATGATGTGGGCCAACTGTTTCACTGGAAATGACTTTGCAATCATTGATTCTACCCCAGTGCCTTTTCCTTACTAGGAGGATGTCTACCTAAGTTGCATGTTAGCCACTCTTGTATGTGATCTTGTGACCGTCTCTTTTTCTGTACCATCCGTTGGCTACTGTTAAGCCATTTGCCAGACAGAAGTCTAGAATGGCCTCTCCTTTTTTATTCTTGTTGCCCCACCCATGTGGACTGTCATTGTATCCTGTCTGTCTCAATATGTGCATGCAAGTCACCTATTGTCAATACCAATTCATTATCAATACCAATTCATGTTGTCCTACGTTATCTAGTAGGTCCTGCAACTGCTGTATGAATGCACTGTTTTCCTCACTATCACAACCCTACTGTGGGGAATAGGCTGGGATTATGAATACTACCCTATCATTACACTGGAGTCTGATTACCACAAGTCTGTCTTTAATTCTGATGACATCCCTCACTGCCTTCTGAAGCCTCTCTCTTACCACAATTCTGACACCATTTCTAGCATGTCTTCCTCCTGAGTAGTAAATGCTGGATCCCAAGCCAAAGCCACTTTGCTGCATTGCCCTTCCATCTTGTCTCTTGGATACATAAGATGTACAGCCTCCTCCATACCATCATGTCATCCACTTCCTAGCTCTGTCCTATCAGTGAACCTTCACTGCTGACTGTAGCAATTCTTAGTTCATGTTTGGCAGGTTGGTTATTTTTTATGTCCAGCTTTTGCTCAGCAAAGCTATCCCAGATAACCCAGGCTGGACAACTGGACACCAGCGGGCCAGTATTGCCCCAGGGTTTCTAGGCTTTATATTAGGCACACAGTGGTAACTACCTATAACCATTTGGCAACATTAGTCACCATGACCAAATCACCTACAGTCATATTTTACACTGTCAAGTGGCTAGCCCTGCCACAGCATGCAATCTGTATATCGTCCTATCTTGTGGATGCTGTGCACCATACAACAGATGCCCATAGCAGTTGGTCTGTGCAACTCCTTCCCCTATTGGGCACCATGTAAATCTGTGCTGCTGCCCACAGCTCCATTCATTGGAAACACTCAGCATGTTTTTCAGAGGTGGTTGGAACCCACAGAGACACATAAAAACACCAAACAGCAATGGCTGGAGGTCAGGGTCGAAGCATGTACCTTGTGCATGGGAGGCAAGGACCTTAACCATTATGTCAACGCATATCTTTTTGATATATTGTTAATTTTAAAATCTTTTTCACCATCCAACGTATGTACAGTAACATCTAAGTAGTTAGCAATTGTATAATTAATAGAATATGTACATTTAAAAATGTTGTTTCTTGAATATAATTAAGGAACTCTTTTAATTTATCTTCAGTGATTTCTCAAAAATACATATATCATCTAACATTGGGTATATGAATTCCAACTGTTAGCATATTGTGAATATATCAAATAAGTATGTTTCCATACCCATAATACTATATTAGCATATATGGGGGGGTGCAAGCTGTCCCCATAGCTACTCATTTATCCTGTTTAAAAACTCCCAATCACAATAAATAAAGTTATTCTTCAAAATAATATCCATAAATCCTAACATTAATCTAATCTGTACAGAGCCTAAAAAAACTACAGTTAATAAGTGCTTCTTTAAACCATTTCATCCTTTTATCATGTGGTATAGTAGTAAAAAGATCAACAACATCAATTGTTACAAATATCAAATTCTCATTATATAAAGATTTATTAATTCCTTTAAAAAAATCCCAGGAATATTTAAGTATATAATGATTTTCATTTAAATGACATTTAAGTTTTTTATCCACAAATATAGCTAAAGATGAGTCTTTGATCCATTGGCTGCTACAATAGGCCTTAATGGTGGATTTTGTGCATCTTTATGTACTTTAGGGATGCCAAAGATTGACATCATTATAGTTTTAGCAGTTGTAAGAAAATTATATAATTCAGCATCAACAACTCCTTGAAGGAATACATTTTGTAAATAATAATCTATTTTAGAATAAGCTGTATTAATTTAATTTTGGATACCAATGAATATTAATATTAAATAGAATATCCAGCCATAATTACCAGCCCCCATCTTTGTCTCTCCTCATAATTCTAATAGCTTTATTATCAATTAGATTTCCAAGAATTAATGTATCTTCTTTATCTAAATTATAAATTCTTTTCTGATTAGATTTGACATAAGTCAGTTGATCCTGTTCTATTATGGCCTCTATGTTTTTAAGTTGTGGGTGAAGGGTTGGGTTAAAAATGCTTTTCTTCTTCAATTACTTTTCCTGAGGGGGTTTTCTTTCATTGGAATAAAAATTTTAAAGTTTATTTTCCTAAGAAACAATTAAAAAATCAACAAGTACATTACTCATATCACATTTTTATGAGGATACATTTAAACCCTTTTATAAATAGCCTGAAATAAACCTTCTTTATAGGGAGGTCACTAAAATAAAAAATTTTGAAATTATTAAGAACAAATATTACCCTCAGTGATAATATCATTGTCTCTATCATTCTCTTTATGTAACCCTACTATTTCTTACTTCTCCCTCTTCTTCTTATTCTTCTTGGACTGTTCATATCCTGTCCTCATCTTTTTCTTTAACAGACTTCTTGTATGTTCTTATTTATCCTTTCAGACATTCTGAAGGGAGGAAACTCTCTCTAAAGGGTTAAAAAAACATAATCACCATTGTTATAATTCTGTACTTCATAAAGATCATTAAATTCCTGTATTTGATCTATTTCTATGATGCAGATTCAATGATAGCTCACAGCTTTGTATTCACTAAGCAGCTCTACATGCTGTGTTGAACCACCAAACACTGTAAACATTGTGGCATGCCAATTAAAATATATGCAGCTGAACTGTATGCTAATCAACCAATCCAAGATGGAGGAGTTAATAAACAAACTATAAAGCAATCATGTAGACTCAGTGCAGATTTTGCCTGTGAATACCAAAACCTATACAGCCACAGCCACAGAATCTAGTCTACACAGAAAGAATTTTTGGGGCTGCTGTTGGTCTTTTTTCACATGTATGTGCAATAAGCCCAAGTCTATGCTGCTGCTAATAGACCATGGTCAAGAAGGAGAAGGGTGTTTAGATTCCATTTAACTTTTCACAATCTGCATGAGGTGGAAATAGTAGAGTGCTACAGTGTGGATGGAGGCATACTACAGGAGCTCTACTACCTCTGTAGTCTTCAGCTGAGAGCAAGGGCAAACTGAAGAAAACCAATACCGGTGAAGACTAAGGTATATGCAACACTTAGAATATTAGCTACAGGACTCTTTCAGAGACAAACAGGGGACATGCTGGGGGTGCCACAGGTATCAGCATCCAGGTTCCTACATCAGTTCCTGAATACTATGATACAACATGCCAGTGACTACATACATTTTCTCTGTACACCTGAGGACAGAGCCACAGCTATGCAGGAGTTTTATCCTGTAGCACACTATCTTGAAGTCTTTAGACTATACACACATCAAACTCAAAGCACCACCTGGGGAACAGGAAAGGGCGTACATAAACATAAAGGGCTTCCACTCCATTAACTGCCAGGTCATGTGTAATGTTAAGGGAATTATCCTGAAAGTGTGTGCTGACAACCCAGGCAGTTACCATGACTCATATATCTGGCATAACTTCCAACTGTATCAGATGTTTTCTACGGGGGATATCCCACGGAGTCATTTACTGCGGGATGCTGATTATGCACTTGAACCATGGCTAATGATGCCTATCAGCAATGTGCACACACCAACTGAAGAATGCCATAATGAGGCACATGCTCAAACAACAAATATCATAGAGCATGTGCTTGGGATGCTGAAGTCACAGTTTCAGTGCCTAGATACATCTGGGGGAGTCCTGCAGTACAATTCCCATACATATGCTGAAATGTTCACTGTCTGTGCCATGCTTCACAGTATTATTCTGAGAAAACAGCTTCAGCAGGAACACCAAGGGGAAAGGCCACACATAGCACCAACACTGGCAAGGTCACCACAGCCACCTGCAGGTGAGGAATCAGAGGGGAAACCACCAACTGCTGTGCATGCAGGCAGATGTAGGTGTGCACAATATGCCCTTGCACTGGCCAAGAGGCAACAAATAGCAAAGTATTCACAACATAAGGAGCTAAAAACCTTCATCTTACATACATAAATTTAGTTACATTGATGCCAGACAACACTCAAAACCTTTACTTACCCATGTAATGGCTATGTGCTACTATCACCAGGCAGAGTCAACCCCAAATTAAAACTCTTGCAACTGCTGGACTTCCAAGGTAAGTGTCGAACCTGGAATAGAAAACGAAATGTCTAAGAACACAAAAGACCAGCCACAATAAAAAGTTTATTTAATAATAAGTAATAAAAGAATATGAAAATATTTAATATCTATTTACAATAAACCCCAGACTTTCATCACAGGAAATATTAAAAATAATGCAGATGGATAGATTCACACAGATACAGAAAAATAGTACTTAACTAGTCTCACTATATATTTCTGACTGATCTATTACTGTCTTATAGATCACTCACTAGAACAAGGCAAGATAAAGTGGTTGAGTGGTCCTTCTTTGTCAAGTTTCACAAACAGACTGCCCTGAAACTTCTGTCTCATGTAGTGTTAAAACATCATTTCCATGCTGAAATACAGAATGACATCACACACATCTGGTCATCTGACTTCTTGTTCACACACTACCTCCTTTACTAGAAACTGAACCAGAATCTATGACATATGTGTCATAATACACACACATAAAGCTTTGCTAAGATGTGTTGTAGCATCTAGAAGCTATAAAAACATTTCAAAAGCTTCCACCCTTCCAGAGTAGCAATTAGTTCACCCCCAAGATTACCTAACACAGTAGGATTCCTAGTCCTGGTATTCACAAACATTTTTTTCCTCTGGCTGAAATCAGAACTGCAAGATACAATCTTTATGGCCTAAACCAGGGAATTTAATTTCATACTATTTTTCAAAGTTAGTGGGACTGAGATTAACCCATTCTTTTCCAGTATACTCTGTTACAATATATTAATTTCAACAGTTACAATACCATCTGACTACAGGCGTATTTCTTTTCTATCTAGCAGGACCCACTGTTTGTACATTTTAACACAAGCAGCTTACAAATACATTTTCAACACTAACACCTATACAAATCAGTTTGTTATACAAAAGACATATAATTATTTACAAAACTCCAGATAGCTATACAGGCGTGTGGTACACATTCACTGTCCTGTTCTCTCTGGCATAGCTGGCACTACCTCACATCATCACAACATTTATTATTCTTTGTTCAATGTTACCCGCTGCAGGAACACAAAACTTCAGTATTTAAAATATAAAAGGTTATATGCTTGAAGCATATCACGGTCACACAAACCAAGGTTTGATCCAAAATCAAAGACATTAGTAACCTCCAAACTCTGGATCCCACCCAGTTCAGGTTTGTGAAAGGCAGATCATGCCTCCTGAACCTGATCGACTTTTTTGAGGCAGTCACTAAAGCCGTAGATGAGGGTAAGGTGGTTCACACAGCTTATCTTGACTTCACCAAGGCTTTGAACAGCATTCCCCATTCTGCAATTATAGCTAAACTCACTAAACTAGGTATAAATCCCTACATCACAAGATGGGTTGCCAACTGGCTCACTGAGAGAACCCACACTGTAAAAGTTGTAGACTCCAAATCTGACCTCAAAGCAGTGAAAAGTGGAGTACCACAGGGTTCTGTCCTGGGTCCTCTCCTGTTTGGTATCTACTTCTCTGAAGTACAAGCTAACACAGAAGCCCACTGACTAATGATGTTCACAGATGACTGCAAACTAGGAGCCATAGTCAAGTCCCCAAATGATGTGGACATCCTACAGAAGGGCCTCACTGAGACAGATGCCTGGAGTCAGAGCCATTGCCTCAAGCTCAATGCCAAAAAGTGCAGTGTCATCCCCTTTGGTAAAAACTCTGTACCCATGAACTACCACATAGGCAGCAATCTGCTTAGCACCGAATGTGTGATAAGAGACCTTGGGACCCAGGTGGATAGTAGTCTCTCCTTTGATAGTCAAATCGCCACAGTAGTCAGGAAGTCCTTCTACATGGCACACCTCATCATAAAAGGGTTCTCATCCAGGAAAAAAGAGGTCATTGTTCCCCTCTACTCGACACTCATTAGACCCATTATAGAGTACAATGCCCCTTTTGGAATGTACCTCACAAGACATCTGCAGCAGCTGGAAAGGCCACAGAAGTACTTCACAAAGAGGATTACTGGCCTCAAACAAATACCCTACACTGACAGCCTCAAAAAACTCCAGCTTTACTCCGTAGCATATCGCCTACTCAGAGGTGATCTCTGCCTAACATATAAAGCTATGTCAAACTTAGAGCTGTTGGACATGCTACACCTAAAGAAATCCCAATCCCTTTGAGCTACACACTCTAGGGACCTAAACCTTGTCACCACAATAAACAGGACATGCTGGAGGGATAGATTCCTGTCCCAGAGACTTCCCATACTCTGGAACAGGCTACCTGTCTATGTCAAGCAAAGTTCTTCATTAGCACTCTTCAAGAAAAATCTTGATGAGTGGATGGGAAATACTCCCCAGGGATCACTTCTGTGTCTCCGCTCGACAGTGGCACAGGAAAATAACTTTCTTGGGTGGCATAAGCCAAGGAACCTTGTTGGCTAGGCTTACATAGGCCCTTGGGCCAATAGCCTAGTACCTACCTATGAACCTATGAACAAAGAATAAGATGGAACTTGGTACCCCCATCCCCAAAACAACAGGTAAATGACAGTTTGTACCAAGCTAGGAATAACACATCAGTCATTTGGTATAACTGCTTTCAAGAAAATCTCACAAAATGTGTACACAATTACAACAGAAAAGTAATTTTATATGATTACCAATCACCTCTACCTGTGCCCATCACTCCCCTACAGGTGTCTGTGGGCCACCTTAGAAGCCTAACATCCCAGTGTCATTGACAATATGGGACATTTACATTTCATTGAAACAACATAGAAGAGTGTAAGATAGTTGTAACAATAACACTTGTGATGAAAGTTAATAAGGCAATGTATCCGAGAAAGTAAAATGTCCTGACAAAAATGTCTATGCCATCAATAAACTTCTAAGTGCATAAAGATAAAAGTTGCATTTGCTAATGCATACATATAAAAGTAATTTCCTAGTAACATCAGCAAATCTAGTATGTAATTGAAAAATTCAATCATACCTTATCAAGATCATAAGTATTCTGTGCAGATAAATCCAAATTAATAGTAATCTGTTTCTGTGTTGTCTACTCTGACAATAGGCGGTATTGCTAGCCATGCCAGGAGAAATAGGGCAGTTGATCTGTAACATATGCCAGACAGGGTAGCTGGAATTTTGTAAATAATTATATGTCATTTGTATATCAAAGTGATGTGTGCAGATTTTTGTGCTGAAAATGTTTTTGTGAGGTTTGCTTGTATTAAAATGTATCAACAGTATGCCCTGCTGGAAGGAAAAGAAAGGTACATGCATTATTGTAACTGTTTAAATTTATACATTGTAACAGCATAGACTGGAAGTGAATAGGTTCATCTTAATCCACCTGACTTTGCAAAATATTCTTGAAATTAAATTACTTTATGAGTTAAGCCACAAAGATGTTATCCCACAGTTTTGAAGGGAACCAGCAATGCAATGTCTATGCTAGAGAATAGGTTGCAACTCCTGTAGGAAGAGTGAAATGGTTTTACGGTTTTATGACTTCTAGCAGTGGCACCACACCTGAGCAAAGCTCTATATGTGTGTACTGTAGCACATAGGTGCTAAACCCTGGTAGCTTCTAATGATGGGAGGTAGGGCAGGAAACAGAGTCAGATGACCAGATGTATGTGATAGCATTCTGTACAGAAATAATGTTTTAAAATTAGAGGAGACTGAAGTCTCAGCAGCATTCTATATTCTGTCATGAACCTGACAACAAAGACCACTTACCCACAGTATCTTGCCTTGCTCTATTCAGTAAGTAGGAACAGTAATTCTCTACATCAGTTAGGAAAAGGTAGTGAGACTAGCTAAATACTATTTTTCAATAACTATGTGAAACTTTCCATCAGTGTTATTTTTAACACTCCCAATGCTGAAACTCTGGTGTTTACTGTAAATAGATATTTATTATTTTCTTGTTCTTTTTTATTTATTATTAAATATATTTAAACTTATAATTGTGGCTGGTTCTTTTAGGAAAACTATTTAAGCTTTTAATGTATTTGCATATATTGATTTGGTGATAACTCTGGCCACTCATGAAAGCCTTGCTGTTTGGTCAACATTACCATTTGTATTAATATACACTTTACTCAATATAAATGGATACCCTTTTAAGATCCTTATAGTATCTGACTGGTGACAGTGAATCTACCATATAGTCTGGGCAAAGTTGATAGAGTGCTTAATCTGTGACAGCCTTTCCCAGGGTGTGTGTGTGTGTGTGTGTGTGTGTGTGTGTGTGTGTGTGTGTGTGTGTGTGTGTGTGTGTGTGTGTGTGTGTGTGTGTGTGTGTGTGTGTCAGCTATTTGGGGCAGGGACATGAAGCACTGGTTTCACAGATAGGGTGCTTGAGGACTTGGCCTGCACACTCTGCTGAGGACCTAACCCTAGAGCTGTACCAGTGGGGTGCCTTATTGGGGACCTGGAGGGAGACAGATAGAGCAATCCAGACCCTGGACTGAGTGTGTTCTCTTTGTGCTCTTAAGGAAAATTGTGATTGATGCAGACAGGTCTGCATCTGGAAATACTGAGTGTATCCATTTGTATTTCAAGTACATGTCCCTTTCCAGTCCCAGTATTCCAACCTGACTAAAGAGGAAATTATTTCATCCTTAGCTGCAGCTGAGACAAGCCTCCAGGAGGATGGCAAATTTGGTGATGGGGATTTGCAGCCCTCAGAAACAGGAGAGTTCACCTTTTCCTCAGAGGACTTAAAAATCTGTCTGGAGTTAAAGAGACTTGAACCGGGGGGCAAACATTTGGAATTAGAATCAGAAGAGAGACTGTGGCATTTGAAAAACTGAAGAAAAGGAGAAACAGATGGCATGAGAATCAGCAGAGACTGCGGCATTTGGAGGCTGAAGAAAAGGAGAAAGAGATGGAGTTAGAATCAGCAGAGAGACTGCAGTGCTTGGAGGCCAAAGACAATGGGAGACTGTGGTGTTTGGCAACTGAAGAAAATGAGAAGCTGTGTCAATGTGAGAAGGAGATGCTGACTCTTCGTCAGGGTCATGGAGGTAATGGGGAAAGGAATAACTAAATCCCAGAAGCAACAAGGGTTAGTAAATTTCTTCCACAATTTCTGGAGGGTGATAATTTTGATAGATTTATTCATATAGTTCATATAATTGAAAGATATGTGTCAGTTACTTGGGGCAGGGACATGAAGCACTGGTTTCACAGACAGGGTGCTGGAGGATTTGGCTTGGATAATCGGCTGAGGAACTAACCCTACAGCTGTACCAGTGAAGAGACTTACTGGGGACCTGGGCTCTGGGCATGGTTCCTGACCCCTTAGTCCATAGTAAAGCTGTAACTGCTGTTTCTAAATTGTCTTATATTGATGGTTTAAGCTATGAAAAAGTCACATGTTGTTTACTAGAATGTTTTAAGTTAACACCTGAAGCTTACAGAAAAAAGTTTTGCGAGCATAGCCATAAGGCAGTTGCAAGTGTGTGTCATTATATTACTGAGTTAACCCCTTATTTTCATAGGTGGGTGAGCAGGTGTCAGGTCAACACTTTTGAAGGGCTGGCAGACCTTTTTATGAGGGAACAGGCCCTTAACACTTTGCCAGAGGACATGAGAATCTGGTTGGCAGACTGAGAATGTAGCTCTGCAGATGAGCTGGGGAAAAGGGGGATCTCTACTTAGCAAGCAGGGCATCACTACACAGGAAAGTGAGTAATACCTAGTGCTGCACATGCATATAAGGGAACTCATGATGGGCAGCCTAAACCATCCCAACAGAGTCCGCCAGTAACAGAAGAAGCCATTAATTCAGGTACACAGCCAGGATCAAGGGTTAAATGTCTTAAATGTAACCAGTGGGGCCATGTAGCATATAAATATGCATGGAGGCAAGGTGGGGAACAAAAGGTGCAGGAGCCAGCAAGTGGGAATACCAGTATGCCAGTGGTAAGTTGTGTGGAGACAACAGAGGTACTAAACTATCACCAGAGTTTATATCTGATCTTAGTGGATGGAAAACAGGCAACTGCTAAAAGAGACACAGCCTCTGACATAACTATTTTGAAACCTGCATTGGTTAAAGAGGAGCAGTACTTGCTTTGGCAGTCCACCCCAGTCAGAGCTTTAGGAGGCACCCCATTACAAATGCCTTTGGCCATGGTTCACCTTGAGCTGGATGGTGGAAAAGGAAGCAAGCAAGTAGGTATGTTTGATTTTGATAATGCAGTACATTGTGTGCATGCAGTTGCATGCAGTCAGGCTTGGAGACAGGTATGTGGGTCTGCAAGCCTGGAGGAGACCCAGACAGACCTTATACTGGAATCCAGGGTTGGTGAGGTATTATGTGGGTCTGCCAGCCTGGAGTAGACCCAGACAGACCTTATACTGGAATCCAGGGTTGGTGAGGTAACTATTTCATGGAGGGGAACTGCCCTGTAGCAGTGAGATTGAAGGTGAGCCAATGCTGATGTTCCCTTGAACAGAGTGACTGCAAGGGCAGAGGTGAGTGGTGGTATCCAGGTTAACAGTGAGGCATCACTGTCAGAGGATATCAGATGTCCTGGGGAAGGGGAGCAGGGAAAAGTAAAACAAGTAAAACTGAGACAGGCTCAGGTCTCAGACCGTACACTAAAAGGCTTGAGGGAGATAGCTAGGGAGGCACCTGATTCTCAAGGAAAAGTGGATTCTGTATATTGGAACAAAGGGTTATTGTATAGAGAGTGGACCTCTGAAGGAGAGATAGAGTGTGATGTAATGCAGCAGTTGGTAATGCCCAGAGCCTACCATCTGGCACTTCTAGCCATAGCCCATGACATTCTTCTTGCAGGTCATATGGGCATAAAGCATGCCAAGAGATGTATTATGCAGAACTTTTATTGGCCCGGGATTGGAAGGAATGTAACAGGGTACTGCAGGACCTCTGAGCAGTGAAAAAAAGTAGACAAGGCAGGAGACAAAGTAAAAGCTCCCTTGATGCCTTTGCCTATGATTGAGGAGCCATTACAGAGGGTAGCTATGGATAGTTTGGGGCTTCTGATTACCTCAAGCTGCACAGGGAAGAAGTATATCCTGGTGGTAGTAGATTATGCTACTAGATACCCTAAGGCAATGGCTCTGCCTTCCATTGAAGCATAAATGGTGGCAAATGCTTTGTTAGTTATTTTCAACAGGGCAGGTTTCCCAAGTGAAATACTGACTGGCAGAAGTGCCAATTTCATGTCAGACCTGCTGGCTTGTCTGTGAAAGCACTATGTGGTGAAGCACTTAAAGACCATTCCCTACCATCCTCAGACTAATGGTCTTGTGGAGAGGTTAAACTCTACATTAAAGACCATGCTATGGGTATTTGCAGACCAGTTTAAGAGAGAGTGTAACAAGTATTTGCTACAGCTGCTGTTTGCTTACAGAGAAGTACCCCAGGAATCCACAGGTTTTTCACCCTTTGAGTTGCTGTATGGGCATAGGGTGAGGGGACCTTTAGATATGATTCATGATGAGTGGGAGGGTGAGTTTGAATCCCATAAGGAGTCTGTTGTGGCATATGTCCTAAACATCAGGACAAGGCTTCAGGAGCTCATGGGCTTGGCCCAGGAGAACCTGGCAGGAGTGCAACAGCAGAAAAAGGTCTGGTATGACAGGAATGCTGGAGCCAGCGAGTATGCTGTGGGGCAGCAGGTGATGGTTCTCATTCCTGTCAGACACAATAACCTGCAGGCAGCTTGCAAGGGACCCTTCAAAGTGGTAAGGAAAGTCAGTGATTTTAACTTCATGGAAGAACTGCTAGACAGGAGGCAGGGGCACAAATTGTACCATGTTAACATTATGAAAACTTACCATGATAGGTAGGCTGTTGTGCTAAGTATTTGCAGTAGGAGGCAGGAGGTGTCTGAGATAGATCTATGGCTACAGTAAGCCACCCTGCAAAATCCCAAGTTACTGTGGTGGAGCCTAGGGATGCAGGCATATGACATGACAGTGCAGCACTGTAGTGAATTTAGCAATGCCAAGGCAGATGGAATCTCAAGGCAGGGTATAGGATAATGTATTCCCAGATACGGTCATTCCTCTCAAGCAATGTTTCTCAATGGGTACTTGAAAAACTAGCTTGAGTCTTCAAACGGGAAAGATGTGATGATAGGAGGTACTGCCAGCCATGTCAAGAGAAACAGAGCAGTGGATTTGTAACATATGACAGCACAGCTAGCTGGAATTTTGTAAATAATTATATGTCATTTGTATATCAAACTGATTTGTATGGATGCTTGTGCTGAAAATGTATTTGTGAGGTTTGCTTGTGTTAAAATATATCAACAGTGTGCCCCACAGGAAGGAAAAGATATGTACATGCATGATTGTAACTATTTAAATGGATCCATTGTAACAGCATTGACTGGAAGTGAAGAGGTTAATCTTAATCCACCTGACTTTGCAAAATATTCTTGAAATTAAATTATTTTATCAGTTAAGCCAAAAAGATGTTATCCCACAGTTTTGAAGGGAGCCAAATATGCAATGTCTGTGCTAGGGAATAGGTTGCAGCTCCTGTAGGAAGAGTGATGTGTTTTTATGGTTTAATGACTTCCAGCAGTTGTACCACATCTGAGCAAAGCTCTATCTGTGTGTACTGTAACACATAGGTGCTAAAACTTGGTAGCTTCTAATGATGGGGGGATAGTACGGGAAACAGAGTCAGATGACCAGATGTATGTGATGTCATTCTGTACAGAAATAATGTTTTAATATTAAAGGAGACTGAAGGCTCAGCAGCAGTCTGTATTCAGTCTTGGATATAACAACTGGGACCACTCACCTAATGTATCTTGCCTTGCTCTAGTCAGTAAGTAGGAACACTAATTCTCTAGGTCAGTCAGGAAAAGATAGTGAGACTAGCTGAATACTATTTTTCTATAACTTTGTGAAACTTTCCATCAGTGTTTTTATTTAATATTTCCTGTGACTGAAACTCTGATGTTTACTGTAAATATATATTTAATATTTTCTTGCTCTTTTATTATTTGTTATTAAATATATCTAAATGTTTCATTGTGGCTGTTACCTTTAGAAAAATATTTAAGCTTTGAGAGCATTTGCATATATTTAACTTTTAGAAAAATATTTAAGCTTTGAGAGCATTTGCATATATTTATTTGGTGATAACTCTGGCCACTCCTGAAAGTCTTGCTGTTTGGTCATTATCATTTGTATTAATATTAACTTCTCTCAGGATAATTGATTCCCTTTTAAGAGTCTTATAGTATCTGACTGGTGGCAGTGACTCAACCTTATAGTCTGGGCAAAAGCAGATAATCCGTGGCAGCCTTTCCCAGGTGTGTGTGTGTGTGTCTGTGTGTGTGTGTGTGTGTGTGTGTGTGTGTGTGTGTGTGTGTGTGTGTGTGTGTGTGTGTGTGTGTGTGTGAAAATGAAATCTCAAAGAGTATGTGTGACAGCTACTTGAGGCAGAGACATGAAGCACTGGTTTCACAGAGAGGGTGTTGGAAGACTTGACTTGGAGACTCAGCTGAGGACCTAACCATACAGCTGTACCAATGAGGAGTCTTACTGCGGACCTGGAGGGAAACAGATAGAGAAATCCAGACCCTGGGCTGAGTGTGTTCCCTGTGTGCTCATAAGGGAAATTGGGCTTGATGCAGACAGGTCTGCATCTGGAAATACTGAGTGTATCCATTTGTATTCCAAGTGCATGACCCTTTCCAGTGTCAGTGGTGAGGATTCAGGATCCTTGATTACTGGTCCAGTGTGGGGATATCTTATCCACATACACAACTCTCCTCACCTTCAGGTTCCCTAGCTACATGGTTACCTATTTTATACTGTAGATTCAGGCCTGTGAGCATGGTGAAGATGCAAATGAGGCATGAGCTCATTAGAATTGCTGAATCTCAAACATTTGACTCCATGTAGCACATGTAAACATAGTAGAGGCACTTCCTCAGAGTTAGTTGCTAATGAATTGCAACTGTGAATGATTACTGGTAGGGAGAAGGAAAAGATAGCATCAATTCAGATTGCCTCACCTACAGTGGGTGTGTCACCCATGTTACACTTACAAAGTGTAGAAGTAATTGTATCAAGGTTTTAAATGAAAGTGAGCAGTACACATTTCTAAGTTTCTGTTCACTAATAGACAAACTCCTCCATGTTTGTTGAAAACTGTATATTACAATATTCTCATAAATTTTAAGGACAAGGATACAAAATGCCCTACAGGCTGCATGTCTGAGATTACAGCTCAGATAAGAGAAGAATGAACACAATACAAAGAGAAGAATGAGCTGCATTTCTGAAAACAATACTCATAAATGATTGTGTGATCAGTCACTGAAGTAAATATGTAACACGTAAAAACAACTGAAAGTGTACAAGTGTTATAAGTCACGTTAATACTGTGGATGAAATGGAACTTGCTTGCATGCACATTGATTTGCATTCTTGCTGCAAAGCTGTTTCTGTGTCATATAGAGATAAGACACCCTTACTGTGCTTTGTAAGTTCATTGGTATGAAAGTTCAAATCTAGTGTTGTATAAAAATCTGTAAAATGTGCTAAATTGTAATGCTGTTTATGATTTTTTAAATATTAATATTTGAGTGGTGTGTGGCTTAGCACAAACATGGTGAAATTAATAAATCAAATTAATTTCATGTAATGTACTTCTATGATAAATACTGCATAAATTACATCTGTGAATCAAGCTTGTCTATAGTACACCTGGTAAACATGATGAGCCACACAGTATATACTATCTATAGATATATATAGATCATGGTTCAAGTCCCACATTTATCTTTTAAAGATGAAATCTAATAAACAGTTATTAGAAGGATAATGCAAGGTGAGCTTTGTCTGTCATGCTTGCGAGTCACATATCTTCATGTAAACATGGTCTAATAGCCTACACAAGAAGTAGGCATTCTCAGTTTCAAAGAATCCAGTGTTACCTTCTTTTGCTGATCATCGCGCAATCCCGCTAAGAGTTGTGTGCAGTGGTCAGCAACACCTGCAGACAGGAAGCAGACAGTAGTTAATTTCAAAATGGATACATTGTTGCATCTTTTGCTTACCATCATGTAAACCCACTAAATAGTGCTGCACAGCAGTCAGCAAGCTCCCAAAGCACATGTAGGTACAGAACACCTGCAGACAGAAGGCAGATGGTAGACAATTTCAAAATAGATACATTGTATCATGTGTGCAGAAACATGCTAAGTGGCATTACATGGTGGTCAGCACACATACAGAATAATGAATGTGAAAATATACAGCTGCTGTCTAGTGATTCTTGTGGCAGTAGTTGTAAGCTAAGAGTTATAGTACAGGTGAGCTTGGGTTCTAATCCAACTAAGGCTAAACCTTTCTTACTGATGTTCCACTTTACTTTATATAACAATTAACAGTAGAACAATACACATAAGAACAACTATCTATAGCATGTGCATTAAGCATACAGAGGATATCAGAGATATATTACATGTGTAACTACGGTATCAGTACAATTATGGTTCTACAATTACACACTTATTTTCTGAACATTCATGCCACATACATACATGGCTAAGCATTCAACTCTTTAATGTATATGTATAACTAATGAGCAGGTCTAACAAACAAGGTCTCATTTGCAATCTGCACTGTCAACCTCTGGTAACCGGTATAAATTAATGCTCACAATACAGGTGAGCCAGAGTTCTAATGTAGTATACTCTCAGTTTTAGTAATGTTTGTCCACTCAATTTTCAAAACTATAAAACAATGTAAACATTATTACAAATAAATGTATAGCATTGGAGATCATATGAATTAATGTATGACTGAGGGCATACTGAAAATTATGTTTCTGTAATTATAATTGTCTTTTCTGGCCTTGGATGGACTTCAGACTTCAATGATTCTCATGCGCATATGAATGTATAAATCAGGACCTTGTCAGGTCACATGCACAAACATGGTTAACCCTCATTCTGTCATGTGTATTTATATATAATTAATAAGGATGTCTGACAAACACTTTTTCTGTAGCAAGTATGAAAACTCATCTCTGTGGAAAAATACGTTTTGTCTATTATGCATAGGTTTGAATCCCATGATGTAAAAATTAATTTTATCAGTGTGTAAAGTCGCACAACAAATGTGTCAGGTCATAAAATATATGCCCCCAATTGTCTGCAAAGTTAAATCAAACAACAGTTATAGCAGCAACCAACACACAAACTAATGCTGTCAGATTAACCTTCCGATTTCAAAAACTGCTTTCCCCTCTGTTTGGCACTGTTGATCTGGGTCTATGTCATATGAGTGAATCACAGAAATTGTGAACGCTCATAATATCGAACATACTGGATGTCAAACTTCCTATTGTTGGGGGCTGCACACCCCACACTAAATATATATTCCAACTCCAAAATCGCACTACAGTGAGGAAAGGGCAAATATTCCATTCTTCACTATACCGCAATCTCAGAAAAAGCACTTTGAGGTCCAATATTATGGGCATTTGCAATTTGTGCAATTCACTCATGTGATATAGACCCATTGATCTTGTTTAACATTGCTTAGACTTGTTTGGCATGGTTGCTCAGGTTGGCTCACTAGCATTAAATGTGATGACATAAATTGGCAGGAAAACACTCTTAACTGTTGCTGTTTGACCCGAGAAGGCATGTCTGGAACTAGAAGGGAAGTTGCACAATTTAGGGCTCAGAGGTGGGCTGTGAAGGAGTCCAGAATCCTTATAGGCCTCTTTGTAAAGTTCCACAGCTGAAGGCTATACCACATCTCAGTACAATTCTGAGGCTTGGAGTATTCTGGCCAAGGCTGCCCCAGTGTGACTGACATTTCATGCACTGGAGAGCAATGCAGGCACCATTTTAATGACCTCAAAAGGCACAAGCGGGATACACTCAACCAGTGGCTGGATAGGTTTAGGACTGCTGACATCCGACAGTTGTGTAAGTATACAGATAAAGATAATTAAAATTAGATAGAACACTGCATATGGACAAGACTGGTATGCACAGTGCTCTTGTCTTGTACTCTCCTTTTTATTCTACAGCCAACTAGGAGATAGCAGTGAGCAGGCAAACCAATGCTGATTGATTAGAAAGACTTAGGGAAACAAGGGGTATGTATGCATCACAACATAACTATTATTTTATCTAAAGTATTGCTGTACTATACAGTAGTACCAAATTACGCATGCATATCATAACTGTAAAATCAAGCATGCATGTTTCAGTCTGTAGCACAAGCCAACTGTAAGAGTCAATTGTAATACTATATTTAGACAGTGTGGGTTCAAGTCCGACAAGTAATACATTTGTAGTAAAATCATTTAAAAATATTACATAATAATTTCAACAAAATTGGCATACATTCCATGCTGTTAACTTAGTCTGTATTGGCTTGATCAAGCATATGTGCAATATATCCATATTGTAAGGATTACTTAGAGCAATCATCAGTTAGAGTGTGTAGTTGTTAAAATGCATACTTAAATGTAAAAGTAGAAATACATTTTTTATATTGTATTAGTTTATTGTATATCACATATGATGGTACTAATTATCTCTTTTTTTTTTCCTCATACCTCAACCCTTATCGCTCTTTTTTATTTTTCTATGTGTGGCCACAACATTTTGATGTCATCAATTTCTGACAACTCACAAAATGCTTTACAGTGCAAGAAGGTAAGCCACCACTGTGACTCAGCCTGCCCTCACTATGACTCAGCCTGCCCCCACTCCAACAGCTCCTGCACCAATGCCCAGCACATCTGGGACCTAACCAGGCAATACTGCCTCTGCTGCCCCAGCACTGCCCGGGCCCTCCACATCAGGTAGCAATGCCCTGGCAGCTGGTGCAGAGAGGTACCCTCCAGGAGTATTTGTGGAGGTAGGGAGTTTGTCACCTGCCAGGTGATGCCAGCCATGGTGCATGAAGTCATGGAAAGCACCACTGGTGCATGCCTTGGCTGGATGGAGAAGATGATTGCTGGGATTCTGGGCAAACGAAAATGCAAGCACTCCAACAGCAAGCTGAGGAGGGAGACAATGATGACATTTCTGAGGGTGAGGACTAGATTCTTACTGTCCCCATATTTGACGGGCATAGGTATCCTATGTCTCCTCCCTATCCTAAATCATGGTATCCCCCAACCTGTTGTGTCACTCACCATCCCTGTCTTTTGTCTTGTTTGTCCTATTTGTCTAGATCTGCTTCCTCACTTACCCTATTTACCTGACCCAGAAATATCTACATCCCTTATCCAACATTCATGTCTTACTGAAATAAAAAATCATAAATGGGTACCTGTCCAAAAAAATATCATCCCATACATAGCTCTCCATTTCACACATGTGTCTTATTGACACAATTCAGTCCAATTGGCTGTACAACATGATTGCATTTGTCGCCCATCTTTGTTGAGGTGACAGTCTAAATACAGCCAATATTCTATACATATTCAATTTACACTGTTGAAGAAGGTTCTATCCTCCCTCCCTCCTGCACATTCCAATATTGCTTTCCCTTTATTCGTCCCCCTGCTTTTCACTTTCCTATCTACCTCATCTTTAAACTGATCAAAACTTAAAATCACACACATCACACAATTAAATAATAAATTCTTAGTGAAGCCCTTCACTTTTTTCCCCTGTGTTTGTGCAGAGGTTTGCATCATGCACCAATGCCGAGCAATGGCTAATGGCTCTTCACATCCAATGGCATGGTGCAGTTACATCCACACAGTGCTGCTTAAAACCACTGCACTAAGGAAACACAGAGTTAAAGTAGAATAAAGGCACTTGTATTAAAAATTTCATTTAGGAAACTATTTTTTGTCTGATGACTGAATCAATATGTAACTCCATATACTGTATATACTCTTCACATAAACCACTTGAGTACTGTTTGTTATATACATTCCTTCACTGTAGTCATTCTCTATCATATTTCATATAATTATCACATGTAATTATTTAATTACATCATAACTACATATATAAAATTATTAGGTAGAGCTGGATTACAACCCTATATCATCTGGACTCAAAATAAAAAGTAAGTATTCTTACAATTGTTGCCAGAGAGTCAGCTAAGCAGTTAGTATGTCTCTTACACTTAATACTATCCACAATGCTGACTGCCATGCCTCTCTGTTTAGAATGTTTGCACTTAAGAAAGCAAATAAATTCAAATCTCATAATTTTATCAATGAACTTGAGGTGCATGTTTGCTTGTTGCTTAACTATGTGCAAATGGGGAAAGCAGTATAATACTTTTTAATGTTAGGCAATTTATGACACTACATTTGTTATATGAACTATTTATGAATATCATGGTGTCTGTTAGCTGTGATTATCATAGCCAGTATGGATACATACTTCTCAAGTTCAAGTAGGAGTCCTTGATTCTGTATCTCACATGTGAAAACACTTTGCCATTGATCATGTAAACCAGCTGCTTGGAGGTGTGCTATGAAAAGTGTTTATAAGCATGCATTACTTATGTTTACTGCCCAGTTAATCTTCATTCCATTAACGTACATATAAAACTGCAACCAAAGGGAAAGCACTTCTAATGACTGAGCACATATTTTCAATGTAGTCATGTGTTACCTGCACCCATGCACTTGAAACGTATCACAATACTTCCAAAAAGAAAAAAAAACTTTTTGTGGAAAAGGAATATCCTGAAAGCCTTATTGATGGCTTGGTATGGGAAGTGACGCAGAGTAGAGAAACCAAATACCCCCCTTTACTGCGTGTTGGATTAACTGGTTCACACGATAACCAACAAGTGGACCCACCCCAGGTAAAAAACAGTTTTGTACATACTTTTTCTACTAACTCGGACAAAATTGAACAAGTTATTCGTAAATACTGGTCTATCCTTAGGTTACAGGAAGACACTAAAGCCCACATCCCACCATTCCCACATTTTGTTAGAAAAAGGGACATGAACTTTAAGGAACTTTTGGAAGTTAAGCAGGAGGTTAAAATGGACACCATTAAGAGGAAAAGTGGTACATATTCATGTAGGAATTGCAAGCAATGTCATGCCATGTTGAACCAAAGTGTTTTATACCTCCCCTCGAGGAAGTTTAGACACACCACCACGAGATATTTTAATTGTGGGGTGAAAGGGGTGGTATATCTCGGGTGTTGTATGGCTTGTTTTAGTTTTTATGTGGGCAAGACCGAAAGAGTTTTTAGGAGAAGGGTATATGAACACGTCAATGATATTGCTAACTGTAAGGAGAGCAATGCCTTCTACAAACATTCCCTGGTCTGCAAAGAGATGCTTATAAAATTTTCAGTATTAGAACAGATAACACCTGATGTACGTGGGGGTAGTTGGGAAACCAGGTTGGAATACCGGGAATTATTTTGGCAACTTAAATTGGATTCCACCAGGTTTCCCGGCCTGAATGACAGTCTTAATATTAATAGTGTTTTAAAATTAAGGCACGCTCGCCTTTAGGTTTTAAAGAAAATAGATTGTTTACCACATTATTATTATTCATCATTACTATCAAGAATCTTGATTCTAAGGGAGTTTTGGGGTGGAGGGCTAATGGCTCTCTGACCATTAAGGAAGTAGGTTTATCACATAGGAAGTCATGGGTAAAATGATATATTTTAAGAAGGTTTATTTACTATTTAAAATACAACAGATTAAATCATGATTTTTATAAAAAAAATTTATAGGAGTTTTATGTGTACAAAGTAATTTTTTCTAATTTTTTCTTATTTTGTAATTTAGTTTTTAAAATTCTTATTTAACGAAGTTCACTTTGACTACAAAAACTTTTTTGAACAAGTTTCTTTACAAACCTATTTTTACATAAGTATGGTTCATATGTTTCAATCACATACATTTTTAAGAAGTTAAAATTAACATAAGAATTACATTTTTTTAAGATGATTTGATGTTCATATTTTTACTCTTATTTTTTCTTTTATCTTTGCCTTTATTAGTTAATAAAGAAGATAATTACTAAAAGAGTCATGTGACTTAACCGAGAAAGGTATTTAAAGGTTTGAATCACAGACTCACTTTTTCCTTGATAAAGCTCGGATTTATCCGAGAGAAAGCGCTTGGGTCAAATTATTTTGTGGTTTATTGTTTACTGCTACAATAAAGGTTTTGGAAAGGACTGAGCAGTGGTCGTACTTTAAAGCAATTAGTGGCTTCATTTACATATTGCTTCTGGGTCCTGTGTTGCCGAGCTTTGTTACTTCGTATCACAATACTTGTTTCAAAATATCAGCTACACTACAGAAATAAATGCCAAAAAGGCTTTATTACATACCATGTGCATCTTTACATTGACAATACGCATTCAGATTGTCTATAATATTTGTACTAATGTAGACAGGAATCATTCACAAATATGAGCACACAAATATGATCCCAAAAAATGTGCGTCTCTGTATGGGACAATTTAAGTGTGTAATGTACACAACATACTGAGAAAAAGCAGAAAATGTCTCATTTCTGCTACATGCTTTCCTGACAGATGTTTGCATATAGTTTGTAAAGCAGTATCTTAAAGTATGCCTTCTCATTAGAAACACAACAGGAAATACTACATTCACACTTTGCATGCTAGAAACACAACAGGAAATACTACATTCACACTTTACACAGCACTCTTATAACAGGATATTTCAACCAGATCATATAATAATGATAGCATCTTCTATGAATCCAACTCTAACAAGACAAATGCATACTTTCGTGGTGTTGAAATTATCACATACTGTGTTTTGTAGATGGGAACAAATTAATTACAGATGTGATAAATTAGCACAACAGCCACATTATGTGTGTCTCTATATATGTGTGTAAGTGTGTATGTGTGCCTAGTCAGAGGAACATCAGTCTGTATCCTATTATCATTAATCTGGTACCATACAGAAATGTAATATCTTGACAGTCATACATGGCTAACCATCCATTTTATATAGGCCTCCCAACATCTTCTGCCAAACATCCAGTGATGCTGTCTTCCACTATAAATTGTCTAGCAGCATTGTAAATGTGAGACTTGTGCCATGGTGCTTGCATTAAGTGCTAAGTTCTCTAGTCAATATATATAGTTAGGTAAGGGTTCTCACTGCAGTCAGTTAGTGTGAGTGTCTAGTCAGAACAGCATAACTGTGTATCCTGCAGTCAGCAGTACAGTCTCAGGGAGTACACATATTTTGACAATTGTACACAACTACACATCCATTTCATTCAGGCCTCCCAACATCTAGTCTGAAACATCCAGTGATGATGTCATCCACTATAAATTTCCCAGTGGAATTGTAAAAGTCATACTTGTGCTGTGATGCTTGTAGGAAATACTGAATTCTCTAGCTAGTGTACCTAGTTAGGTAAGTGTTCTAGTATCACTGCAGTCAACTTGTGCGTGTGTGTGTGTGTGTGTGTGTGTGTGTGTGTGTGTGTGTGTGTGTGTGTGTGTGTGTGTAAAGTCAGAAGAGCATAACTGTATATCCTACAGTCCCAATGAGTACAAATATTTTGACACTTGTACATGCCTACACATCCAGTTCATTCAAGCCTCCCAACAAACATCCAGTAATGATGTAATCTATTATAAATTGGCCAGCGGCATTATAAAAGTTCAACTTGTGTCATGGGGCTTGCATTAAGTACTTAGTTCTCTGGCTAATGTATTTCATTAGGTAGGGGTTCTAATCTCACTGCATCAACTGGTTTGTGTGTCAATGTCTACTTCGTTGATGCTCAAGAGACCATTTTACACAACTATGTAGAACACTGCTATTTCCATCTTCTTCTCACCAGACACTGCTGATGTCATCAGCTATAAAGTGTTGTTGGACACTCTAAAAGCCAGACTTCTGCTGTGGTGCTTGTGTTAAGTGCTATACTCTGTAAATAGTTAAGTAGGGGTTGTATTCTCACAGCAGTTAACCGGTGTGTGTTTGTGTTCACTTGGTTGACATTTAGGAGACCATTTTACATAATCATTTCAGACACTGCTATTACCATCTTCTTCTCCCCAGACACTGCTGCTGTCATCAGCTGTAAAGTGTTGTCAGACACTATAAAAGCCAGACTTGTACTATGGTGCTAGCATTAAGTACTGTCCTGTGCACATAGGAAGGGGTTCTATTCTTACTCCAGTCATCTGTGTGCGCATTCAAAAATCACTATAGTGACAATTTTAGAAAGATATGTGAGGCCACAGCTATGTCAGAACCTTCTAATATCTTGTTGTAGTATACAATGATTATGTCATCCTGTATAACATGCACTCTGACAGCATTCAAGACAAACTTGCGCTGTGGTCATAACATTAACTAATGTATTTGGAAGCTAATTTGCCTACACATGTAGGAGTTTAAATCTAACAGCAGGCAACTTGCATGAGTATATGTACAACTATCACTTAAGAGACAATTTAACATAGGTATGTGAGTCCACATCCATGTCCTCCACTCCTCCCAACATGTTCTCCTCAGCATACAATGATGCTATCATACTCCATAAAGTACAACATACACGTTACAGTCAGACATATGTGGTGCTGGCATTCATCTTCTATACCTACACAGGTGTAATACTAAAATCAGGCCCAGTCTACTGCTGTGTGTGTAAGTGGTTGGTGGTACATTATGATCACTGTATGATCATTGGAATCATTCTTCATTTCACTACCACTTGGGGAACCTTTCATGTAGCCCCATGCTTCCATTATCCTCCTTTTTTTCCTCTGGCCACATGATATACTTCCTGCAGAGGAGTAGAGGATGCCGTCATGTCAAACTTGCATATACACATCATGAAGCAGAGTCCTTCCATGAGCCTCTACAAGTCATCTCCAGACCACTGCATGTGTGACTGCTATTCTGCCATAGTGTGGTGCACATGTCACATATGGACAGTGGCAGGATATAATGACAATCCAACAAATATATATACATGCACAATAGTCTTACTATCTTTCATAATATAGATATAGTGATTATTTTTACACCATATAACGCTGGCTAGGATTTCATGTGATGTTGGCCATTAGCCTAATAATGTCCTATGACCCTATGAACAGTTGACATGTCAATGCTGCTGTCATTGACATGTGCTACATTAAGGTGTGGATGTACAGTATAGCTACAAGACAGTGTTACAATCTGTGATGTGAGCTAATGTATTGATGGTCATTGCTGCCATTGCATTACATATTTCTTCTATAATAGCTGTAGTAATATGCCTCCTGAGGACTATTGACATGGTGTGATACACTTTTATGTATTTTGTTGGCATATTAAGACATGTGTTGTTGTAGTGGAGCAGAACAACCTTCTACACAGTTCATATTCCACCATCACAGTGACCCTTGCAGTATGGCACAAGTATGCATGTGTCTATATACCATCATTAAATGTTCTGTGACAGACATCGATATAAATTCATATTGATTACATAGTCATGTAAGTCTTGTCTCATACCCATGTTTTTATGCTGTGATATACACAACCAATGTACCACGTTTTGAATAAATTGCAACCTTGTGGAATTAATTGCATGTGCAGTTGTATTGCTATAACCAAGGATTATTGAAATCCTAGCCAGCGTTATATGGTGTAAAAATGGCAATGCTCAGATCTGCTCTGAGCTACAACAGAATGGCATTAAATATACTGATCCCAAGGATATTACCAATATCCTGGCAGATCGATTCATTGCCAACTTCACCCCCTCTCACCCCCTAAATGGCCCATCTCAATACCGGAAGATTGCCAATTCCAGTTATAACGGCCACACAGGTAAAAATTGCACCCTCCAAAGCTAAGAATACAGCATCCATGGGACCAGATGACATCCTGGGCTGTGTACTGCATGGACTACAATATGAACTGGCACCTCACCTAAGTGTCATGTTTAATCATAGCCTCACCTCAGGTTTCATGCCCACTGAGTGGCGCACAGCTACAGTTATCCCACTCCACAAGTGGGGATCCACCTTGGATCCCTGAAACTACCACCCCATCAGTCTGATGAGCCTGATCTGCAAGGCCATGGAACATATTATCAATGAACTTATAAACAAAGACATTGGCAACCTTCAAACACTGGACCCCACCCAGTTTGGGTTTGTGAAGGGCCGATCTTGTCTCCTGAATCTGATTGACTTCTTTGAATCAGTCTCCAAAGCCATGAACGAGGGTAAGACGGTCCACACAGCCTATCTGGACCTTGCCAAGGCCTTTGACACCATCCCCCACTCTGGAATCATAGATAAACATACTAAGCTGGGCATTAATCCCTACATCACTTGATGGGTTACCAACTGGCTTACTGACAGAACCCACATTGTAAAAGTAGCTGACTCCAAATCCAGCTCCAAACAAGTGACAAGTGGAGTACCTCAGGGTTCAGTCCTGGGACCACTCTTGTTTGCATCTACTTCTTTAAAGTACAGGCCAATACTAAGGGACTTTGGCTAACAAAGTTCACAGATGACTGCAAACTGGGAGCCATTATTGAATCTCCAAATGATGTGGATACTCTACAAAAGGGCCTTACAGAAACAGATGCTTGGTACCAGAGCCATGGGCTCAAGCTCAATGCCAAGAAATGTATAGTTATCCCCTTTGGGGAAAAAAACATTTACCCATGAATTACTACATAGGTGGCAGTACACTAAACACTGAAAGTATGATAAAAGACTTAGGGACACAGGTGGGCAGTGGTCTCACCTTCGATAACCACATCGCCACAACAGTCAGGAAATCCTTCTATGAGGCACACCTCATCATTAAGGGCTTTTCATCTAGAAAAAGGAGGTTATTTTCCCATTGTACTCATCCCTCATTAGACCCATTATAGAATGCAATGCCCCATTTGGTATGTACCTCTCAAGACACCTGCAACAACTGGAAAGGCTGCAGAAATACCTCACTAAAAGAATCACAGGCCTAAAGCAGATGCCCTATGCTAACCGCCTTAAAAAACTCCAGCTATACTCTGTCATATATCGTCTACTCAGAGGCGATCTCTGCTTAACATACAAGGCCATGTCAAACCCAGAGCTGTTGGACATGCTACACTTAAAGAAATCCCAATCCCTCAGAGCCACATGCTCCAGGGATCTAAACCTTGTCATCACAATAAAGAAAACATGCTGGAGGGATAGGTTCCTGACCCAGTGACTCCCCAGACTCTGGAATAGACTGCCCATACATGTCAAGCAGAGCGGCTTTTTGGCCCTCTTCAAAAGGAACCTTGATGATTGGATGGGAGAAAGGAAATTCACCTCGGGGATCACGTCAGTTGCCCTGCTAGACAGGGGTCCAGGGAAGTAACTAGAGTGGGAAGAAATAGCCAGGGAATTGTTATGGCTAGGCTTGTATAGGCCCTAGGGCCGATAGCCTAGTACCAACCTATGAACCTGTGAATCTATAAGGTGGTCAGCACCACCATTGTATGACTATTAGCATTTGTGTCAGGAAATGCTCTGTATGAGCCACACTCAACTGATTTGCAATGTGTCCTGATATGACATCAGGCAGATAAAACACAGCTTGCCCATGAAACACATATAGGCATAAGTTTTGCAATTGATGTAAGTATGTGACGAATGACCAAGGTTGTATTTGAAAGTCTTTTCATAAATCATTTATTCCAATAAATGTGAAATGTTAAGTGAAATACACAACTAAACACAGATCTGTATGTGAATGCTACTAGACATACCCAGCCAGAGGAAATAGACAACCCACTAACTGACAGTTTGCCTCACACATCATCCCTCTGTTACCACTGGCCATCAGCCAAAGTATACACGCAAGCATTACTAAGTTTTCATTCTAAGGAGGACAGCTTATCTGCGAGCTGTCTATGGATAATAGCACAGAATCAATCGGTCCTGGCAACATCACAGGTTGCCTATAGCATGACTCAAAACATGATCTACCAGACAAAGTTGGATCCATACATCGACACAGCCTCCAGACAGTCTATGGTTCCATAGAAGGGTATACATCAACATGCATCCTTCTGACTGGGGGTGACCATCACCTGATGCATGGAGTTATAGACCCATTCTGACTCTCCTCATCTGTGATGTAGACCAACGAGTCATCATGGACCTTCTCTAAAAGGGCACAGGTAATATCCTGACTGTGTACCAAACTCACTTTCTATTTGTTCAGAAGGTCAAGAGCATGCATAATGACAACACTATCATCCTGCATAGCTTGATCTGGCCAAGGCATTTAGCATAAATCCACACCCAGGTATTACTGAGAAACTGTCACAGGTGGCCATAAACATCTACATCACCAAGCGGGTAGATCACTGGATCATATATGTGACAGATAAATATGTTGAAGTGTGTGAAATGACCTATGTCTAGAGTCTAGTGAGTAGGTCCATACCACAGGGATCTGTGCTAGGTCCTTTCCTGTTCATTATGTAAGTCTCAGATGTCAGGACTGACTTACACATCTTTTATCTAACCAGATTTCTGGAGGAATGCAGATTGCGGACAATCATTGAATCTAAATGTGGTATTGGTATAATACAGACAGTATCAACACACACAAAGGATTGCTGCTACAGCCATGAAGAGACAATAACAAAAATAATGGGAAGACTAGTTCCATTATGAAAACAAATACACAAGCTAATTATAATATAGACAGCACATCCCTATGAGAAAATCAAGTGGTATGGGACCTGTGTACTCAGGTAGATGCTATGTGGAATGTCCACCAGCATGTGCCCACAGTGGTGACTATTCCCTTGTATGTAGCACAACTCCTGAACATGTGTGGACAACAATATCAAAGGGCATTATTGTTCCATAGTTCTCAGCTCTCTTCACACCAATAACTGAGTACAATGCACCCTTATTCATGTACCTCCTAACACATCTTCCAAAAACGAGTTACTCTAGTGTACTATATTTGCCACAGTGATGTCCCACACATCTTATCAGCCATACATACATATTCTTTTTGTTGCATAACCATTGTTGGTTGATGGTGCAGAATCCCCTTCAAGGTGTTATACAAGATGCATGTGTGATACATGTTACTGTGATGCACACAGTAAATACATAGCTGATACTGTCTGTGATGAATGTCCTCTCCATTGTTCATGTCAAGATGCTTATATCACAAAGAATACTCTCCACTAATATGTGACCTTCTGTGACAATCACATAATATACAATAACTGTGTGATGATATGAGTATACCCACACAGGAGGTGTATACAGCAGTACATACTGTATCATCTAACTATGTGATTAGTATTCATGCTACAACTACCTTGTCTTTGTGGTGTACATACACTGACATACCCTCATCTGCTGCACATTACCATGTTTCATCTGTCCTCTTCCCCTGTGTTCATTCCTACAATTTATCTGTGTGTCCCTTTTCAATAAAATCACTTCACCTAAATGCTTATTTATAATGCAGTCTATGTACTCTTTTATTCAGTATGTCTAAAACAGGTTTCCATACTACTCTGCACTGTATACATTTTCATGTAATGTGTTGGAATTGTATACATTGGTTTATTAAAACCCCTATTAGTCATTGTGGCTTTCCGTGTAATATCACAGACCTAGTTTGTCCATAGGTAAACAGGTGCATATGTCTGCAGGTGTTTGTGTTGGTTTACATGGTTTTCTGGCTGGCAACACTGTTGCTGGCCATGAAACCATGCTTCTTTATATGCAATGTGCGGCATGCATATGTACTGAGTTTATTAAATCCCCGTATATGTTTTTCCCTGCTGTCCCCTGATATGTATCCTTATTTTCAATAGATTTCCAAATTATTGTTTTTTTCATTATATTTATAATTGTGGGTCAAGGGGTACATTCTATAGTCTTTATATTCCATATGATTTCTCTCCATTTTTTGCTTGCATTTTTGAAAATTAAATTAACTTTCGTTAACAATAAATTGTAATACTTCAGAGTGTTTATCTTGTTTCTGATCTATGGGGAATAACAAATCATTTTTACACTATTATTGAGATATTCTATATCTTTATGTAAACCATCCATAATAGTTCATTCTGTTTAATTATGGCTCTCATAATTTCAAAAACATATTTATAAAATATGTTAATAAGTTCTTTATGAAAATCACTCATTTCTATAACATTATTCGGGTATTTTAATACCATTAGTCCTTGAGGTACTATTTTCTGGTTATTACATTACTTTAAACAATTATCCATCTTGATCTTAAAGATATTATATTTAAGCATATAGTCTTTCAATGTATATGTGTCTGTTGTGATATGTGCAGAATCAAAATGAAATGAAAATGGAAACTTATCTGTAAGCCAGAGTTCCAAATCTAGCTTGTCATATCTTTGGCGATCCTTAATATCACAGAGGTGATTGTTCTGTCCTTTTGTCTCGGTTTCTAGGGCATAATGGGAAGATGGATAACAGGACTCTTTCTCTGATATCGACTCTTTTGTCATACACACTCTGTCGAAATCGCTATTAGAATCCTCTTGTAGTCTTCCTGCATATCATATATCAGTGCCACTAACATTCCCATTTCACTTGCAAATCCTCCTGTTGTCATCCCCTTTATTCCACATTTGCATTGAGCTGTCTTGATGGTTACCCTGGGTGTTCACCATGTAATTTTCTTCATTTGAAAATCTTTCCTGGTTATATGGAGGTGTAACTTCTCAACTCAACCAGTTTTCTGTTATCAAAGATTATGACAATAAATTCACAGTTCTAATTCATTTGCTCATCAGACTACTAGCATCAGGAATCTGCCCGTGACCATCAGAAGTTTCTACAGATGAAAAACTTAGAAGGTAGGACTACTCTCCATTGACTCACAATCCAAACCACAAGTAGAATCAGTTTGAGAATAACCACAAAAAACAAAAAAAGTGTGGCACTTATGGTCTAGATACTTCAGCCAGCAGCTTTTGGGTGATCAAATAGGCCAAACTTTAGTACCACTTATAATTTTAACACTAAAACCACTAAACGGTGTTTTCATCTGCACATGCTAAGACTTAATCAGAAATGCTTAGATCATCCCCTGGATTCACTATACTTCCATGCAGGACTAGCTTAGCCCTGCACAGAAGCGGCCGTTTAGGAGCAGGACAGCAGCAAGCCAGGCATATCAATGAAGGCGCACTGCCTGAGCTCCTAAATGGACACGGAGCATGTACGAGTGCAGGGGGTGTGTCTAAGAGCAGACCTCTTAGAATATATATGCCCCTGCAAGCAAGAACAGCAGGTTAGCAATAAGAATAAGTGAGACCGCTCATAGGTGTCTGCATATCCCCAGCAACATCCCCCAAGTTTATAAGAGCAATAGTTAAAATATAAAATATAAACAAGCTATTTTCTTTTAGGAAACATATACAATTTAACCATAGATGTGCAGGTTTGCCCATTGGTTAGCTACGTTTATTGCAGCTTAAATGGCACAAGAGGATAAAAATCAAGATATATGCAAATGAAACAGTACTGCAATAGTGTAGTGGGCAGAGCCTTATAAGCAGTCATTCCCGGTTTGAGTCCCACTCCAGTGCATTCCATTTTCCATGTCAAATCACTTTATGAACAATATTTTTAGTTGCATAACCTACTAAATAACATATATTTGTGAACTGGAATAGTGCATTAAATACAGATGTGAGGTGTCATTGTCATAGTTTTGTAAAATCCACAGATAAACACAAGTGCCTCATACAGTATATGTACACATGAATCATGTATACAAATTGAAGGTACAATGTGTAATGAATGATAAATCCATAGAGTTTCCAAATGCACCACCTTCCCAAGAACCATTTTACATTACTGTCTAAATTAGTGCAGGGGTAAGTGGGAGTAAGCAGTATTAAGCAAGAGTAAGCATATTTAGGCAGTAGTAAGTGGGTTTAAGCCCAGTTGTGTGAGGGTAAGCAATGCACACATAGGTTAAGTAAAATTGAAGCTAACTCTCTGTAAGCATATTTAACCAGAGGTTAGCATTGCTTACCTTCGTGCAAACCCATTTACAATTGCCTTAATTACTCTGTATGTCACAGCTGCTCTTCAGGCCAGAAACAAATTAAACCCCCTTTGCATGTCTTGAACCCAGAACCCTATACACTATAATCACAGTAGTTAACCACTAAGCCATCACAGCAGTACATAAAATTGAGGTATCACCAAACAGACCCTCACTATAGGAAAATCAAACTGAACATGTGAAAGGAATCTATATACAGTTTTATGTTGTATAACCTACGACATAACATACATATATGAACTGGAATATTGCATTAAGCCTAGATGTGAGGTGTCATTGTAATAAAGTGTTGAAATCCGCTAATAAACAAAAGGACCCCATACAGTGTATGTAGATATGAATGATGGATACCAAACATATATATAACATTTAATGAATAATAAATCAATGCCAAACAGCAAATAGTATGCAAATTAAAAATTAAGCAATGTTAAGCATTGCACAGCCCAACTTAGTAAGTGTAAGCAATGTGTAGGCAAGCTAAATCAGTTTGCCCATTGGTATACCCCTTTAAGCAATGCCAACCTTAGGTAAGCAGGTTTGCCCATAGCTTAGCATTTTCAAAACCATCCAATCACAGCAAGGTGTGGGAAATCAGCCCTATTTAAACTCAATAGGTGGGAATATATCTCATAACTGGTTGCAGCTTCCTCCTGTAGGCACTATGACTGGTATGGGAGAGGGTGTGCACTTTCAGGCGCAGCGCTGGGGTGTCTAGAGTCATGGCAGGACTCCTTGTGAAAGACCATGACCAGACATAGCTGCAGGGCCAGTACCAGGGTTCCTAAAACAAAGCAGAAGCCTGGGACCATCTCTCCCGTGACCTCACCAGTGTCACTGGCATACCCCACATTGGTGAGCAGGTCAGGCATCACTATGCTGACATGAAGTGGAGAAAGGGGGATCTCTTGGATCAGTGGATCCAAGAGGTTAGTAGGATGGGGGATGTCCCAGCCATGTGTAAGTATCACTCCACTACCTGTTTAATAATTGCCAGCTCATGTATATTATGGATAGGTATGGCTAAATATTCCTCTTATGTCTTTCACAGTAGCAGTTGAGTGGGCTGCAAACCAGGAAGCCCGTGCCTGTAGACTGCAGCAGTTGCAATGTGCGGCAGGTAAGTAATACTCTTGCAACTATTGTCATAGGAAATAAATCTAATGGTAGTAGAAAGTTAATCGCCTGTATAAAACCTATATTGTTGAAGACATGTACTGCATACACCAGAGAATATGGCAGGAAGAGTCTCATATAGGTTGTATGTAAATAAAAGCATAATAGCCTGGCAATAAAGGTCTAACTGCTGGACTGCATGTGTTTACTCTGATATCATATAGTAATGTAGAGTTGCAATCTCTTAATAGTACTGTTGCATTAAGCACTGTTACCCACACTGTGCTACATAAATAAAATGTGTAGGAATGTCTGCCTATGACTGTTGTAATCACAAAAGGCCATATAGTACAACTGAGAGAGACTTAGACAGAAAACAGTGAAAAGATAGACAACATAATCAACATAGCACACTCAACTGAGATGTGAACTGTTTTATTTTTAGCACACACAGCCATGGTTCGAATCCTGTGAGTTGTAGTAGGCTGTATTCAGATTCATACTCCACAACTGTACAAATATGTCCAGAATGTCTAGTTAATTGGCCCATATCTGCTGCCTGTCCCCCTGGCAAATCAGTGGGATGATCCCAGATATTTAGGCAGCAAATAAGAAATACAACTGATTATCAGACATCTATAGGAACAAACCTGTCACTCTAGCAACTCTCCAAAATGTTATGAGAGTAATAAGCCAAGTATGTCTCATCTCTACCCCCATGTTGTAAAGCTGTGACCAGTGTGTGCAGTAACAGAGGGAGATGTATGTGCATAATTCTAATGTGGAATCTGGTAATATGTGTGCCAACATTCAGGTAGTGCTAACAAACATTGCCCCCACAGGTCTGTCAGATACGAAAACTGTGCCTAGAAATACAAGATAGATATCATGTACTGGTACTGTTTACTCTGGTATTGTACAGCATTGTTAGTGTTGCAGTTGCTCTGAATAATAAGGTATTACTCATCACTGTCACCCATACTGTGCTACATAATAAAACTGTCTAGGAAATCCTGTACGAGTGTTGTAATTACAAGGTCAGATTGTAAAACCACAGGAGACTTATACACAGAAATCAGAGAAGAGATACACAGCAATATCTATATAGCAAATCAGCTATGATGGACACTTTTATTTTTAGCAGACACAGCCATGGTTCGAATCCTGGGAGTGGTAGTAAGCTGTATGCAGAATCATACCCCACAAGTGTACAGAATTGTCCAGAATGTCCAGTTAGTTGGCCCATATCTGTCGGCTGTTATCCTGTCCCCCTAGCATAACAGTGTGCTAATCTCTGACATGTAGGCAGCATTTCATGCCATATAACTGACTGTCAGGCCTGCACATATTTGGAAACTGTCAATGAAAACAAACCTGTCATTGTACAACTCACCAAAGGTTTAAGAGGGCAATAGTCAAAATATGTCACGGTTCACCTGCATGTGGTCAAGACATGCCCAGAGTGTGTGCAATAAGAGACAGACAAGTATGTACATAGCAACAACCTGGAATCTGGGAATATTTATAGGAACAGTTAGGTAGTGTTAACAAACAATACCTCCACAGCTATACCAGGTATGAGGTGTATACTGCAGGTAAAACTCAATTCATGTATATAGTTGTCTACATCCATACCACTGTCCAAACTAAGGCCATAGGGTAGTGTACTAATACCTGTAAGGTACAGATCACAACACTGAATAGGAAAGTAATGAGAACTACAGAAATATACTTCTTGTTAATTGACATCCCCCCACCATATCTGCAACAATAAACTAAATACACAACTCAATCGGTATGTGCTCTATTAAATATACTGTTGGGACATATGTCCTATTGTTTGATAAATACTTAAATTTGTTTCTATGCATGTGCCATGTTGAAATACTCCTACATTGGTGGCATATTGTCATCAATATACCTGCATGCTGTTGTAATGGCCACTGTGGGGCCATATATGCATGTGTTCTGTTTGCTATGCAACTGTTTCATATTGGGTGTTTTGGGTTAATGGGAATATCTATGCATGTTGTTATACCTAATCCTGGAATGTGTTGACTATTACTAACCCACATATGTTGTAAAATTGAAACACTATAGCACGTTTGGGAAGGCCGATCCCAGCGGACCCACCTGTCAGACCTCATCTGGCCAGGGCACTGGGCACCAGCACATCTGGGTCCCACCCTGGGACCTCCTTGTCCACTGGTCCTGCACCACCTTCAGATGGAACTGGCTCAGGGGATGAGGCTCCTCCACCGGAGAGCAGGCGAAGACAGGAAACTGTTACCCATCACCAGGTCCAGGGTGTGGTGCGTAAAGAGCTCTGCAGGGCGTTTGGAGATCAGCTATGCCAGCTTGAGGGCTGCATGTCACAACTAGAGGGTCAGCCTGGCTCTCCTTCTCAGCCCCCAACACAGCCAGCTTTGGGGCTGTGAAGGTACAGTGGTGACTACCCATGGGTGGAGACCTCAGTCCCACTGTATCCACTAGGGGGCTCATGGGCTTCCGATTTCCAAACACCCCTCCCCATCAAGGTGTTTAACCCCCACATATACCGGCCCTGTATGCTGTCTTGTCTGTCTTGTCTGTTATCCTACCTAACCTACCTCTCCAAATATACCTACTATCCCTCCCCAACATCCCACTCTCACCTAAAAAAAAAAGGGAAATCTGTTCCAAAAAAAAAAAAATCTCGCTGCATACATAGCTGGCCATTTCACACACATGTCCACTGGACACATGTAATCTAGTCTAATTAGCTTTGCAACATATTATTGTTGTCCTCATCCCTCTCTCAGGGGTTTGAGTGTCCAAATCTATCTCCAAATTCAGTGTATATGCACAGTTGTTGCTGTAGAAGAAATGGGCAGCTATGAGCCTTCCCTAAACCCTTCCTGCACATCCCTAGCTATTTTCCCTACTGTCTTTCCCTCTTTGTGCCTCTTTTTCACCACTTTCCTATCAACCCCTTTTCATTTCTTTTAAAGAAATTAGCGTGGGGGTAAGTGGAAGTAAGCACTTTTAAGCAGCAGAAAGTGGGTTTAACCTTGTTTGCATGGAGGTAAGCAATGCCTGCAAGGGTTAAGGAATTGAGAAGCTAAATCAGTATAAGAAACTGTAACTGGAAGTTAGTATTGTTTACCTTTGTGCAAACGCATGCAAACTTGCTTACAACTGCTTAAAAGTGCCTTAATCACTCTGTATCCAGTGGCACTTGTTCTGCCCAGCAAAAAAATAAATATCCTCTACAAGGCTCGAATGCAGGCCCCTGCACACCATAGCCAAAGCGATTTACCACTAAGCCATATTATATATACATAACCCTGATGTTTTCACAAACATATCATCCAGCACAGTCATTCAACAGTACAGGAAATATATTTATACATGTAGATGTATGTGTGTATGTGTATATCATCTCTTATCCAGAGACTTCATCAGAATCAAATACCTTCATTAACACAGACTCACTCAGCTTCTCCCTGTTGACGATCTTTATTGCAATCTTTTGACCTGTTACACAGTGGACTCCCAACTTCACCAATCCACAGAACTGGCCTCACCTCAGTCCTTAAACTCACTAGTCCTTAAGGCCTGTCAGACTTCGGACTGTCAGGCCTTAAGGACTACTGAGTTTAAGGACTGAGGCAAGGCCAGTTCTGTGGACTGGTGAAGTTGGGAGTCCACTGTGTAACAGGTCAAAAGGTTGCAATAAAGATCGTCAACAGGGAGAAGCTGAGTGAGTCTGTGTTAATGAAGGTATTTGATTCTGTTGAAGTCTCTGGATAAGAGATGAAAGCGCTTAATCCAATATCTTTTGTGCTGTGTGTTTTTTAATAAACTGTTGAAGTGAACGGCTGAGACTTGTGGATTTTTGAATTGGACAGCCTCTATTGGATGACTACCTGAAATTCATCATTTTATATATATATATATATATATATATATATATATATATATATGTGTGTGTGTGTGTGTGTGTGTGTGTGTGTGTGTGTGTGTGTGTAAGCATATATATGTCTATATATATATATATATATATATATATATATATATATATATATATATATATATATATATATATATATGTAAGCATACATATATATATATATATATATATATATATATATATATATATACATATGTGTGTGTGTATATACAGATTGTTTAATGAAATTTTGGAAAGTCAGAGGATGCCAGAGGAGTGGAGAAAAAGTGTTTTGGTACCTATCTTTAAGAATAAGGGTGATGTGCAGAGCTGCAGTAACTACAGAGGGATAAAATTGATCAGTCACAGCTTGAAGTTATGGGAAAGAGTAGTGGAAGCTAGGTTAAGAAGGGAGGTGATGATTAGTGATCAGCAGTATGGTTTCATGCCAGGAAAGAGCACTACAGATGCAATATTTGCTCTGAGAGTTTTGTTGGAGAAATATAGAGAAGGTCAGAAGGAGTTGCATTGTGTCTTTGTGGACTTAGAGAAAGCATATGACAGGGAGCCTAGAGAGGAGTTGT
>NC_056739.1:1928432664-1928495164 GCF_019279795.1 Protopterus annectens | reverse complement strand
TTACCAACCACCTGGTACAGCACTACCTGTTCCTGTTTGGCAGGACAGTCCATGAGCAGTAGAAGCGGACTGCCCTGTGGAATGATCTAATCCACAGGGTCAATGATGTTGGCCTGCATAACGGCAGTTATGAACAGGTCCAGCATCTTTCAGCGACCTGCTTTGCAATGCCCGTCAGCATGCTGCTGCAGTCCTGGGGATCACCTTGCAATGGGGGGGAGGGTCATGCCATCCATCCCACCTGACATGTGTTGAGGAGCTCTTCACCAGCCTCGTGGCACCTGCCCGCCCACACACACAACAACTGTTGGAGACCATAGTGGAGGTGGGTGCTACCCACACTGGCAGAGGAGCATGCAGGTAAGGCCACAGGGCACATCAGTAGACCACTGTTGTGTATCCATCCACATCTGTACAGGTAGATCATGCATATGTGAGATGACATATATATGTATATATATATATATATATATATATATATATATATATATATATATATATATATATAGTATTGTGGACTTGTACTGTTGATGTACTGTAATGCTGCACCCACCCTGTACCAATGCCACAGCTGTGACTACTGATATCACATCTCTCACACACTTATGTAGGTTTCTCTGGTATACCACCAAGGCAGCAGCTTGTAGCTGATGAGTATGGTTTATGTTCATGCTTTCCAATACACCAGTCATGTAACGGCTATGGTATATTCCATGCACACATCTAACACACCTACCCATAATGCATGCCATACATGTTCACGTATTGTTGCTGCTAACTGCACTGCATCACAGTAGTGAGCATGATAGTGTATCTGAAGGGTATGTCAGACACCTGCAATATAACTAACATCCTGTCATTGCAAAATGTGTCCACAGGGATGAACATAATGGTGGGACAAATGGCCTACAGTAGGGACATTTGTGAAACATCACCATTATACAGTGCTACAGCAGTGTATATACCTGTATTACAATGGCAATTGTTACAGATCTACACTACAGCATATCATAATACTGCAGTCCACAACCCTTATAACCTGCAATGTGGTCCCAACATGAGCAATGAGTGTGTAATATGGAATCTTAGGTTAGGGCAGCAAATATGGGGAATACATACCTTTACAAACACTGGAAGCATATGTGCGCACATACTCCAGATAAATTATAGTGGAAGCAGCTGTTGAGGTACTGACTGCATGCATTTGTCATGGAAATGCACCTTTCAGCAAGTACATGTCCCAGTGTCACACCATGTATTGGACTGCTTTCCAATACATTTGGCCATCAAATGTGCACACTTACCTGCAACAGAGGCAGTCATGGCTTGCACACATCTTACATGACATGGCATAGGCTCCATACCCAACAGGTAGCACCCATGAGCTGGACATGTAGCCATACCTCACCATTGCATATACCATGGCAAACAGTGCAGACAGTCATTTATGTGGCAAGAATGTATGGGACAGGAATGATGTAGGAAATAAGCAGATGGCCATCCAATACAGATGATGTCACATGCAGCAAACTGATCATGCGGGCTGCCTAGTAACATGCCACAACACTGAGGGGGTTGCAGGAATGTCTAACAAGTACTGGCTGTGCAGTACCCTTGTCAGCAATTGCCTGGACTCTGCAAGTGTGTGGCCTATGGGTTAGGGTAATCAGATGTGACAGTTGTACCACAGGAAACATCAGCCAGGCTTCTCTACAGGTAGTGTATGCATAACAGAAGAGGTCCCCAAAAGTCATGCGTTGCAATGTGTACTGGTATACCATGACCATGTTGGAAACATACAGACAGTATCATGTAAGATACATGTGCTGCACAACCAAGGCCTCACCCCACCTCAGGCCCACCATCCCCAGCTGTACTGTGCCGGTGCCAGTGTACACCTGTATGTTTGCCATTCATTAGCTGGGACTAGGCTGTTACATGTGGTGTTTAGTGTTTGGGACACTGCAAACTGACACACATGTGTAGGCCATAGTTGTCAAGCATCTGCAAAAAGACTGAAGGTGGGGAGGGGGTGGCATCATGACACACCAGTGTACTGCAGCAAGGATCCTAAGGATGCTACAAATGGCTGTATCTGCACACGGTCAGGTTCAGGAGCTGTGGCAGATGTAACCCTGACTCCACAGCAATAGTAATGGCAGTGTTTGAACTCCAAGGGATGTGCAAATGAGTTGACCTTGCAATCATACAGAGTTGGGGACACGTGTAGGGCAGAATGACCATATACTGGCAAATGCAGATGGCCTATGCTAGTATGCCCCTGACAGGAATAGTGACTGCAGTAGTACACATAACAGTAGGTGCAACAAACTGTCATGATAAGGGTGTGCACACATATGCACCCATGAAGTGTATGCATCGCTGTCAACATCAGCACAACTAACACATTTGTTAGACACTGCATTTGAATGTACAGGACATATGTCACATATCAGGCTCATGTAATGCTAACATATGCAGTGATGTGGTCCCATGGCATAGCAAGGAAGAGGGCGTCATATCAATAAGGGTGTGTACACTCCCCATAGCCATGGTAAGGTTTTACGGATGTCAGTGTAATAGTATTGTATTGGTCATACATGCACCACTGATGTTGAGTTGTGTAAATCAGACATCAGGCATTCACAAATTACATCTGTCCACATATCATTCCAGGTATGTGTCAGACAAACACATAGAGGCTATGAGCATTAGAGCAGTCATAACTGAAACAGTAATACACATTCAGCAATGGTGTGTACACCTGTGAGGTATGGTGCACAGTACATGGCAGGGTGCAGAACAGGCACACAGCAATACTGTGTACATGGGTGCAGTGTTTTCCAGGGGAAGGGACATCACCTACTAACACAGCCCATGCATCACACACATGTATACTGTTGCTAGCATGGATTGACTATAGCTGTACTACATGCTGTTGAGTACCATATGTTATGCATGTTGACAGATGGGTAATGGGAGGTCTGTGTGTACTATCTTTGTGCAATCTCACCTGTAGGTGTGTATGTGTGTGGGGGGTTATTTTCTCTGTAAGTGTAATTTGGTGGAGTGGAGGGGGGTTGATGCATGTAGGATGTGTGTATGCATGTGTGTGTATTTGTGTGGGTATCCATATATGCACGTGTGATTGTGAGGTTCATATGTCAGTACTTCCTTTTGGAATCATGCAGTACATGGACATGAACTGACACATGAGACACCAAGAATACTTGTCTGATATGTAATCTCAGGACAGCTGATAATATAATAAGGTCTGTAGCAAGGAACATGCATTGGGAGGGAAACTAGACACCAGGTATACTGTTAAACTTGCAATCAGCAGAACGGTGAATGAATACCCATGTATGCAGCACTACAGATGCATTGGGGAATTACTAGACAACACCAGGGAGTGTATCCATATATCACTGTTGTCCACATAATAAGCTGACTAAGCAGCAGATCTTGCATCGATTCAGCAATAGTTACATATGACACTCCAATGTGTGACATTATTGAGTGAACGTAGTAGTCCCTAACATATGGGGGTCATGCTCACGATGTCCGGACATACCCAGGGTGAACACTGGATGACAGCAGTGAGGCCTTGTAAAACCTACTCCAATCCTATCAAAGAGGTAATGGAGTAACATGTCATGTGTTGTGCTCACTTGTCTAGGCATTTAAAAGAATGATACGTTAATGAGTGATATAAATGAATGTATGTTACCAAGTGTGATGCAGGATGGGGAACCTACGGAACTAACCTTGGGACTGTCTGTAAATTTAGGGACAGGTAGGTATTATGGTGGAAGTTCAGTGTGTGTGTGTGTGTGTGTGTGTGTGTGTGTGTGTGTGTGTGTGTGTGTGTGTGTGTGTGTGAGTGTGTGCATGTATGTGTGTACTGTTATGCAATGCCATACAGGTCTTAAAGTGCATTTTTTGTTTTCCCCTCACAGGTGGCGAGGTGGGTCAGGATTCCTCCTGCATGCAGTCTGATGTTGGTGTTCATAAAGATACTGAAAATGAAGATAGGTCTGTTGAGGCACAGAGGCTGAAACTGCAACATCGTTTGACATACCCCTGTTATCCACCCCAACCCCGCACACAGTCACAGTGCCAATAGATACCCCATCATCAGTAGCCATAGCAGAGGGACAGTTGGTTGGTGGCAGTGCACAGGAGAGTGTGGTATCTATGCCTGCTGTCTGAACACAGCAGGCATAACCGAATGCCCGGCAGGACACCACATAGGCAGATGTACTGGGGTGCTCATGGGAGGGCTGCTGGTCATCATGCCCCTGGCAGAAGTGCCACAACTGGTACCACAAGACATATGTTTCAGACTGCCATGGGGGCACAGGCACGTATGGAACTTTACACCAGACAGGGTCTGAGACTGCAGAGGGCTGCTTTCTCATCTGTAAGTGACAACATCCATGAACTTGCAGGTTCCCTCCGTGATTATACCGAGGTCATGGATAGATGTTTGGGTGAGATGGTGGGCCTCATTGACCATGGATTGTCCATGCTAGAACATGTGGTGGGAGTGGGGCGACGGCCGCATGTTCGTAGGCCACCAACACGAACATCTGGTGGTTGACGTGGACATGCAAGGACACCAAGCTGCTCCTGTAGTGGCAATACCAGCACCAGAACTACAGGGGGGGCATGTCCACACCACACCACAGCAGGCCATGTGCACATGGCCCTGGCCTTTCCCAGGAGGGACCTGGTTCCAGCAGACATATATCATCATCAAGGGAGTGTAGCACATTGAGGCTTGTACTCGGAAGTACCCATGGAACCTCTGGCAGGCACAGTCCGCGTGTCCATGACTGGAGGCAGTGAACTGCACACCCTGCCAGGTATGGTCTGCAGCTGTCCAAGAAACCCCTGTATAGGACAGCCACATGGTAGAACTGTGTGCATGCATACACACACACTATACAAACACACCTAAGGCAGCCACATACCTACACAAACCACATCACCATGCCCATATCAACAAATTACACCCCTCACCCACACACATGGTGTCAAGCATATGGCTCACACTAGGTCTCTGGCAAACCAACAACACACGCTGTGCATATGATGGTACCCGTGCCACAATCCTGTCATCCGTAACATCGATGCAGGGCAGGCTAATATGGTTCTGATGCACATGGTGACTGTACTACAGTGTACCATTGTACTGCTGTGTAACATGTTGTCAGCGGTAATGCTTAAAGCTTGCATGTCAGGTAGTGTAGCTGCCCAGCCATGAAGCATTGTAGCTGTTAGTAACACTGAGTGATTGTGGTCTCCATAATGTTATCCATTTGTGTTGTAGTTGTACATGTGTCAGCAGGGGGATGGTCTGCTGTCATGTTTCACAAGTATTATGGTAACACCATGGCTGTGCCATATCTTGGGTACAGTTGAACATATGTCACAGGTCTGTATAACAGTTACTGCCTGTGCCACATGGACAAGTGACCTCCTGGGACATGGATAATCAGCAACCTGAAGTAGAACCCACCACATACATGTACACTCTTACTTGGCAACACTTGGACTAGACCCCTACCTAGGTATGTAGTGCTACTGATGTGTGTGGCTTTAATTGCACACACCACATAGCATTTATTATGAGGTGTGTTCCATGTTAGATGTTATATGCAGAACATCCCCAGGCATGTACAGTATGGTAATGGGTGATGTAATGGTTGTATATGGGCAATACATAGTGTGACATACCGTTATATACACACTAACAGACACATAACAGGCAGATGCACATCTGAGGGACCTGGACCTATCAGTGCTAACTTACTTGTCAGTGTGTCCAATGTATTACTGGTAGGCTGCACACAGCACATGCATAACTGGGTTGGATTGTGTTATCAATTACCTGTATGATTGATGGTGACAGTGGTCACTGTACAGTGGTACATGGGACATTTACCAACGATACCATGGTGCAATGACAGTGTATACAGCACCCACATCCCACTGTGGATATTGTACACACTGGAACCCATAATGACACTCTGACATACTCGCCATCACACATTGACCAGGACTGTGATACAACCCATTGTCCATCCCAACAGTGGTACTACAAGGATATGCATCTAATGCACATGCCACAGGCATAGTAGGGTGATGCATTGTCATGCCTCTCCTATGGGCAGCAACATCACTATCCATAATACTGTATGGCAATGTGTATTGTAATAGGTGTAAGTGGCCTTGGAATGCTGTATCCTATAGATATACACACACATGCACACATACACACATGTGCCAAAACTCAGTGGGTATCCCATGCCATATCAACCCATTTGTACAACAGTGTTGTGCTGGTACTGCAAGGCTCAGGTAGGCTTTAGAGAGAGGAGTGTACTAGGGTACATGTAATGTCTGGTACAGCAGCAGCCACATCTAACTATGGCAATGGGTGTTGTGGTGGGTGCGAAGGCCCTCATGGTATTCCCATCTACAGGTGTACTAACACACAGACACTGATATCCCTCAGTAATGCACATGTACACATTTGTCAGTACTGGGATGCATCACATCAGGTGGTCATAGATGTGTACCTAGCTATTGTCCATGGAGAAATGGGAAGTGTAGGGGATGTGTGTACAGTGGTATCATGCCCCCTTCTATGTGCCAGCAGGCAATCTATCTACAGACACCACTGTGGTGATCCTCAGGGTGAAAGTGACATGCACCCGCCAATCCTCTGGGTGCCTCCTGCAAATGGCCATTGAGGTGATCCAGTTGACATGTATGCAACATGTATTACAAAACATGTTTAGTATTTGTGTTGGAGACCTGTACCCAAGCATGTTCTGTTGACTGTGATAGTGTAATGGAAGTGCCTGTGGCATGTGCTGCATACAGGGTGTTGTGTCCCATCTGTGCCAGTTATAACACAAAACTTCAAAAAACGGAAGCCAAACCACAGACCACCAGAACCAGAATGATCAACAGGTAAATAAAAAGTCCATGTCAGAGGAGACCAATACGTAGAAAACAGACGTTTTCTATGTATTGGTCTCCTCTGACATGGACTTCTTATTTACCTGTTGATCATTCTGGTGGTCTGTAGTTTGGCTTCCATTTTTGAAGTTTGTCCGTGTCTTTTGAGTTGGAGAGTGGCCAGTTATAACACAGCTGGGCAGACATGTCAGTGTCAGTCCAGCATAGGTTGCCTGTATGTATCCAAGCTGGATACCTGCCATCTGCACATCTGTACAGGGACTGACAGACATCAGCTTGACAACTAGCTATGCAGTAGGATGAATGTGTCGACAGATTGACGTCTGGCACCAATATGTATGCCATTACTACATGTTGGCAGCCCTCACTGACATGTGCTATACAGACAGTAGTCTACAGTTAATTTCCACATGTCAGATCATTATCCAGTAGGGGATATATACTGTGACACAGCTCACACACCAGGAATATGACAGTGAGGACTCAGAGTCCATCTATGCATGCAGTGGTGCCTGTTGTCAGTACTACAATTAACAATCTACTCTTGCTTAGGAAAGCACTGTCAAGAGTAGTAATGGCATGATACACTACATGCCAGTGTGACAGCATATTACCTGGAATACTACCTTTGTATGTAGCACATTCACATAGATAAGAGCATTGTACAGGTCTTACATACTCAAGTGACCCAGACAGGAGACTCACACCCCTTGCTACTGTAATGACAGCACATAGACGCATGTTATGTACATGGCATTACATACACTTATTACAGATGTCATTACCCTGCTATGTTATCAGACTGATACATGAGCACTGGTTACCAGGGCTGAGCCATGCTTAGCAGGTTTCAGCATTGCTGCAATATAACAGCTAAGCAGATTTGTGTACTGGTAAGCGAAGCCTGCATGGTGTAGGCACCCGTACATTTAACAGTACATTAGCACTGCTTAGCTTCGCACAAACCTGTGCAAATGCACTTAAAGTTGCTCAAAACTGTCTTAACCACTCTGTATCCAACAGCCCTTGTTCTGCCCAGCAATAAAATAAACAGCCCTTGCAGGTCTTGAACCCAGGACCCTGTACACTATAGTCACAGCAGTTAACCACTACACCATGACAGTTGTGAAGACAGCTGTTCGTTTTCCAATATATCTGACAGTACACATATTGAATAGTATTGAACAATTGCTGTGACTTCTACAATTGTGTAGTACTTGTTAGTGATTTTGCTGTTGCACCACATATGCTGTTATATCTAAATATACACATATTAGATACATACGGTGTGATACATCTTGGAAGGTATACACAACAGTAATGTTTACACATGACAAGGATATGGATATATACATATACATATGTAGATATATGTCTAATTGTACATATATATATATATATATATATATATATATATATTCATATATATGTGTTTATACACATCTGTATAGTACATCATATATATAGCCATTTATAGATATCTCTGTATATATATATATATATATATATATATATATATATATATATATATGTACATCATATATGTACAGATATAGCTATTTATGTCGATATATGTGTAGATATCTATAACTATATGTGCATATATATCTGTGCAGGTATATCTATTTGTGTCAATATATATATATATGTAGATACCTATAACTATATCTGCATAAATATATATATATATATATATATATATATATATATATATATATATATATATATATATATATATGTATAGACATGGATTCACTTCAGATGATCGAGTTGCTGAAATCTCAAAATGCATATGCTCGAGACCATATGTTCGAGTTTCAGAAACTCGACCATCAGAAGTGAACACATACAAGAAAAATAAAACATTTACAAACATTTTTGCAGGGGGGGCAAACCCTCCTGCACTCCCCACGCCCCTTACTTAAATATACTAACTCTGAGATCACACTACAGTGGGGAAAAGGTAAATCTTACGTTCCACGCTTCTGCAGACAGTGCAGAATGGGGTATTTCCCTGTTCCCCACTGTAGCACAATGTCAGAGTTCGTACATCTAAGTAGCAGGAGTGCAGGGCAGCTTGCCCTCCTGCAGAATCCCTCAGTTAAGGTACTTCAACAATGTTTTTAACCCCCCTTCAGATTTTCGAGTTTTTGAAACTCGATCATATGGTCTCAACCATATGAATGTCGAGATTTCAGTAACTCGATCATCTGAAGTGCACCCATAGACATATATAGATGTGTATATATATATATATATATATATATATATATATATATATATATATATATATATATATATATATATGTGTTTGTACATGTATATATATATATATATATACATATATATATATATATATATATATATATATATATATATATATATATATGTATATGTATATGTAAATATGTATATGTCTATATATCTATACAGATATATGGATATATATATATATATATATATATATATATATATATATATATATATATATATATATATATATATATATATATATATATACATATAGACATATATGTTTACCATATGTCCAGAACATGGAGTGGAGTCCTACCTCACCACCAACGGTCTCAACCTCTTAGTTCAAGGGGATGTCATGTATGTATTGCAGGTATATATGTTGACTGTTGTTACTGTAACAGGGATTGCCTTAAAAAGACATGTTGTGTGTGGGAGGTCACATCTTCTATTGATATGTACACCATTGGTTACTGACAGACATCCTAAGGGCATCATAGTACAGTACCACTGATAGCACAGTAATTATCCTGTGGACTACAGCAGAGATATGACCAATATATGTGGATAGTCTGGCACTCTCTGATCAGTCCAGAGGTATACACAGATCCCCTTCATGCAAGACATGTGCACCAAGCCTGACAGTGTGGATGTTATCAGCCATGTACATGGGTATATCATGTAAATACTGGACTACATATGCCCACACAGTTTATGCATTCACACACTCCTGTCTGTCCTGACACATAATAACTGGTGGTGCAGAGGTCACATGGCCACATACTACCCAGTATTTAGGGACATACATCTGTACAGAATCCCACTGCTTTGTCAGAAATACACAACAGTTATGGTGGCCTGGCAGCAGTATGTCTTGCAAATATCTGGACATAACTTCACACTGGGTAATTATACTAAGAAGCTAGGCGTGTAACAAAGCACTGTGCAAACTACAGGCAGACTGCCACAACACTGGCCTACATTTCATATGGGGGGAATACACATGTACCTGCAAATATAGCAGGCACTACAGGCATGTCACAGCACAGAGTAATGGACACCAGTGTGAAAGTGCATACCCACAACCAGTGTGAACACAGCCACAGCCACATATGGTACGCAAGCTTAATATTACACTATATGGACTGTCTGATCAACAACATCATCATATGTGCCACTCACATACTAACCCTACCTATACTGGGTCACGACACAGTGTGGTCCAATGTCTGTCTCTGGTATGGGACACGTGTATTTGGCCCTACAAACATGTGTGCCGATGGGGTACCATACACTGGAGCAGCATGTAACCTCAGATAGAACAGGACCAAGAACAATGACATCTACCACAGTCTGTACACAGGCCAATGTACATATTCACAATACACATCCTGTCGAAAATCACCATAAGTACATGGATCCCACTACTGTACACACTACCACAGAATTCCCAGGTTATGTCTTTAGAAATAACCCCTACTATACATAACATGTATAGCAGTCTGATATCTGACTGGCTTGTTATCAGGTATGATGTCAATAAATAATGGTGTACAGAACACATGCACCTCTTACTGCATGACATATGTACAAAGGTTGACAGACTTGTGGCTGAAGCCACAAATACTGTGCCAATATTGGCATTTTGCTGTTATACCCTCATACATTTACTGTTGTAACAGGGTTTGCTGTGACATATGTCCTATGAGGGATATTAAGTCAGTACCTGTCATGGATGTCACCATGTACTGACTGCAATCCTCAGACTATGCTTTTGCAGTTCTAAGATAGGTGATCTGTGAGTAATACAAGAAACATAAGATTCCAAACACTGCCCAGTCTGCAGATAACCTAACAGGTGGGAGTTTCCTCAAATACATAACACTGTCATGACAGGTTTTAAATCGAGTAGACCAGCCATATCTACACAAACCCTGTTAAACCATCATTACTCCAAATGCAGAAGAGCAACACTTACATTCTGTTGTCATGTCTGGAACATCCCTCTCCTGTTTGTTGGCCTGTCTTTACAGTTTATGTTGTTAGAGGTATATCCCAATACCATCTGTGATGCTGTTTGCCAAACACCAACATGAGGTCCTGCTCACAGTGAATGAAAAGGCCCAACACCCACATGATGTTCCTAGGTATAGAAGTGTGTTTCCATGCAATTGGCTATGGGAATGGTACCACAGCTGTTCCACATGCAATGAGGTAGTGGGGGACTGCAATTGATGCCAAGGCCATCAGCTGATCATGAGCATCACTTACAAAACACAAGCTGCTGCCTAAGCAAAGCAGGTATACTTCTCCACATCCACCAGAGAGGGAGTGAGAGAGATAGACAGAGACAAAGTAAGACAGGGAGGGGATAGGAGGGTAAAAACTAAGCATGCTTGTGTCACACACTTACTAGCAAAGGGTTTTGAACCCCTGCCTGATTATGATTGCTATCACATGTCCATGCAGTTATTGCATGCGCCACAGAGCTTACATGCTGGGAAGCTGTCCAAAGGTATATCTCATGGTGAGTGACATCTGCAACAGTGATAAAGGAGGGATAAGGTAAGTGTAGCACACGTACCTGTCCACATGAACAGGTGTCAATGTCAACACAGCCAAACTCTCTCAGGGATTCACACACATTATCACAGTTGGCAGCATCAGGATTAGACTTTCTAACTAGCTAGTTTGCCACATTACAGTAATACGCAGGTATCACATGCACCACAGGGGTTATCAGAATAATAAATGGGCACAGGGTATGTGAAGGTGTCTGATATCAGAAGGCATGCTTCAGTAGGCCAATGGGAGGTGTAGTGAGTGTGAATGGCGTCAAAATCATTATAATCCACACACACATACAGACACAGGTCGCCAGTACTGACATGCATGGGTACATTGCTTCAAAGGTGTGTAGTGGTTGACTGTGCCAGAAGGCTGTACAAGGCTAGGTAAAGGGTATACCTTGGCATCAGGCCACATGAAAATTGTCTGCAATGTGGCTCAGGGGTGTAGTGTCTGGATTGGCCCACACAGGTGGGCATTGTATTTACCTTCCAGTCATCTGGGTTACTATTGTGGGTGGCCAGTGCTGTGCAATGCTTGCCATATATGTGTTCTATAATCCATGACATGGATGGTGTCCAGGATGTGCACACGACCCACATGCATGTTCTGTGACGTGTGGATGTGTACCTGGGGTGTCTTGGGCATGTTGTGTACACAGATTGGTATCATCAGATGTGCCATTCCTGGCCTCATGTGGTGGGAACTGACAATGGATACCAGGTTGACCCTGCACCTACACTGACAGCATGATACAAGTATTCCCTGGTGTTAGTGGCATCTGTCCATACAGGGCATGTGTATAAGGCGTGGTATGTCCATTGTGGATTACATTTGCTGGCACCACAGTTGTTGCAGTCGTCCAGTGGGGAACATAGTGAAGGAGCACTGTATGCAATTTTGTGCCTATTGTAGTGATGGGACATGGTACCATGCCCTCTGTAGTCCATTGCAGTCACACCATGGTTACTATCTGTGGGCAATATGCAGGGAACTACCAACATAGTGGATGTTGCCTAGCTGAGTGTGTTTGTGTATGAAACATGGGTAAAGAGTGTTCTCTGGGTAATGCAAGGGTTGCCTAAATTATTCACCAGGCCTTGATGTCACATGTAGGGGTATGGATTGTCAACCCCAGCCCCCTGCTGTTTGAGATATGTTATCCTTGTAAGGTGGACATTGTGACATATAATAGGCCCACCATATAAGAAATTTGCAAAACCCACTCCACAATGAGTCCAGTTGTTACACACTCACAGCCACCTCGACAAAGGATTCGAATGACAAACACACACACAGACACACACACACACACACACACACACACACACACACACACACACACACACACACACACACACACACACACACACACACACACACCAAGCCCCACAGTTGCCATGTCAGGAATTGGAACTCCTTCCTAACTACAGCATTACACAGTTATAGGATGTGCCAAGGAGATTATTGGGCTACTCCTTCCCCAAAGGTGTATTTCAAAGTGAAAGACATCAGCAAGCTTGGCAAAGCAGGGCAATGGAATTTGCATTGACTTTGAATGGTCTCAAAAGCATTGCTCCCTACACAGACAAACAAGCACACAAACATACACACTTGTCATGTCTGGGACTAGACCTCCTATCTAACTAGCTTATCACACTACAGCATTATGCTGTTGTAGGATGTGCCACGGGGATTACTGGGCTACTCCTTCCCCAAAGGTGTATTTCAAAGTGAATGACATCAGCAGGCATGCCAAAGAAATGCAATGGAGGTTGTAGTGACTGTGAATTGTCTCAAAAGCATTGCTCCCTACACAGTCAAACAAACACACAAACATCCACACTTGCCATGTCTTTGAATAGAACTCCGGCCTAACTAGTTTACCACACTACAGCATTACACAGTCATAGGACATGCCACAGAGTTTACTGGGCTACTCCTTCCCCAAAGGTGTATTTCAAAGTGAATGACATCAGCAAGCATGCCAAAGAAGGGCAATGGAGTTTGTAGTGACTGTGAATGGTCTCAAAAGCATTGTTCCCTACACATACAAACAAACACACAAACATCCACACTTGCCATGTCTGGGAATAGAACTCCTAACTAACTAATTTATCACACAACAGCATTATGCAGTTAGAGGACATGCCACAGAGATTACTGGGCTATTTCTTCCCCAAAGGTGTATTTCAAAGTGAATGACATCAGCAGGCATGCCAAAGAAGGCCAATGGAGGTTGTACTGACTGTGAATGGTCTCAAAAGCATTGCTCCCTACACAGAGAAACAAATACACACAGTTTCCACGTCTGGGATTAGAACTCCTACCCAGTTAGTACATCACACTACAGCACTACACAGTTCTAGGATGCACCATGGAGGTTATTAGGTTACTCTTTCCCCAAAGGTGTATTTCAAGGTGAAGACATCAGCAGGCTTGCCATAGTAGGGCAATGGGGAGTGCAGTGTGTGTGCATGGGCCATAACCCATTCATCTAGAGGTAGACACACAGCACTCAGGCACACACAGGTTTATATTCCACACGTACATGTATACAACTGCTAGATGACTACTGATTCTACAGTCATGTTACACATTTAGCACAAGCACCACAGACACTATAGTGCTGAGGGAAACCAGAGGCAAATGTCTACTGTGATTGGCATATTTACATCATGTGGTTTTAGCCAATTGGATGTGTGCTGGGTGGGACAAGCCTCATGATGGGAGGCTCTTTGTCACTGTCACTCCCTTTCACAGATCTATGTATGTGTACTTGTGGCCTATTATGGTGTGTTGTCCTTGGATATATGTGTGCATTCCTATCCAATGTGTGTGCAAAGCATGACTGGTGTGTACTGATCAGTGTATGCAGTAACATCTGCGACTGTCAGATATGGATGGTCCACTGTTGTTGCCAGACATGGGCTTCCTTTCTTTAAGTGTGGGAGCATGCCCCGTATGACCTTCTGTATTGAATGTGTGAATCCATTCCAGGTAGATTGTACTCCATTGCAGGCTTTTATGTTATATACCTACAGCTAGCAAACTGCTTCTGCAGGATATCTGTAGATTGGTTGACAATATGGGCTCAAAATGGGCAAAGGATAGTGGGTTACTGTAGGTAATTGTGTCTGTGCTGAATCTGCTACATGGTCCTGGTGTTAGCAGAGATATTCAGACATATGTACTGTTATACACTGTGATGTTTCCTGTCATCAAGTGCTGTCAGGTATACATATTTGCTTGCAGTGATGTCCTGGGGAACACAGGGTGAATGCAGCTTTGTCAAGTATTGTGGTCAGCAGCCTACATATTCTTGCACAATCATGCCATTCTGGAGGGGAAGCTGCAGACACTTGCTGCTGGGTCTGTGTAAATGGTTCAGCACCTTGGTATAGTGGTGGCAGAGAATCCCATGCTTGTACATCCATCAATGTGACAGTATGGCCATATCCTGCTATGGCCATACCTCACAGCTGTACAGTTTCACACAGGTTACCCAGAGGCAGGGGTCATAATTCTGGGCATTACCACTTCAAGTTGTGGTTTACGAGCAGGTTTGTAGCCACCCATTCTTGTGTTTGCAGCCAGGATAGTATGTGCACACGGCTGAGTTTCAGACTTCACACACTCCATGCTGCCCATGCTTCCATACCATCCTCTATTATTCTATCCTCTTCCATACATTATGCAAACATTATCTGATAAGTTCCCTATAGTTATCACATCATCTCAGCAGTATTTTGGTGTTGGTCCACAGTTCATGCAGTAGGACATGGTGGACATGTTACTGTGATTTGTCCACATGGCCTTGCATTTGGGTTCTGTGGACTGTGTTATGTTGTTATTTGGGAGTCCATAAAATAACATACATTGGCAGTATGGGTGAGACACAGGCCTTTGGCAGAGGACTTTAGGCCATTTGGTAGTGATGCAGGTCAGCTGTAGCAGGCTGTTGAATTCTGTCATTCCTACAGTCCGAGACTGCAATACACTATATTCCCCTGGGGTGACAGGGTAGATGTGCAAGGTGTTCATGCCAATACTTTTTGTCAGTATTGATCCAGTGGTGTGGATTCTGGCAGGGTGCTGCTTACAGCTACGGACACACCTGCATGGGACACCTGCTCTGCATGCTACATTCTTTCACTATTGCCATACACAGGTGGGGTTCATATTGTACTCATTCCCAACAGCAGGGATAAGACTGGAGAGGTACCTGTGGGTGGTGGTGGGGTGAGCTGGGTGCATGTGTGCTATGGACACTACTTGCATCTGACTCACAGATATGCATGGGGCATTCCACCTATGCTGACTTGTGCTCGGACGTCAGCTGTTTCTCAATACTTCATTCTTATGACCTTTGTGGTCTGCCAGTGTTTGGCCAGACGACATCGGTATTCCCTACTACAAGCCCAAATAATGTGCTGCAAACCTGTATGCACAATTCAAAGGGTGTGTCCATTTGACAGTTACATATTATACACTGTCTGTCTGGGGTACTTCCCTCTGTGTTCTGCTTGTATATCTGAACCGACATTCATGCCATATCCGTCTTTCAGATGGTGACTCATATTACTTCCAAACATTTACTATGGCTTACTGCTTGAATGTGTTTTGCTGGGAAGCATTGTGTTTGGTACTGCAGTTGTGAGAACTTGGCCCTGTCATTGGGAGTACTGGCCAATGGCCACCAGGGCAAACCTCACCGTGCATACATACTAACCAGTCTCACACAATATACAACACACACCAACCTAACACACACAGACCTGCATATTGTACACATGCTACAATCTATCCTGGATTGCAAATTCACCTAATTTGCATGGTTTTCACATGCAAATGGGGTAATTTACATACAGGAGCTGTGTCTGTACAGGACTAGTGCAGGAGCGCTCATGCACGTCCCTGGAGCTTATTCTTGGATCGTACGGTGGCCATATTGCCTCCAGCAGCTCCTGCACTATTCCTGCATGCCGTGCAGAGCTTGCTGAATCCGGGGTTGTTTTCCTGTTTATATATACTTTTTTTTTGGGGGGGGGTAATTTATTTATTTATCTATTTATTTATTTATTTTTAGTAGTAGGCAATTATTTTGTAGCCAACTTTCAGCAGACTTAAAGGCTACTTGAGTAATTCTGTGAAAATGTATTAGGTTGTCGTAAATGCATATTAGGGCAGAATCATCAGTGTATTGCTCTTATAAACTTAGAAAGTTGCCAGAATAAAAGGTCTTGTGTTATTATGCATTTTCTGAAGGATATGAAGTGTGAAACTCAACACCTGTCATTATTTAATGAATTCAATCCTCACCGATTTGCTACAAAAATCAAGAAAAACACAAATTTTATGAGGAACACAACAAAAATATGGACAAAAATCTAGACATTCTGCAAAAATCTGGATAGTTGAGAGGTCTATTTCATGAGGAGTGGCTGGAGAGAGAGAGGTTTGTTAACTATTACCTTTATAGTAGAGTATTTTTATATCCTAAGGGAGAGCCTATACATAACCACCTTTGCTTGATCTGACAATTATTCTTCTATTTGCTGACTTACAGCCATAATTTTTACTATAAAATAAATCTCAGCTTTCTTTCTGATTTTCTTGCTATGTATGGAACTTAGTATTTAAGCACCTTAATAAACACAGATCAAATAGTTTTAATGTTTTTTAAGCTCCTTAATAAAAAATACATTTTAACTTCAGCAGATATAGGAGACTCGTGAAAACAAATGTGTGGCCTCCCAGAAGTGAATTCAATGTTTGAGTTAAAAATAAGATGTACCAAATGTGGCCCTTGGACTTCAATAATAAACATTGCTTATTGAAAAACGTCTGCATAAAATGATTCTACCAAGAATGTTTCACAATGCAAATTAATGAAGGTTCTGAACAACATGCAGATAAAGAAAATGGTTAAAAAATAAATTGTGTTTTTTTTTATTTATTAACCAGGTAAGTTTACTGGAAAAAAAGATCCCATTCTCAGGAGTGCCATCTGGTTAAGTCATCTGCAAACAACAAGCAAATGGAGAAAGAGGGAATCAAACATTGGACTACAGTAAGCAATTTACTAATGGCTCATAGACCTGATCCTCTGGAAGACTGCCTGGTACAAATCACACAAGAGAGACGCAGAATCTGCCATTATAAAAAAATTTGCCAAGAGATAATATGCATGTCTATTTATTTGGAGCTTCTCTATAAAAATGCAATTAACTAAGTTTCAGAAAGTTTGCGCTAACAAAGAAGTCACCCTGAAATTTGACTAAATGTATGTTATTACACCAATGCAATATACATTAAATAATTCCATTCATATTAAATGATGAAAGAGTTAAAGGCTCAGAAAATCCTTAATGTAGTGCAAGAAGCTGTACCATATGTCTCTGGGAAAAGTTGGGTCCATAAGGCAGCTATTTTACAAATCTCTTTGTTCCTAATTAATGCCCTCATCTAAATAAAGGAAACAGTAACTTTAGTGCTGCAATTAAGAAGAGTCTGCAAACATCCTCATATGCACACCTGCTGTTTGATAATGATTTTTTTAAATCTTTGAAATGTCTGCAGTCTCTCTGAAATTTCATTGTTACTGATAAATCCTCTGGGTGCATACTCTGAGTAGGTTTTGCTGCTTTTATCCTGTGATTGTAGAAAAAAAAACATTTAAGTAGTGAACTCTGCAGTCTAATATACTGTATATGTGTACTTAGTAAAGGGCTGCTGTACTGTCTGTGTCTAGAATGTATTTTGCATTTTCTACCTTTCCCGTCTGTTTTCCTTATCTGGAATTTGTTCATCAGAATACATCTTTTATTAATCTGACATTACTTGTCAAGTTTTATTTCATGTCCTTTACCTTTACTCTTTTACCTTAGAGGACAGGTAAAACTTTTCTTACATCCTGCTTATATGATTTCAATAGATTATAAGGCAGAAAATGCACAGCTCAGCAAAAGTACATCTACTTCTTTCATAAGATGTGATGCAGCTTATGCTGCTAGATACTGAGTGTGCACTCTCTGGGCTGGATTTTAAAATGATTTATACTCAGAATAACATGCTACCCTGAGCACTTACACCATACCTTATTCCCATGAAGACCTCTGAAAGTGCTCAAGGAATATAGGCTAACAAGAAAGCATGAACATCTACTCTACTTCCTGGTATGATATTATACTGAGGACCAGAACTGAACCACAAGTTCAGGGCAGTATTACAGGACAGAGGAGGCTGCCTGCAACACAACCCTGGATCTTTTTAGAATTTGGGAAGCTGTTGTTTTACATATAAAAATAAGTATGTGTCTTGACTAAAATCCCATGCTATTCCAAATTTTGGTTTTGTTCTTTGTACACATTTTTGTTTCCTCTCTTCATTTTTTCTAATATTCTGTTTGCATCCATTATTCTCCAAAGCTAGTCAAGCTTCCATTAACCCTTTTCCCAGCATTTGTTATGTATGCAGTTTTAAGCACACTTGCTTATATTCAGTTATTTTCCTTAGAGGACACATTCCTATTTTAGACATTATGACCTGTAATGCGCTTCAGCTCATGTATACTGTTTCATTACATTTTGCTTGTTATTATTTTAAGCCTGGCTGCATTTTTCTTCTAAAACCATGAATTATTCCTAATTTTCTCTGCCTTGCAATTTTGAAATAAGCCTTGACCCAGTATGGCTATCAGACTCAATCATTTTCAAACAGAATGCATAATTATACTTTACAGCTAGAACATACCACAAAAAAAATGCAGTTTGTGTTATTATTATAGACACATCCACAATGCTTTGGAAATGATACATGTTTAAACTTTTGAGTTCCTTAATGGAAGCTCATTTCAACTTCATCCATCTGTATAATGCAAATAATTTCTCATACCCGATGCTTAAGTATACCTGCTTTATTGTTACATTACTCTAACCTTGAGCACATCCTATTGTACTGACACTCTGTCTGTATTACATACTTTAATTTTATTGTTGTACTTTTTCTTAGGTTGAGACTGAAAAAATTTCAGAAGTGTAGAGTTGCATTTTGTAGTATTGTGAGGAGAACAAAGGTTCTCCTTCCCAAAGGAAAATTAACTCTAATATTCGTACAAATAAAAATCTTGTTAAAGAATAGCACCACATGCCAGAGACTTCCCACAAGTGCCACAGTTGTTTTAGTGATGATGTGAATGCAGTTTTCCCTTGGGCTGATATTGCGAATAGGAGATGAAAGAACAGTTCAGGCTCATTACCTTCTCATCTGCACTGAAATGTCTTCCATTGAGTGGCGTAGATATACAACACCATGGGCTGAAAGGGAAGGACATTGTATTATGCTGGTATGCTGTTGTTTCCTATTTCTTCCTGCAGAGTACAATGGTGTCATCCTGGTGTGGCAAACAACAGAGATCGGATTCACATATGAATGAGGTATTCTGGTTTGGAGAGATGGTTCTGAATATTCATTATGTACTCAAACAATGCTTGATGTCAGAAATAATGTACTTGACAGGATTACAGCCCTCTCTGTATCTCAAACCCTGGTTTGCATTCTTTCTGATGACAGTGAGAGTAACTAACAAATGCAATAGGTGGGATAATACTGAAGCCAACACAACTTAATTCTGTAACAGGAATGTTATAAAAGACAATCCTCAGGATTCAATAAACTCCATGCAGGCTTTGCGCAAAGCCTACATGGAGTTTACATGTATGTGAGGTGGTGAGCGGCGAGCAGCAGTGTACAATGCATATTCATGCCATACACCACATTTAAGTGAGGTTTTGTGACTGGCAACAGAGTTGATGGCCAGGAAATTGTGAATGCAAACATGGATAGCACTCCCGTTGAAATCAAAGTGCTGATGGTCTATGGTTTTGCTGGGAATGCCACAATGATCACCAGGGCTTCACAGATAGCCCACACTCTCTTAGTGCAAGACATCTGGACAAAGGCCAACATAATGGGGGGACAGTGATCTAGAACAGGGGACATATTTGACATTTTTGCCCTATAGAAATGTGTTAGAATAACCAGGGCTTTGCGTTAAGATACATATTCTGAAGAATTTGAAGTATGAAACTCATATGCATGTATTATTGGATCACATTAGTCCTGAGATCATCCCAGTGATATGGCAGAAAGCCACACATTTGATAAGGAACAAATCTGGGCATTTTGTGAAAATCTGGACAGTGGAGAGGTATGAATGTTAACTTTATGGTCCAGACATGCTACAAGACAGTATATCTACAGTGCAGAGTATTGTGATATCCCATTCCTAGCATTCTGTACTGAAACTGTGTAAATGATTTGTAAAAGTACATGGACTGCCATGTAAAATAAATGCTCAGGGGAAGTGTGTGTATTGAATAGGGACATAGATGAATTGTAGGAATGAATGGTATGAATGAACACAGAGAAAGTGGACAGGTGAAATAATCTAATGTACAGCAGATGTGGGCATGTCAATGGAAGATGGCTGTGGCAGCAACACCAATCATAGGTTCATGGGTTCATAGGCTTGTACTAGGTTATTGGCCCTAGGGCCTATACAAGCCTAGCCATAACAATTCCCTGGATATTTCTTCCCACAATATTTACTTCCCTGGACAACTGTCTAGCAGGGCGACTGACATGATCCCCGGGGTGAATTTCCTATATCCCATCCAATCATCAAGGTTCTTTTTGAAGAGGGCGGCGCTCTGCTTGACATGTATGGGCAGTCTATTCCAGAGTATAGGGAGGCTCTGGGTCAGGAACCTATCACTCTAGCATGTTTTGTTCATTGTGATGACAAGGTTTAGATCCATGGAGCATGTGGCTTTGAGGGATTGGGATTTCTTTAAGTGGTGCATGTCCAACAGCTCAGGGTTTGACATGGCCTTGTATGTTAAGCAGAGATCGCCTCTGAGTAGACGATATGCCACAGAGTATAGCTGGAGTTTTTTTAGATGGCAGCATATGGCATCTGCTTTAGGCCTGTGATTCTTTTAGTGAGGTATTTCTGTGGCCTTTCCAGCTGTTGCAGATGTCTTGTGAGGTACATACCAAACAGGGCATTATACTCAATAATGGGTCTAATGAGGGATGAGTACAGTGGGACAATGACTTTCTTTTTCCTGGATGAAAAGCCCTTAGTGATGAGGTGTGCCATGTAGAAGGATTTCTTGACTGTTGTGGTGATGTGGTTATCAAAGGTGAGACCACTGTCCACCTGTGTCCATAAGTCTCTCATCACACTTTCCATGTTTAGTGTACTGCCACCTATGTGGTAATTCATGGGTACATGTTTTTTCCCAAAGTGGATAACTATACATTTCTTGGCATTAAGCTTGAGCCCATGGCTCTGGTACCAAGCATGTGTTTCTGTAAGGCCCTTTTGTAGAATATCCACATCATTTGGGGATTCAATAATGGCTCCCAGTTTGAAGTCAACTGCGAACTTTATTAGCCAGAATCCCTTAGTGTTGGCCTGTACTTCAGAGAAGTAGATGCCAAACAAGAGCGGTCCCAGGACTGAACCTTGAGGTACTTCATTTGTCACTTGTCTGGAGCTGAATTTGGAGCTGGCTACTTTTACATTTTGGGATTTGTCAGTAAGCCAATTGGTAACCCATTGAGTGACGTATGGATTTATGCCCAGCTTAGTAAGTTTATCTATGATTCCAGAGTGGGGGATGGTGTTGAAGGCCTTGGCGAGGTCCAGATAGGCTATGTGGACTGCCTTACCCTCGTCCACAGCTCTGGAGAGTGATTCGAAGAAGCCAGTTAGTTTCACGAGACAAGATCGTCCCTTCGCGAACCCACACTGGGTGGGCCCCAGTGTTTGAAGGTTGCCAATGTCTTTGTTTATAAGTTCCATGATAATGCAGTCCATGCCCTTGCAAATCAGGCTTGTCAGACTGATGGGATTGTAGTTCCCAGGATCTAAGGTGGATCACCCCTTGTGGAGTGGGATAACTGTAGCTGTGCGCCACTCAGTGGGCACGAAGCCTGAGGTGAGGCTATGATTAAACATGACATTTAGGTGAGGTGCCAGTTAAGTTTGTAGTGTAGTACATAGCCCGGGATGTCATCTGGTCCCATGGATGCTGTATTCTTAGCTATGGAGAGTGTGGTTTCTACCTGTGTGGTGTGTGGCCGTGATTACCAGAATTTGGCAATCTTTTGGTATTGAGATGGGCCCTTTAGGGGATGAGAGGGGGATGAAGTTGGCACTAAATTGATCTGCCAGGATATTGGCAATATCCTTGGGATCAGTATATTTAATGTCATTCTGTTGTAGCTCAGAGCAGATCTGAGCATTGCCATTTAGATTCTTGACATAACTATAGAATGCCTTGTGGTTGTCTTTGGAATCTTTGGCAATTTTATTTTCGTAACTAGCTTTTGAGGATTTTATGAGGGATCTCAGCCTCTTTCTGAGGCTGGTAAGGGAGTTTTTTGCATCCTGGGATTTTCTTCTTTTCTGCAACAGTCTCTTTTTTCTTTTGTATAGTTTGTTTATGGCAGGGGACCACCAGATTGGCTTCCTTTTTTGGATGAGAGCATCTTGGTTCTATTTGGGATGGCACAATTCATGCAGGAGTTAATGTGCTCGCACAGTGCCTTAGTGTAGGATTCAGCAGTTGAATGTTCAGATCCCGTCTGCATGGGTGTCATGAAGTTTGTCACTTCTGACTTAAGTAGCATGAAGTTGGCTTCGGAGAAGTTTTTTACAGAGGTTTCCTTACTGGGAGGTGGGAGTGGGATGTGGATGTCAAGGGTGATTTGCTTATGGTCAGACCTGATCAACGAGGGGATGACCACTGGTGTGGAGCATCTATCTCCCATGTTGGTAATGACCAGGTCTAGGATATTGGAGCCCCTGGTGGGACAATGGATTAGTTGATCCAGGGCACTGGAATTTATCAATTCCAAGAACCGTTGGGAAAAGGTGCTGGTACCTGAGTAGTTTTCCCAGTTAATGGCAGGGTAGTTGAAATCACCCAGTATTAGGGTGTTTGGTTGTATCTTAATATTTTCCAGCATGTTTAGAAAGGTGTAGTGAGAATCTTGGGGCATGGTGGGGGATCTATAGCAAGCTGCAGTTTGGATTGCAATCTTACCTAGTGTTAGTTGCACCTGGAGAATTTCAGATACATTGTGTTGGGCAACTAGCCTGGAGGTGTGAATATCCTTGGTGAATATGGACACTCCTCCACCTTTAATGTTTTGGCCTTGGTTTGCTGGTCAAAAAGTGTGGTAAGAGTTGTAGCCTGGTATTGCAGGGGTGCTCTCTGGAGCCTTGAACCAGGTCTCAGTTACTGCACAGATATCGATGTTCTCCATTTTTAGGAGTGCCACGAGAGAGTGCATTTTCAGGTTTAGACTTCTAGCATTGAGTAGCATTACCTTCGGATTTTGCATGCTTGTATCTGTTACGGTGGTGTTTTTGTCCTTTGAACCTTGCCTAAAAAAGGCACTATAGGGTTGGCAACAGCTTTCGCCAGTAACCTGAATCCCAGGGGGTGACAGATGCAGACCATCTCTGGCAAAGCATCGTGGTTTGTCGATCATGTTTTCCCAGGCAGACAGATACTGGATCCCCTTTGGATGACAGCAGAAGCTTAGCCTATTGTTGAAGTCAATCATTTTGTCCTTATACTGTGGTAACATTCTGGGTGAAGGCAGGATGCTACTCAGGGCTAGAGTCATACCTGCCTGGGCCACATGATCAGAGAGCTCTTCCATGTCTCTTTTCATGTAGTCCAGGGAGGTACATCTCAAGTCATTCACTCCAACATGGACAATGACACAGTCGTATTTGTACTTGTTGTGGAGTGACTTAAGTGCATGCGTTATGTGATGGATCCTGGTACCTGACAGGCAGCTGACTGTAATTTTCTGCTTGTTCAGCCTGGTGAGTGGGACTTCATTGTGCCTGACTGTAGAGTCACCTATGACTAAAGTGTTGGGCACATTGTCTTGCCTTAGGGGCTGTTGTTGGGTGGCAAACTGGTGTTGTGAGCTATGTGTCACTTTGGTTGTGACTGGTGTTTGTTTGCGTTTCAGCTTCAGAAGTCCTTGTTGCTTGGGCAGGTTAATGTTAAGGGCCTCCGTATATGTGGGTTTAGTGTTGCTATGTGTGGGTGTTGATGGTTTGGGTTTTGAAGGGCTATGTGTTGCTTGAGGTGTAGTGCAGGTGTTAACCTTCTCCTCTTGACTGTCTAGCACAATCTTGGCTGGAGAGAGCTTTGCTTCCAGTTTGGCTATGTAACTGCATCTCTCGCAGATTGTAGTGTTGAGTTGTAGAAGGAGAGGGTTGCATGTGTACATGAGGCAGTTGCCGCATTGCCCCAGCATGCCCAAATTCACCAGGTGGACAGGAGAAATCACCGGATGCTGACCCTTGGACATGCCTGTTTAGGTGCTTTTTTGTAAAGTACAAGAGCTGTTTTCCCTAACCTTTGCAAGGTACTTTGCAATTATAGGCTGTTTAGTACCTACAATTAATTTCTCTTTATTGACAATGACAGTTGAGTGCTTGTATCAGTTTTAGGCTTCCTAGTGCTTTCCAGCAGGTTGTAGAGCAAGTGCTAGTCACAGGGGTTCAGATTTTAGTGCTACTACTGAGAAACCAGCCAGTTCTAAGGGAAAATTTGAAGAGCAGACTTTCTGGCACCTGGAATACTTTAACCGTAATCCCGCGGTGCTGTATGATGCGAAAAATGCACAAACACATGCGTTTTTAAGCTAGAAAGTTGAAAGGGATAGAAATCAGCCCAAAAAGGATAATAAAATTACAATTTCAGAGCTAGAAACCACTCCTCTAGTGTTAGATAGGCAGTACAATGCTCACCACTCTCACTGGTAAGCAGTAGGACTTCCCTCTACCACAGCAAGGTCTGGATAGATCTGAACACAGAAAATAAAGTCCTAAGACAAGCAAAGCCTGGGATCTGGACTATACTGGCTAGGAAAGGTAGGAAATGAGCAAACAAGATAGTATTTCTTTTTGTTAAAACAGGCTAAACAATGCAATATTACAGTAAATAAAAACAGAAAACACACTTGAGTGTGTAGTCCTAAACAGTAAACGCAATTAAAACTCTACAAAATTAGCAATTTAAAACTTTTTAAATGAAGCAAGGCAAGTGCACAACTGAAAAGCAATTTAAGAGGCAGTAATACAGTAGAATAAGTAGCTAGTCTACATATACAGAGAATTCTGTATATACAGAAAAGCAGCTAAAACACACAAACAATTCAGATGCAGTGCAACCTAGAGCACTTGAGTTGTAGAAATATGAAGGCAAATACAGTTTTAATAAATACGCTAAAATATACTCTATATTTCCAAAATGTTTGAGAAGCACAGCCAAAACAAAAGGAGATTCAGGCAATTTTTTTTTAAAGAAAGGGAGAAAGGAGAAACAGAAGGCCTTCTCAGATGTTCTCTCTGTATTAGGTAGAATGAGCTAATGACACTAGACTGGGAGGAGTATCCCAGATCAAATTTAGAGTGGGGCTGGGCAACTGCAAAGCCAACAAGGGTGGGGACCAATACTAAAGCTATTAGCCTACACTCTTTTAGACAATAAACACTACAGAAATCTTTATGACAGCAGTGAGCCACAAAATGAAAGTTTTTAAACAGGGTGGGAGGGTGGCCTAATGGTTAAGGTGTTTGCCTTACAAACACAAGATGCTAAATTTGAGTCTCACAAGGGATAATTGGCTAGGCTTAAAATGGCTCGCAAGGGCAGTTAGTCTAGTACTAATCTATGAATCTATGAACCTATAAAGGAGCAGGTAGACTCTACAGAATGCTTTTAACTGCAAACAAATCAGTTACCCGTGAAGATTAGTCAATAGCAATAAAATACATTAAAAAGTATGCAGCAGGCAATAAAAAGTGCTATATATAAATTGCTAGAAGCAATGAACAGTATAAATAAGCCAAAACGCAGGATACTTATTGTTATATATCTCAGATCAGAGTGGTAGTCAATGCCCCTCCTCCACTCTGCTCAGTGTGTATAGACAAAAATCCTCTCAGAGTTAGGGCTTAAATACCAGAAGATACAAGATTAGACAACTTTAAAAAAAAAAAGCACAAAAGAACCAGCCGCCACTAGCCAGCAGCCGATCAAAACAATCCTTCCACGAAGGTACAGAAAGGCTTCTGCTAATTCAGGATGGCCTAGTCATGTGCTCAGAACAATCACTGCAAAAGCAAACAGGCCCAGAGCCAGCAAATCTGAACTAGGACAATACTAAAGCTAACAGCCTACACTCATTTAGACAGTAAACACTACAGAAATCTTTATGACAGCAGTGAGCCACAAAATGAAAGTTTTTAAACAGATAAAGGAGCAAGGAGACTCTACAGAATGCTTTTAACTGCGAACAAATCAGTTACCCATGCAGATTAGTTAATAGCAATAAAATACAATAAAAAGTATGCTGCAGGCAATAAAAAGTGCTATATGTAAGCTGCTAGAAGCAGTAACCAGTATAAATAAGCCAAAAAAGGATACTTATTATTATATATCTCAGATCAGAGTTGTAGTCAGTGCCCCTCCTCCACTCTGCTCAGTGTGTATAGACTGTAATCACATCATCTATATGGTACAGTAGGGATTGCACAGTGAAAATGTGTATTATGTGACTGTCACACAAGGTGACCTAATAATGGGGAGGTTGTCTGTGTGAGATAAGCATCCTTACATGAATAATGCAGAGGACATCTGTCATGGATCTGACATACAATTGGGGTAGGGTGCATATTGTAAAGCTGTGCAAACTGATTTGCCTGAATATGAGTGTAATCTCAGCAGAGGTCTCCAGTGGGACACAGATAAAGGCTCATGGACAACATTAAAAAAGACAACCACAATTATGGACAATATCAGAAAAATACCACCAGTAATCCCATGCCTCTGACATAACATATTTGATTTAGAGTGATAAGAGAGGATTCTGCACAAATACACTTGTACAACAATTATGATATGTCCACACTCTATGAATGTAATCAGGCACACTGTCCTGGCACTGTAACATCTGCTGGAGGTGTTAGGAGAGACACTGCTATACCTGTATTTGACATTATGAGCAATACAGGCTAGTTGACTGGTGTGTATGGCATATATTTGTCACAATCCACATTGTCATTAATATCCATGACATTAATGTTGTCAAACACCTATGTATGTGCTGTGTGCATCACCAGAACAGGTAGAACATCAGACATGTATGCTTATGCCACAAAAAGAATACCTAGGTATGGACTATAAGCTGTGTGACAGATCACTGTGACAAAGTTGGTACACTTCAGTCACACATCACTGGAAGATGTGTAGGGAGGTACACGAAGAAGGGTGTATTGTACTGTGTTATTGGTGTGATGAAGGCTGGGAACTATGGAGGTATTTTGGCTTTTGATCTGGTTGTCCTTCACAAACTCAGTACTTGTTTTACATCCAAAGGATTAGTCAGCACTGTGACCACATGCTGGTAGAAGTTCCACTTACCATCTACCCCATGACACAGGTCTCATACCTATTGATCTGATTATAGGGTGTGATGTCCACATTATACTTAGGTTGCATGCTTGTTTACCTGACTTAATAACCCCCCCATGTTTTCTTGTCATTGTAGGTGATGTCATGGCTATGGAAGCAATCTTTGGTATGTGTTGATGCTGTCTGTATTATACTAATTTCACAGTTGGAGTCAATGAGTGCTCACAATCTGTAGTCCATCGGGCAGTTGATTAGACCTAAGATGTATATGTCATCTGTGATGTCCATCACTTAAATAATGGACACAAAAGGGTTTAGCAGACAGCCCTGAACTATCAACCAGATCACTGGACTTGAGATATAGGTTACATCACACATTTCAGCATAATGAGATGCCATGTATTTGATACACTGGTCTACCCACTTTGTGATATAGCTGTTTATGGCCACATCTGACAGTGGTGATTGAATACCTCAATGTGGATTTGTGTCAAAATTCTTGACCTTGTCAAGTTCCATAAGATCATAGTGGTGTCTTTATGCATGACCTTGATGACCTCTTTGAGGTCATCTATCAGATGTATAACAGACATGATGTAGCATTAACAACTCACAGGTCTGTTGCACACAGCCGGGGTACTACTAGTGTCCATTTAGAAAATGTCCATTGACATGTTGATCTACCTCACATTTGAGGAGAGTGAGGATGTGTCTATACATGCAAGCATCAGATGTTATCCCCCCAACTCAGATGGATGCATGTTGATGCACACCTTACTGCTGGAACATAGCCCATGTGCAGGATTTGTTGAAGTGTGCATTCAACTATATCAGGAAAGTATATGTGCTGAATCATGCCATAGGCAATCTGTGATGTTGCCACAGCAGATCGATTCTGTGTGATAGGCCTGGATGAAGGTAAGACAGTGCATACTGCCTACTGTGAGCTGTTCTAGGATTTTGACATAATCCTCCATGCAGGTATTATTGAGAAGCTCTCCCAGCTGGGGATTAACCCTCACATCACTACATGGATAACCAATTGGCTCACTAGCAGAACACATACTGTGAAAGTTGGTGAATCAACCTGTGCCAGTAGAGCTGTCATCATTGGTGAACCCCAGGGATCTGTACTTAGCCCTTTACTATTTGGACTCTGTTTCTCAACAATTCAGTATAAAGTATATAGCCTTTGGCTTACCAAGTTTGATGATTATTGCATATTGGATGCAATCACTGAGTCCACCAATGATGATAATGTACTACAGGAGGAGCTAATACAGACAAATGATTGGTGAGAAAGCCACACAATCTACAAATAAATGCAGAAATGTGTCTTTATGTTTTCCTTCCGAAAAGTGGAATTCCATGCTAATTACAGTATTGACAACAGTTCTGCTATGCTAAGACTCAGTGATGCAAGCACTGGGAACACATGTATAGCAATCTGAACTTAGACCACCAAGTGTCTACACTGGTATTGAAAGCCTACGTTGTGAACATCATAAGTCGCATCATCGTATTCAGATCTAAGGTTTGTATGACAACACTGTACTCAAACCACATCAGACCACTAATAGAGTATAATGTTCTGTTTTGTTTGTACCTCACCAGGCATATGCAATCAGCTGGAGAGACCACAGAGCTATCTCATCAAGAAAATAAAGAGCCTACAAACTATGCCATGATGTATGTGGATAGACTGAAAGCCATGTCATATAGGATGAGGTGACTTCTGCCTGGCTTCCAGGCCAGTCTTTGACCCTTCCCTGGTTGGAATAGTGCATATTCACAAATCAGATATAGCTGATTACATCAGCAGTGTCTGTTGAGGAGCATATGGTAATAACAGTGCCCAACCTGCTGGTATAAAAGGATCTCTGTAATGCCAAGGCTGCTGGAGTAAAAGGCTCTCTGTAATAACACACACACACACACACACACACACACACACACACACACACACACACACACACACACACACACATGCACACACACGCACACTTACATGTGCAAGCACACACACACACACACACACACACACACACACACACACACACACACACACACACACACACACAAACACACACACACACACACACAAAGAGTTGACTGCAGTAAAAATAGAACCCCTACCTTTCTAAATACACAGACAGCAGACCTCTGTATTTAAGGCAAGTGCCACAGCTAAGGTCTAACTTGCAGTGTCTCAGACATCCTTTTATAGCTGATGACAACAGTGTCTGTTGAGGCAAATATGGAAATAACATTATCCCACATGCTGGTGTTAAAGGCTCTCTGTAATGTCAAGCAAGACTACAAAGGCACATCTACAAAAAAATAGTTGACTGAAGTGAGAACAGAACCTCCAACCTCTCTAAGTACACAGACTACAGTCCTCTGCATTGAAGACAAGTGCCACAGCTCAAGACTGACTTGGAGTGTCTCAGATGACACTTTATAGCAGCAGTAGTGTCTGTTGAGGAGAATATGTCAATAACAGTGTCCCACGTGGTGGTGTAAAAGATTTTCTGTTATGTTAGGCAAGAGCACAAACACACACACACAGCTGACTACAGTGAAAATGGAACCCTTACCTATCTAAGTACACAGACTACAGAAATCATTACTTTACACAAGCACCACAGCATAAGTCTGAATTTTGGAAGACTGTAGGTCAATTTATAGTGGATGACATCAGCAGGCCATGCTGGAAGGTCTGCATGAAATGGATACATAGACACATGCAAGTATGAAAGTAATGCCTATCAATGACATTGATGCAGTAACTGTAGGATACACACTTCTGATCTTCTGTCTAGACAAACACACACACACACACACACACACACACACACACACACACACACACACACACACACACTTGACTGCAGTGAGAACAGAACCCCTACTTATCTAAGTAAGCAACAAATTCCACAGGATACTGATAAAACGAAACACTGAAAAAACTGTGAGAATCCAAAAATTAATGAAGGTGCTGTAAAATCAGGTCGTTGACCATTCAGTAACCACCAGGCTGAAATATAAAATTTAAACCACAAAATTTATTTCTTTTCTTGAAGCGCTTTTCGTCTGCTTCATAAGCAGACTTCTTCAGAATACATTAGCAATCCAACCTACTGCTTTTAAAACCTTAATTGGTCATCAGTTGTATAGCTAATTGTTAATTAAAAACCTTAAAGACAAAAAACTAACTAAATTCAAAATAGTCAATTGTCAATGAATTTGACATTATTCGTGTAGTATACACAAAACTGACGTGCTGTTTTTCAAAAGTTTAAATACATAAATTACATATATACATAAATTAAAAAATTCCAGTGAATTGTATGTTAAATCAATATTTAAAGTACATACTAACAAACATAAACTAAAACCTAACAATTTTAAAAACCCAACCTTGTGAAGGAAATGCTTGTAAACATACAAATAAGCAGATCTCAAATATAGTGGAATAAATATGTATAACAGTCATTCAACTGAATATTTAAAGGATAAAGTGGACCCAATTCATAATACATTTTCAGAGTGTTACATAAGAAAAATGCATTTGTCCAGATGCACTAGATAGACAAGAACCTCAAGTCGTGGTTTGAGATGAAACTCCCTAGCACAAGATCTCCGGGAATGTTTAAATGTCATGCCTGTACTTTTTGTAACTACATTACGGAATCTAGTAGATTTACTGTTAACAACACAGAGTACAAATTGAAACATAGGAACAACTGCAACTCTAAGATGTTGGTATATTTAGCGTCATGCCAAAATTGTCCAGCTTACTATGTGGGGAAGACTGAACGTAAATTGAGGGAGCGTATTTATGAACACCAGTACGCCATTAAGAAACAAAAACTAACTAATGCCCTTGCAAAACACGTAGTCGAATTCCCCACCCACAAATTTAAATTCATTGCTATAGATCAGTTAGTTGTGGACAACAGAGGTGGCCCAGCGTCACACAGGCAGTTTACTGAATCCAAAACATTGCACTATGTGCACATGGTGTAAAAGGACCACATAGGCTTCACTGAATCTGGCTGAATATGATGACACTATATGCAGAGCAATTCTCTCTCTCTCTCTCTCTCTCTCTCTCCCTCTCTCTCTGTCTGCCTCTCTCTTCCCACTACAGGGAAACTGTAAGAAATATACCAGTTAAACATACTGCTAGAGGACTTTTTGCATTTTGTTTCTTACTGCTGCAGTGGATGTTTGCTAAGTGGCAGGCATCTAAATATTTAAGATTTGCTTCCTTTCTGATAAGCTGCAGATACAAGGACACAGAATACACATGTGAACCCCTACCCCTAGAAGATCAAATCAAAAGAATGCCCCAGACTGCACCATGTCATGCATTTATTTGCACATTCTGGCTTCAAGACATGTATCAATAACTAGGTAATGACTCTCTTGTCTTCAATTTATCTTCGATTGCATTGACTGAACAGGAGATGCGGTTATTAAATAAGGGGCTATCTTTTGCACCTGGGAAACCCTCTGATTTGACTGATTTCATCCTAGGGCTCAAGTTATTTGCTAGAAATGTGTTGTCAAAGACTATAATCCCCAGTGATGGTCCTATTACCAATACCATACAAAGGAAACCTAGTATGTACACACCTTGTATTCACCCATCAATTGAAGCTTTTTTAAAAGTTTGTGAGAAAGACATCATTAGTGAGTTAACAGTCCCATATCCTCATAGGTTTTTCAATATGTCTTGAGGAGAAAGCTTAGCTTTGGCTCAACTGAAAAAGAATTCAGATATTCAGATTTATCCTGCAGACAAAAGTGGTGCTATTGTAGTTCTTGATAGAGCAATATATTTAGATGGAATGCAGCATATGCTTGGTGACACCAATACGTATTTACAAATTTCTAAATCCAATACTAATCAGAAGATTGAGGTAGTGGACATGGCTCTATATGATTTTCTTATGTCTGGTTTACTCACTAAAGAGATGCATGTGACGGATGGTTAATGATCCAGTTATACCGGTATTACACGGCCTACCGAAGATACATAAGAGCTTAGAAGAACCTCCCATGCATCCTATAGTTTCTGGACATGAGTGGTTAATAGAGACACTCTCCATTTTTGTTGACCATAAACTGAAGACAGTGCTGAATGATGCTGGTACTGTTCTCAGAGATACGGAACAGTTTCTACGATCTTTTTCTCAATGTGTAAATAGTTTAGGAAATATATCAGGATGTTTTAAAGTGACTGTGGATGTCTGCAAACTTTTACATCCATACACAATGATATTGGGGTGGAGTCCATCAGAGTGTTTCTTGGAACCTGTAGTGATTTTCATGGTAATCATCTTAGTTTTATCTGCTTTTTGATTGAACTGATTTTGGAAAACAATGTTTTTATTTTCAACAACTGCTATTGCCTTCATTAGAAGGGTATAGCCATGGGCACTCCATGTGTGAACAGCTACGTGAATGTGGTAATGGTTAGCTGGGAAATGGATCATGCTTTGAATAATCACAGGTTTTCTCAGTATATGAAGTATTATAAGTGTTTTGTAGATGATGTCTTTTTACTTTGGAATGGCCCCTTAGAGGAATTGAATGAGTTTGTAGTTTATTTGGATAATAGTACTTCCTTCCTTATATTTACTATGTTGCAGTCACTGGAAACTATTGACTTTCTTGATGTTCATTTAAGAATCAATAGAATTAACACTACTGATACTGAGTTACACAGGAAGAACTGCTGGCAGAATAAGTTACTTTATCGAACCAGCATGCACCCTGGGCACGTTTACAAGAATGTTCTCAAAGGACAATTTTTAAGAACATCCCAGCTTCATACTGCTGACACCAGTTTTAAATTAGCCTCTTAAAGGTTGGAGAATGAATTTTTCAACAGGGGCTACCATCGTAAAAAAGCACACAGGCAAAAGATTGATGGACTGGCACTTCGATCTACAGTGGGCAAGCCTTATTTTTTGAGAATGAATTCAGAAGTTAATGATTCATTTACATTATCCTCAAAACAGATCCTGGTACTAGATTGGCACTAACCTATTCCAGTGACATCAGTAAAGTCTGTGACATTGTTAATAAGACTTACTTTTGACAATGATAACATCAAATGTATGGCTGGTGATAAACCAGGTTTTTGCTTCAAGAATAGTCTCTCCCTAAAAAGACAGTTATGTTATGGACTTGAAGTATAATTCGAGATTCAATAGAATATGAACATTTCCTTGCCACTACTGCAATGCCTGTAATTTTATTTCAAACTTGAGAACCTTTCTACATCTGGTTATGGTCATTGACTATACTCAGAGGCTATATGCTGATTGCCACAGCTCTACTTTAGTGTATATAGTGGTTTGTAAAGATGCCCCCATTTTTATCTGGGCAAGACTAATAGACTGTTTAAAGAGAGAATTTTGAAACACTTCAGTGACATGTGTGTCTGCAATTTGTCTAATGCCCTTACTAAACATATTTCTTGCCATTCGGGGCATATTTTTTCATTTATGGTTTTGCACCTGATTACAGTAAGTTCTAGAGGTGGCAGCATTGTTTACATGACTGAGCTTGCAGAAATCAAATAGATTGCAATGCTGCAAGCAGACAAGGCACCAGGCCTTAATGGTGCAGTGCCTTTAAAACCTGCACTGTGGGCTCGGAGACTATTACATTGACAATTAAGGAAGTGATTTGACTTATTGGGCTTTGATACTGCATGTTGCAGTGTATTAGCTACTTTGTTTATTAAATTGCTACTTTGTGTTGTTAGAGACAGATCTGAAGAAGCACCTTGAGCATGAAAACGCTAATCATTTTATTTCATTTGTTGTTTTATTAAACACTGTTTTATTGAATACACTGGCTTCTGCCTTGTTAGTTGGACTATTCCTACTTTTTGATGTATCAATACATTTTCCAAAGTGGTTGTTATCTGACAAAGTATTGTACTTTGTTAGTGACACTGGTCAAGATATGTCTTCATTGTGCTACTGAATACAGGGAATTCACTAGTTTCCCCATGGTGATCCTAACATTACAACAGTCAATTTTCAATATTTAGCATGTGCATTTTTTTTCTTGTGTTCCTACCTTATGTGTCCCTATACTGCTGGAATGAACAAGTTGTCTGTGTTGCAGTTGCTTGGGATTTAATGAAAAAAGCAGGTATAAAACATGAATACCATACTTTTCATTCATGTGTGTAGTGAACCCTTGAAATGTCTCTGTGATTTAATCCAACAGCAGATGAAAAGGTTTTGATATGGCATGTTATACAGAAGAAAAAAAACTAAGCAGGGCATTACCAGTTCCGAGTAGTTTCCATAGACTGATTTTTTTTTAAATATATGCTAAATGAGTGAGACCAGCTAGGCATATGAATCTCTTTTGCAGGTGACATAGAAGCACCTTTCTTTGTAATGCAACTATTTGATATTCTGGGACTCATTAGAGTAAGTCCTAGAAGAGTGAGACTTAAAGACAGAAAATGCGGACTTAAATATACTAAGTCTGAGACTGTTGTTTTTCAGAATCCTCCCATTTCTCCAAGGTATGGCAATCTTGGAGTTGATATTTATAAGCACAGGAGATGTGAGGGTGCATGGGGGCTTTACCCCTGCAAAAAGCAAGTTTAAAGAAGTTTAGAGTTCTTCTTTATTTTTGGACTTCTTATTTTCATAATTCTGGTGCCTACAGTTAAGACTTTTGGAATTACAGTAGGAATCCCATATTCAAAAGAAGATAGCAAACATCAAACAGGATCGGACGAAGAAACTTACTAGCAATTTATAGCATTAACCAATTGTGCTATACAAACAATGAAAGTTACTTATATCATAGCATTATATTATAGGATTAGAACTGACAAACTTCTGATTTTCAAATTGTAGTAGTGAATGGTGGTGTTTCCTGCTGATTCACTGATGCTACCCTTTTGAGCAATGTACATGAGGAGGTAACTCATTTCTGTCAGCTCTTATCCTTTGCTGTATATTTTGAAATGAGACAGTTAAGACATGCAGCACCAATACATATACATTCATTTTTCAATTACTAATAGATATATATATATATATATATATATATACGTGTGTGTGTGTGTGTGTGTGTGTATGTGTGTATATAAGGGTGTATGTCATTTCGCCAAAACTCCATTTCACCAAAAATTCCTGACATAGGGTCCAAATCGCCAAAAATCCATTTTGCCAAAAGTAGTACTGACAGCGTCTATGCCCTTTTCCCCCACTGTAGTGCGATCTCAGAGTGAGAATATTAATGTAGGGGGGTGGTGAGCATAGCCCCCCACCTACTTAGGTTATAAACTACTTACTTACCCTTTTCATAGGCACTGGACAATATAAAACAATACTACGCTCCCCACACCCCCCCTACTTTAATATTTTCACTCTGAGATTGCACTACAGTGGGGAAAAGGGCATAGACACCATCAGTACTATTTTCGGCTAAATGGATTTTTGGTGATTTGGACCCTGAATAAGGAATTTTCGGAGAAATGGATTTTCGGTGAAATGACACCGATCTGTATATATATATATATATATATATATATATATATATATATATATATATATATATATGGGTCCCTATGAGTTGATCGACAACTCAAAACATCGACAGTGACTTCACCGACAAGTGAAATCACCGACATCGCAAAACACGGACTTTTACCAGGTAACGGATGCAAAGTCGCTACTCATGCCTACCATGGTTTAGTAAGTGTGGCAGTGTCATGCAACCATGGTAGGCATGAGTAGCGACTTTGCATCCGTTACCTGGTAAACATCCGTGTTTTGCGATGTCGGTGATTTCACTTGTCGGTGAAGTCACTGTCGATGTTTTGAGTTGTTGATCAACTCATAGGGACCCATATATATATATATATATATATATATATATATATATATATATATATATATATGCATTTAATTCAAAAGCTCTTCAACAGCAGAAGGACTGATGCAAGTATTTGTAATGTTTCACGCTGGTTAAAGAGAAGATTGATGTAGAAAGTGCTACCAGCATTTGGAAGTTTTTAGCAAGCAAGCAAGCTGATTCTGTAACTGACTCACCCTGTCATTCATATAAAATTAATTTTAATAGTTTTGTAATGGTTAACTCCTTCTATTTCCAGTCTGTCATTTCAGTATATGTAGCCTGCCTTTGTCACTTGGATGTGTGGCAGGACATTTGACTATCACATAGTGGCTATAGTGGTTAAATAGTTTCTGCCTTTCTCATTTAATTCCATGTAATAATGTTTCTTAGTTATGTTAATAAAGAAAAGCTGCAGTCGCGGGTTGTTTGACTAACATGTTCACATAATATAACACTTTAGCAGAACAGGTAGCTGTACATAGCCCTAAAGGTTGAATGCTGGCCAGAGACTGTTACAACACATTTATATTCATGGCTAACATTGTAGACTCTGAGGGCTTATGCTCAAGTGTGACAAAAACTGCCATGTGGCCTTTTTTGCAGTCCTTCAGATGACTGCTAATAACAAAGCAGTTTGTGAAGTGTATGCTAATGGTGCATGTGAGTGTAGAACCAACACATATGGGCAACCATCTGCTGTGAAGGCCCGAGTATGCCTTTCAGTCTGTTTCAAGGCAAGAAAGATTTATCTCTGTCTGATACTCTATATTAAAAATCCCTGGTAAAAAAAAACTATGAACAAAAGATGACTGCTTATCTGAAATCCTATAGCAAGAAGCACAAAACAAGATTTGCATGCATTTTAAAGCACTAATTCAAACAATTTGAAGTAACTTAAGTGTTTTGTATCTGTACACTGAAACAGATAGATGGATGGCATATAAGAACTAGCTGATACCTTATATGTTCATTTTCTCTATTCTTTCCAATACTGCAGATTCCAACTTTTCTCATCTTTCACTCTTTCTTATTGCTATTATTTGTATCTCTTTCTCTAATCCATTTTCTTATCCATTTGTTATTCATTAACTTATACTTTTGCAACTTCCCCAAATGTAATACTACACTTCTGCAATTTATTGTACAAAAAGAAAAAATACATCTATTTGTATTTCTCACATGCTTTTCTCCATTAACTCTATAGGATACTCCAATGTTCTCATTGCTCTTAATCTATTTTTAATCCAGATGTTGTTGCCATATTGCCTATGATGTGCACAATTTCATGATAGTTTATTGCATGCATTACATCTTTCTGTCATTTTGATTATATACCAAAATATGTAAATTAGTCAGTGTTACATACTGCAGATTATGGTAAGTCTCTGTAATGTTATAGAAAATAATATATTTTGGCATCAGTACTGGCCTGCCATGAGGGTCAGTTGCTTCTCAGATGTAAAGGATTATTAAACTAAATATCAATAAAGATATATGTGTGACTACTAAACAGAAATAAGTCAAGCATATTTGGTATTATTTATTCATTTGTTTATTTGTATTTTTTTCATTTGGCAGGTAAGTGCAATGGACAGATGAGCTCCTTTTAAGTCATAATCCAGCTACAGTGCAACTTAAAAGCACAAGGAAACATTTAAGAAATAAAATTATTAGTCCTTATAAAACTCTTTCTAACCTTCGCTCAGCTCAAAAACTTTTAGTATCCATACATAAATCCAACAATAAAGCAGGTGACTCCCTTTTCTCCTGTATAGTGGGGAAAACCTGGAACCTACTTCCTGATGAACTCACTAAGATCTCCTCTACTTCTCTTTTCAAAAAGAAACTTAAACTTTATCTTACCAACCACTGGCTCTTTCCCTGCAGCAACCCTGACTAAATACTCTATCCTCCCATTACATCACATCTGACTCTTCCTTAGTTATTCCACCCTTTGTTTTTCTTTTTATTAAACCTCATTCTACATGAAAGTTGGGCCTACTTCACCCATCTACACTTACTAGATTTCCACATGCTTCCTGCTCTTCTGAAAGCTTTCCGTACTTTATTTCTCTCTCCTTTTCCTCTTTATATTCTCTTCCTTTACTAGTCTCCTTCCACTCCTTACCTATACCTATTCCATAATTTTTCCCTCTTCCTACTTGCTACTCTTTAAAAAAAAAAAATATATATATATATATATATATATATATATTTTTTTCTTTTCAATCCTGTAAATAAGGGAAGTGGTATGTTATCTGTGTTGCTAGCTTATTTACTCTATAATGTATCTGTTAACAAACCTAAATGCCTTGTAACTGTAGTTTGTTTAAATTATTTGTTCTTTTGGCGCTTTTCTCCCCGGGCCTCTACTGCAAATGGGCATATATCCAGCTAGACTAGCCCGGTCAACAAATGTTAAATAAATAAAATAAATAAAATAAAATAAAATATGTCTTCTATATTACAATGTTTTAGTAGTTTTTGAAAATTATATTATACTTGTTAACTTTGTTGATATTAGCTTTGCAATAATTGGGCATCCATTGAAAACAGGCTTATTTTGACCCAGTGGACTTTCCCGGTTAACAAACTGCAAATAAATAATAAAATAAATAAATATTAGCAGGATGATAAGCAGCAGTAACATTTTGAACATACACACACTCACACACACACACACACACACACACACACACACACACACACACACACACACACACACACACACACACACACACACATATATATATATATGGGTCTACTACTAATGACCGAAACGACGATTCCCCGACAGAAAACTCACCGACGCCAGATGACCGACAGGTAAGTGTACCGACAGGGTGATTTGCCGACAGCGGAAAGACCGACAAGGGAATGTGCGATCGCGACGCTGTAAGTGTGCGATGGTGACGGAGTTAGGAGCGGTCAGGTAAGTGCTCGAGATTGTGGGATGTCGGGTTAGGCTGTGGGAAAGGTGAGTGTGTGTTCGTGTCGGAGGTATGGTTCGGGTAAGGTAAGTGTGTGCTAGTGAGGGACTGTAGTTTAGGGACGGGTTAAGTGAGTTAGGTTAGGGTGCAGGTAGGTGATGTGCGTTAGTGTCGGAGCTTGGGCTAGGGTGGGTTAAGTGAGTTAGGGTTAGGGTGCAGGTAGGTGATGTGTGCGTTAGTGTCGGAGCTTGGGCTAGGGGTGGGTTAAGTGAGTTAGGGTTAGGGTGCAGGTAGGTGAAGTGTGCGATAGTGTCGGACCTTAGGGTTAGGGTTTGGGTCAGGGCTAGTGTGTATGCTATGTAGTGTCGCGTGTTGTTTACGCCCGTGTCGGTGTAATGATGTTCGGTGTTTTGCGTTGTCGGGTTTGTGTCGGGTTTGTGTGTTGTCGGTCATCTGGCGTCGGTGAGTTTTCTGTCGGGGAATCGTCGTGTCGGGCATTAGTAGTAGACCCATATATATATATATATGTATGTATGTATATATGCCCATGAGGATGCCATTCCTCTCCCAGCAGATGTTCCATCACAGACACCCCTTGCTCCAAAGTAACATTCAGCTGATCCATTGAATCAGCAATACAGTGGAGGCAGTCACGCATGTCAGCCTGTGGCACATCTACAACCCTGATCATTTGTCTGGAGCACCTATGGGAACATGCCTGTACCTCAAAGATGGCCTTAAACATATATTAAGTGGCACAAGAAGAGACACCTGGATCAGGTGAAAGAGGGACAGCAGGACTCCTCTGAGCACTCCTAATAACCCTCCTGCATGGCAATTCACCCACACTTTGGCTACAGCCAGAGTCAACAGGCAATGAAGCCACAGTAAACATGCTTCCCTTATCCATGGCCTTGCACGCCACCTGTCCAATATCTCAGGGCTCACTGGTATGGGTAGGTGTAAGCCTACTGGCTGTGTCCAATGGAATTGCAGGGGATGGCTGTATGTCAACCTCAGTGTCAGATTCAACTTCTGTACCAACTGACTGTTCCTCTGTTTGGCCACCATCATCATCAGAGTGTTCTGATACACTGACATCAGGTGGTAGAGGTCCCACACTTCCACTGTCAGGATTACCTGTGAAAAAAGCAATAAACACAGGAAAAAATTAATACCTACACTACTATAGTCCAATATATGCTAACAAACTAACCGTGGCACCATCATTACAGACAGTACAGCAATACACAAAACAGTACTGACATCATCATCACACACTAAAATATTTATTTAAATTGCTCATCAGTACTGACATAAAATGTTTGGTTTACCATCTGCAAATGAGGTTCTGCTCTGCAGGCCACATGGTCCTGGAAGAAGTTAAGCAAAAAGTAAGGGCAACTGACATCATCACAAGTAACAGTAACAGAGGAGGTAATACTTTTATCCCTTTATATGTCCAATAACTGTACTTTCAACATGAACTTGGCTGACACCTCCATCCTAACCTAATCAATCAGAATGTGTTGTTAACTGTAGAAATCTTCAACTCCCCCCCCCCAAAAAATGTGACACAGAAGTAGCATATTGATTTCAATTGTTTTACTATATAACAGTATTCAGCAATTGAGATACCAAAGCCAACTAGAAGCTCCTCCTGGGACATGTTTGCTGTCCCTGAAACTGTTGCACTGACCTAGAGTACATGTTGCTCTGCATTTTCCTGGGAGCTGTCTGGATCCCTGACAAGTAGGTAGGAACTTTTCACTGGTGTTATTGGTGGTTCCATAGTGGGCCATCTCCTGGTCCTGGTATCCATCCAATCATGGCCCACTGCATCTGCTCTCCTGATGCATATGTGATCATGTATGTGGCCCTATGGTGCATCTGCTCATATATCCTGCCACTCATAGCATTAGCATCATCCAAAATCTGGTGTTAAATTTCCATTCTGCATGCCATATCTTCTATCCCCTTTCAAGAAGGAAGGTGCCATGTTGCCTACAAATATCCACTATCACTTGATTTTCAGCATCAGTGAAGGGTGGTCTTCGAGGATTGACATGCCTAGGTGGCATACCCCTAGGTGCCCTAAAAGACAGCAGAAAGATAATACACATAAGTATCACATAACTACAAAATAACTGTTCCCAGATAGAACAGAAATGGTAGCATCTCAGTATTATACACTGTAGAAACAAAATAGTCTAGAGATGTGAAATATGAACAACAGACTGGATGAAAAAAAGATAGTAATAATAGCAACATATCCCTATATGTGCCATAACAGAATGCAGCTTTGCTCCTCCAAAAGAATAGACAAATGACACATTTTGCTAACAAACCATATTTGAAATGTTAAAAGTCCTATCAAATGAACTATCCCTGAAATATTTGTACATATTTATCACAGAGTATTCCATTTTAAGGTATTAGTAATCATGTATACTCATGAAATGCCTTGTAAACATGCCCATGGCATCATTACATGTCTACCTAATGCATACAAATAAAAGTGTAAGAGCCTTTGCTTTAGATTTTTCTTAATTACCTTCCAGCATATGCAGTATGTAGCTGACAAAATGCAAGCAAATCTGCTGAAGTTCAATAATTGTCTGTGCAGATATAACCCAAAGTAATTGCATTATATTCAGTATTCTCCACATAAACAAGCCTCCTCACCTTCAGTTTGCCTAGCTACATGGTTGCCTTTTTATATGATGTAGCTTCAAGGCTGTTAGCATGGTGAAGATCCAAATGAGGTGTAAACTGATTAGAATTGCTGAATCCCAAATACTTGGCTCTGTGTAGGAGATGTAACATAGTGCAGGCACTCCCTCTGTGTTTGTTTCTAATGGACTGCAACTGTGAATGATTACTGGTTGGGAGAAGGAAAAGACAACAGCACTGCAGGCTGCCTTACATTCAGTGGGTGCATTAGGTTGGACCTAAAAGGTGTTAGATATAAGGTTGTAAATGTAAGTAAGCAGCACACAATTCACAGGTTCTGTTCATTAACATCCAACCTTCCCTTTATTAGTTGCATCTGCGTATGATATTATTTCCAGTTAATATCCTTACACATTTTAAAGCCAATGATATAGAATGTCTTACAGGGTTTACCTTCATAACGCGGATCTCACTATGGTCGACCCCTCTTCCGTGAAGTGCGAATGTCCCAAATGTTGAATTACACATACCCAAACGGCAAAATCTCACCCCTTTTTGACCCATGGTAGCACTGGTTTGGAGGTGTGGTGTGGCCAGAAATGTCAAAATTCAACATTTATTCTAGTTTTTAAAAGTTTTGCAGTTCTGGTTTCGTGGAAACAGTTCAACAATGTGGCCGGTCGATCATATGTGATCGACGATATGAAGGTTAAACTGTCTTACAGATGGTATGTCTCAGATTTATGGTCAGATAGCTGAAAAATGACCAACAAATACAGAGAGGTAAGACAGCACTGTACATTTGCTCGCAATAATCATAACAAGTTGTGTGAGCACTAAGTGCACTACATTCAAAAATAATAAATGTACAAATAATTGTATGGTTTCAAATTACTGTAGATGATGTTGCACTTGGTTGTGTGCAGAATGATTTCAGTCCCTTGTTGCAAAGCTGTTTGTGTGGCAAAGAGGGATAAGGCTCCCATCCTGTGTTCTCAAGGTTCATTGAAATAAGAGTTCAAATCCATATCTATGCAGACATATCTCAGGTGAACCATCATTTTCTAGTGTGTATGTCTTAGACTGATTTTCCTCATTTCAACTACTTGTCCTTTTTGTCTTTTTTCCCCTTTCTGTCTTGTTTTATTTAATTTTTAGGGAGGCAGTGTTTACATGATGCGACACTTAGTGCAATCACAGGAAAAGAGGAAATAAATTGAGGGTTTGGCTGTGTTAATTTCATTTGCGTAAAGCATGGCAATGTGCAACCTGGACAAATGGACCACCCAGGAAGCAAACAGGACCTGGACAGCTAAACATAGAAACTGGATAAATTCAATTATGAACACTGCTCAAACCCACTAAGCTGCATTGCATGATGGTTAACAGAGAGACCTTTAAGAATGATTAGTAAATTATGGAATGTCATGTAACTAGTCCTGTGGCAGCAGGTGTAAGTGAAGGGCTGGAGGACAGATGGTCCTGAGGTCTAGTGCAGGGTGTGCAACCTTTTTTTTTTTTTTTTTTTTTTTTTTTTACTGTTATGACACTTCAGTTTATAACAATGAACTGAACCATAGGCACCTACTATTTCAACTTCCTTGTGGCAACAGGTGTAAATGTAGGACTACCATCCACATGGTCCTGTGTTCTAATAAAGGATATTCCATACAGTTCTACTGTTGTTCCATATCCCATTCTATTCACTCTCACTTATAACACTTTAGGTAGTGGAGCTGATATTAATTGTATGCATGAGGGATGAGACACCATTATTGTGTTATCAGATATATGAATGAGGTTATACTGTGTAATATATTTCTGTAAGTATAGTTCTGGTATCTGGACTTGCATGGGCTTCACATTTGAATAAGACACACACAACTGCCTCTATATCCAGTAACCTTGTCAGGTCACATATATACATGTGTAACAGTTCATACTGTCACCTGGGTTTAGGTATAATTCCTATGTCTGAACAGCACTTCTTCTGTTGCAAAAAATAATGCAGTTAAAGAAAATGCTTTATCCCGTATGCCTAGGTTTGAATCCCACAGTGTAAAAATCAATTTTCTCAATGTATAAAAGTAAAAGCAAATGTGCCAGGTCATTACATTTATGCCCCCAGTGCATAACAGTCACCTTCTAATTTCCAATATATATTTCCAGGCTACATCAGTAGACACCCGTCAAACTAATGTCAAGTGTCAGACTAACCTTCCAATTGCAATTATTTCATTTTTCACTGCTTGACACTACTGCTCTCCACTTACCATCATTCAATCACGTTGTTCAGGTGTGCACAATCCAGTAATCATGATAACTGGAATTGGCAGGAAAACATAAGTCTCCTTTGCTCTAGGTCTGCTGGTAGACATGGCTGGCATTAGTTGGAAAGGTGCCAGGTTTAGGGCACAGAGGTTGGATGTCCACGAGTCCAGGATATTTATTGGAGTGCTGGTAAAGCACCACAGCCGAAGGCTTCTGCAGGGGAACTATTCTGCCTCCCAGTACAAGTCTGAGGAGTGGAATAGTTTAGCCTAGGCTGTATTCAGTGCCACTGGTATCCCGTGCACTGGAAAGCAATGTAGGCATCATTTTAATGACCCACAGAGGAGAAAGCGGGATACTCTCAACCTTTGATTGGAAGAATTTAGGACTGCAGACATCCCACAGCTGTGTAAGTACCAAGTAAAGAGAGTACTTGTAAGATTTAGAAAGCTTAATATAGGTAAGACTGGTATGCATAATGGTCTTCTATTCTTTTCTATTTTTTCCTCAGCTGCCAGGGATTGGGAGTTCAATGTCCAGGCCCATGAAGCTAGATTGGAGAGACTGAAGGAAGCAAGTGGTATGCATGCATCAGAAGAGAAGTGTTATGGTAGCATTAAAAGTTAAATATAGCTTTTTTTGGTATTTTATAGAGTTGCATCAAATTGACATGCATATTCCAACTGTAAAAGCTAGTATGCATACATTAATCTGTAGCACAAACCAGTTGTAACAGTCCAATGTTAGACTTTAGTCAGAGGTTGTGGGTTCAAATACCACAATTCACATATATACAATACTGTTAATCTTCAATAATATGTACACTATGCCCTGCTGTAAACTGTAATCTTTATAATTGGCACACTCATATGTGCATTACATGCACATTTCAAGGATTACTTTCAACAGTCTATAGTGTAGTGTGTATCTGTTAGTAAAACTTAAGATAATAGAGTTGTATAATTGTATTAATGCATTGTATGTCACATATTATGGCACTAATTTTATCTCTTTTTTACTCATACCCCAACCCATAGCTTTCTCTTTTATTTTCATTTTTATTTTTAAAAATATTTTTTTATTTAACTTTTATTTATTTTTTGTATTAATCTTTTTTATTTTTATTATGTGCCATCAAAATGTGTCCATGTCATCCATGTGTATCACATAACTAAATGCTCCACAGCACAGCGAGGTAAGCCAGACCCAGTGGATCAGCCTGCCCCCACTTCACCGGCTCTAGCACTGATGCCCAATATGCCTGGGAGCCAACCTGGCAGCACTGCCTCTGCTGCCCCTGCACTACCTGCACCTTCAGGTCATTCTGCCCCAAAGGCTGGTCCAGTGGTATCTTCTGGTAGCAGTGGCAGAGGTGGTGGTTTCATCACATGCAGTGACTTGTCAGGAATGTTGCATAGGGTCATGCACGACACCATTGGTGCACACCTACACCAGATGGAGCGGCTGCTCTCCCTTGTTTCCACAGGAGAAGGTGGAAGAGATGTTAAGCACTCCAGCCACCAGCAGAGTAAGGTGACAGTGATGACCATCCAATGGGTGAGGACTTGATTCTCACTGTCTCCAAGCTCGATGGTCATGGGCATGGGTTGTTTCAACCCTCAGCCCAATCATGGCGTCCCTCAACATTTTGTGTCCATCACTGTCCCTGTCTCTTGCATTGTTTGTCTTGTCTGCCTACAATTGCTTCCTCAACTACCCAACTTACCTGACTCAGACATACCTATGTCCCTTCCTCAACATCCCTCTTTCTCTCAAATAAAAAAATAAATGGGCACCTGCCTCTCAAAAAAAAAAAAAAGCATCCATACAGAGCTTTCCATTTCGCACACGTGTTTTCTTGACACACTTGATTCTGTCCAATTGGCTATACAACATGATTGCTTTGTGGTCACCCTTCTTTGTGGAAGTGACAGTCAGAATTCAGTTAATATTCTGCACATATTTGCAATTTACACTGTCAAAAAACTGAATAGCAATGGTTCTTTCCTAACTCCCTCCTGCAGATTCCTATACTGCTGTCTCTTTGTTCTTCCCCCTGCTTGCTACCCATTTCACCGCTTTCCTATCTACCTCATTTTCACCAGTTTAATCTGGTCAAGAAATAGAATCACACACAATACATATAAGTAGCAGAAAAGCCAGTGGATCCCTTCACTTTCTGGACTCCATGCTTGTGTGAAAGTGTGCATTGTGCACCAATGTGCAGCAATGGTGAGAGGTGGCAAAATGCTGTGATTACCTCACCAACAATGCCGCTTAACCTCACTGTGCTATGCAAACACACAGCACCACATGTACTTCATGTCATTGCATTATCAATGTTTATTTAAAAGTATGTAAAAGTATTAAATACACTTGGATTCAAACCCAGCATCATCAGAACTCAAAAACAAATGTGTCAATGTATTTAGACCTCCTGCCACAGTCAGTTAAGCCCTCAATACTAACTTTCAGACTTTAGCAATGTGACTCACATTTGCACATTGCTTAGCTATGTGCAAACATTAATAGTATTGGAAATATGTATCTCACATGGGCAAGCAATTTGCCAACCGTCATGCAAACCCTCTACTCACTGCATTATGGAAAAGTAGATATTATTATGTATTACTGCTGTTTACTGACCATTTCCTGTCTATGACATGAAATTACATTTGGAAACATAAAAAATTGAAGGCCCTATCTAACAAAATGTCAAATATTTACAATACAGCCACGTGTTGGCTTCCCCAAAGCATTGCAATCTGCTTAGTACTTTTTCCACACATGTATCACCTACACTACAGAAATTAATATCCAGTGTTGTGTGATATGCAATGTACATCAGTCTGGTAACATGCAGAATTAGAACTATTTACCCATGAGCATAAAAAGCCTTATCTGCAAGTCTAGGGAAGGAATCAGCATGGACATTAACCACAGGGACATAGGTGACTTTCAACACACTTGACCTGATCCATGTTGGTTCTGTCAATGGTAGATATTGTTTATTAAACCTAGTGGAATTCTTTAATACTGACCCCAAACACCTTGATGAGGGATAACAGGACATACCACTTATGATGAGTTATCCAAGGCCTTTGACACTATCCCCATTCATGTATTACAGAGAAGATCCTCCCATCTGGGAATTAACTCATACATTACTAGATGGATAGCCAACTGGCTCACTGACAGAATGCACACTGTCAAAGTTGAGGACTGCACCTCCACCACTAGACCACTTACCAGTGAAATACCACAAGGATCTGTGCTGGGCTCTCAATGTTTGTAAACTATTTCTCTGAAGCTTAGGCAAAGGCAGATGGCCTGTGGTTTACCAAGATTGAAGGAGACTGTTAGTTGGAAGTAGTCATACTAAGTCCCCCAATGATGATAACATATTACAGAAGGGGCTGACACAGACAAATGATTGGTGCCAAACTCATGGACTGAATCTTAAAGCAAACAATGTCTCATTGTCTCCTTTAGCAATGAAGTACCCCTGCTAATTATAATATACATAGCACCCCCTCTAAGCTCAAACACAGCATTGGGAGACTTGGGAACATATATTGATAGCAATCTAAACATCAATCACTATGTGTTCATAATGGTGAGACACACATTCTACATTGTGCACCTCATAAATAAGGCCACCACACCCAAGACCAGGGAGGTCATAGCTCTACTGTACTCTTACCCTTATCGGACCAGTAATTAAGTACAGTACTCCCTTCTTTCTGTATGTCACCAGACACCTGCCACAACTGCAGAAAACACAGAGGTTTGTGACCGGAAGAATCCAGGGTCTGCAAAACATGACATACATGGAAAGACTGAAAGATCTGTCACTATTCAGTATCATGCAAGCTGCTGAGAGGTGGCCTATGCCTGGCCTACAGAGCAGTCTCAGACCCTGCCCTACTGGAAATGCTGGACATCTGCAAACGAAATAGGACAAAAATAACTTGATCCAGGGATCTCAACTAGCCTGTGACATAAACAGAACATGCTGGGGAGACAGATATATCTCCCAGAGATTGACAGTCCTCTGTAAAAGGCTCCCATTACATGTGAAGCAGTGCTCCTCAATGAACCTATTCAAGCGCAACCTTGACAACTGGATGGGTTTAATGTAAATTCACCCCTGGGATGGCATCTATGTCCCTCATGGACAGGGCCAGTTGGTGCTGCTCACAAAATCACTCAGCTAACAATGACCATCTAATTATGCTCAGAAAGGGTACTTGTGTTTTTACACAGCTAGGCTTGGAAATGCCCTTGGGCCATTAGGCTAGTAACCTCCTATGCACCTATGAAACTATAAACCTATACAGGTCTCCCAACATCTTCTCTTCAAAATGGCCTGCTGATGTCATCCAGTATTAGTTAACTTGCAGTCATGTATAAATCAAACTTTTGCCATGGTTCTTTCATAAATAAGTGAGTTCTGTAGTCTCTGTACTTAGGTAGGGAGGGGTTCTGTTCTCACTGCAGTCAAGTGTGTGTGTGTGTGTGTGTGTGTGTGTGTGTGTGTGTGTGTGTGTGTGTGTGTGTGTGTGTGTGTGTGTGTGTGTGTGTATGTCTAGACAGAAGAGCAGAATTGTGTATTCTGCAGTTACTGCTCCAATGTCATGGACTGGCAGTACTTTGATACTTGCACATGGCTACACATCCATTTCATGCAAGCGTCCAAACATCTTCTCTCCAACATACCCTGCTGATGTCATCCACTACACGTTGACTTGTAGTCTTGTATAAGTCAGACATTGTCCATGTTGCTTGCACAAAGTATTGAGTTCTGTAGCCTGTGTACTTAGATAGGTAGGGTTTCTATTCTCACTTCAGTCAGCTGTGTGTGTGTGTGTGTGTGTGTGTGTGTGTGTGTGTGTGTGTGTGTGTGTGTGTGTGTGTGTGTGTGTGTGTGTGTGTGTGTGTGTGTGCATGTGTGTGTGTGTTTGTGCTCTTGCTTGATGTGACACACCACCACTGGACCAGTAATCAAAGAACCTCAATCCTAACCACTGGCAACAGTGGGGGACATTCACTGGGAGGATAGCAATTTCCCTAAAGAGCACATAGAGATCACAGTCAGTCCAGGGCTGGTTCCTCTACCTTTCTCCAGATTCCCAATAAGACTCCCCACTGGCACAGCTATAGAGTTGGGATCTCAGCTGAGAGAGCAAGCCAAGACCCCCAAAACCCTCTCTATCCACCCTATGCTTCGTATCCCTGCTCAAGTAGCTGACCCACACATTCTTTGAGGTTTAGGTTACACACACACACACACACACACACACACACACACACACACACACACACACACACACCTGAAAGAGGCTGGCACAGGTTTGCTAGCTATGCCCCCTTCTGTCCAGACTACAAGGTAGTTATCACTGCCACCAGTCAACTCCTTATCAGCTACTTTAAGGTCCTTAACAAAGGGTGTGTAATCTTACTGTGTAATATTAATATTAACACAAATGGTAGTTTGACGAAGAGCAAGGCTATTTGGAGTGGTCCACACAGTGTCACCAAATAAATATGTAAGTATTCTCAAGACTTAAATATCTCTACACAGATCAGCCACAATGAAAGGTTTAAATATATTTAATAATAAATAATACAAGAACAAGACAATATTAAATATATATTCACAGTGACACCAGAGTTCAAACCACAGGAAATATTTAAAACAAAATTGCAGGTCAGTGTCAAATAAAGAAAAAATATCTCAACTAAGCTTCACTATAATCCTGACTAAATCAAAGATAATTACTATAACCTAAGAACTTACTAATAGAGCAAGGCAGGTGTGGTGAATGGATCTTCTAGTTGTTGTTAGGTCCAAGACAGAATGCAGAATGCTCTGTCTTACTAAGAGATTTCTCAAATTAATATCTACAATAGTATTACTGATGGGATAGCTTGCTGAATGACATAATTTCTTGTCATCTGACTCCTAGTTCCCAAGTGAAACCTCCACTGCTGGAACTTGCAGTATTTAGCATCTACCTGTAAAATACATAGACCTCATATCTTTGGCAGATGCTAGAAGTCATAAAACAATTACATTCCTTCATGCTTTCAGGGGTAGTAATTAGGTCACTCTGAAGACAATACAGAAAGCCTCTCAACACAGACTCTGTGTCTGTAGCTGAAGTGAAAACTGAAAGATACCATATTTTATTGCATAGCCTATAAAGTAATTTAATTTCAGCTATTTTGCTAAAGTTTGCTGGGCTGAAGTTAGCCCTCCAGTTTCTTCTGTTAAGATATACATTTAAACAGTTACACTAGTGCATGTACAGTTTTGTTCTCTGCCAGCATGGCACACTGTGAATGCATTTCAAACACAAACACTTTATAAAATATATTTTCAACACACATCCGTACAAACCAGTTTGATATACAAATAACATGCAGTTCTAATACATTTGTAACACAAGCATCTTATATAAATCATTTCAATTTTCATGAATGACATATAATTATTTACAAAATTCTGGATAGCTGTGCTGGCAGTATCTCCTTTCATCACACTTGACTTTACAGAGAGCCTTTTATATTTGCATTTAGGACACTGTTATTACCATATTCTCCTCAACAGATACTGCTGATGTCATCAGCTATATCAGATTTGTGGATATGCACTATTCCCAAGAGGCCAGGCTGAAATCACCTCATACTATACAATACAGATCACAGTGACATGGCTTTCAGTCTATCTACATACATCATGACATGGCTTGTGTTTTCATGAGGAGAAATTCATGTGGTCTCTCCAGCTGTTGAATGTGTTTGGTGCAGTACATGCAAAACAGAGCATTATACTCTATTAGTGTTCTGATAAGGTTTGAGTACAGTGTTGTCATACAATCCTATGATCTGAATAGAATAGCATGACTTATGATGTGCACAACAGAGGCTTTCAATACCAGTGTGGACACTTGGTGGCCGAAGTTCAGATTACTATCTACATGTGCTTGTATCACTTTGTTTCAGCATAGCAAGACTATTGTCAGTCCTGTAATTAGCATAGAATTCCACTTTTCAGAAGGACAACATAAAGAAACATTTCTGCATTTATTTGTACATCATGTAGCTTTGTCACCAATCATTTGTCTGTGTTAGCTGCTCCTGTAATATATTATTCTCATTGGTGGACTTAATGATTGCACCCAATATGCAAGAATCAGGAAACTTGGTAAGTTAAAGGCCATATACTTTAGCCTGAACTGTCGAGAAATAGATTCCAAACAGTAAAGAGCTAATCGGAAATCCTTGGGGTACACCAATGGTGACAGATTTACTGGTAATGATTGATTCACCAACTTTCACAGTATGTGTTCTGTCCGTGATCTTATTGGTTACCCATCTAGTGATGTAAGGGTTAATCCCCAGCTGGGAGAGATTCACAATGATGTCTGCATAGGGTATTGTGTAAAAACCCTAGGCCAGGTCATGATAGGCAGTATGCACTGTCTTACCTTAATCCAGGCCCGTCACACAGAATTAATGGGCTGTGACAACATCGCAGATCACCTATGGAGTGACTGAGCACATGTACCTTCCTGATATGGTTGAATACACACTTCAACACATCCTTCACGTGGCCTATGTTTCTGTAGAAGGGTGTACATCAACATGCATTCATCTGAGTTGGGGCGGACAGCACCTGATGCATGCATGTATAGACACATCCTGACTCTCCTCATCTGTGAGGTAGACCAACATGTCATCATGGACCTTTTCTAAATTGACACTAGTGATATCCCAGCTGTATGCAACAGATATGTGTGAGTTGTCAATACTACATCATGTCTGTTACATCTGATAGAAGCCCTCAGCGAGGTCATGGATGGCATGCATAATGACAGCACTATCATCCAGTGGAACTTGGCCAGGTCAAGGCATTTGACACAAATCTACACTGAGGTATTCAATCAACACTGCCAGATGTGGTCATAAACATCTATATTAGCAAGTTGGTAGACTAGTGTATCACATACATGGCATCTCACTTTGTTGAAATGTGTGAAGTGACCTATATCTCAGGTCCAGTGATTTGGTCTACACATCAGGGCTGTCTTGTAAGCCCTTTCCTGTCCATTAGTTAAGTGATCAACACCCCAGATGACATCCTCTTTCCAAACAGCTGCCTGAAGGACTACAGATTGTGAGAAATCATTGACTCCAGCTGTGATATTAGTATAATAGAGATGATATGAACACATACCAGAGATTGCTAACATAGCCATGACAACATCTGCAGTGACAGGAAATCATGGGGGATTTGTTAAGTCAGGAAAACAAACACATGACCCAAGTATATTGTGGACATTACACCACATATTCAGATCAATAAGTATGTGACCTGTGTTTTGGGTTAGATGGTAAGTGGAACATTCACCAGCATGTGGTAACAGTTCTGAATACTCCCTTGTATGTAACACAAGTACTGAGTATGTGAAGGACATCCACATCAGAGGCCAAAATACCTTCATGGTTCCCAGCCTTTATCACACCAATAACTGAGTACAGTGCACCCTTCTTCATGTACCTCCCTACACAAGTTCTACTGATGTGTAACTGAAGTATAACACCTTTGTCACAGTGAGCTGTCACACAGCTTATTAGCCACACCTAGGTATTCTTTTTGTGGCATAAACATGACTGTATGATAGTGCACTCAAGATTTTACACGAGATGCATGCCTGCTAACTGTTCTGGTGATGCATACATAGGTGTTTGACAACATTAATGGCATGCATATCATTTGTGACAGTGTGGATTGTGATATATATATATATATATATATATATATATATATATATATATATATATATATATATATATATATATATATATATATATATATATATATATATATATATATATATATATATATATATATATATATATATATATATATATATATATATATATATATATATATATATATATATATGTGTGTGTGTGTGTGTGTGTGTGTGTGTGTGTGTGTGTGTGTATGCCATGCACAACAGTCAACTAACCTATATTGCTCATAATGTTGCATACAGGTATACTAGTATCCCCCCTAACACCTCAAGCAGATGTTACAGTGCAGGAACAGTGTGCTTGATTACCCTCATAGAGTATGGACATATCATAATAGTTGTACATGTATATTTGTGCAGAATCATCTCTTATCATTCCATATCACATATATTATGTGTGAGGCATGAGATTACTGATGGTATTATTCACAGGATAATAGGATCATAGGAGTTTACTAGGCTAATGCTCATAGGGCCCTTACAAGCCTAGCCAAGAGTATATCCTCAAAAAAGAAACCTCAGTCAGCACCTGTCACCTCTGTCAGTGAAGGACACAGGTGGAATCTCTGGGACAAATTTGTGGTTTCCCATCCACTCATCAACGTTGCGCTTGAAAAGGATGAGTGAGATACTCTGTTTGACATGTATGGGAAAACTATTCCAGAGAAGGAGCAGCCTCTGGGAGACAAACTTGTCTCTTCAGCAGGTTTTGTTGATGTCACATATTAGATTCAGGATTAGATAGGCCTTTTGAGTGGGTAATGCACGAGGAGTAAGACTTATGGATATGGAGCATAACTAGTAGGGCAGGGTCTGATATTGCCTTGTAGGGAAGACACAGATCACCTCTGAGAAATCTGTACAATATCAAGTAGAGTGATAGTGATTTGAGCCTGTCCACATAGGACAGGTGTTGGAGGCCATGGATTTTCTTTGTGAGGTATTTTTGTGGCCTTTACAGTTGATGCAGGTGTTTGTAGAGGTATATGATGCAGGTGTTTGTAGAGGTATATACCAAATGGGATGTTATACTCAATTATTGGCCTAATGAGGGAGGAGTACAGAGTGGTAATAACCTCCTTTTTTTCTGGATGCAGTCCCCTTAGTTATGTGATGAACCAAGTAAAAAATTTTAGTGATCACTGCCGCTACATGATGGTTGAATGTGAGATTGTTGTCAACCTGAGTACCCAGGTCTCTCACCACAGGTTGTGTGCTTAGGATGGTGCCATTGATGTGGTAATCAGTCGGGGACGTGTTTTTGACAAATGTTAAGATCATGCATTTTTTTGTGTTTAACTTCAGGCCATGATTTTGGCACTAGTCATTTGTTGCTGTGAGTCCATCTTGCAGTATGTTAACATCCTTTGGGGAGTCAATGACAGCACCTAACTTACAGTCATTTGCACATTTGGTCAGCCATAGGCCTTTTTTCTTTGTCTGGACCTCTGAGATGTAGATGCCAAATAGTAGGGGTCCCAGGACTAATCCCTGGGGGACACCACTAGTGACAGGTCTGCTGTCAGAGATGGAGGCACTATTTTAACCTTGTGGGTCCTATTGGTGAGCCATTTGGCCACCCACCTGATGAGGCAGGGATTTACACTGAGTTGTGTTAGCTTTTTGATGATGCCCGAGTGCGGGATTGTGTCAAAGGCCTTGGACAAGTCAAGATAAGCTGTTTGTACTGACTTTCTCTCATCCAGCGCCTTGGTGACAGTCTCGAAGAAGTCACCCAGGTTCAACAGGCAAGATCTGCCCTTGACAAATCTAAACTGGATGGGGTCAAGTGCTTGGAAATTGCCTATGTCCTTGTTTATGAGACCCATAATAATATGCTCCATGGCTTTACAGATCAGTCTTGTCAAGCTAATGGAGTGATAGTTTCCAGGGTCAGTAGTGGCACCACCTTTGTGCAAGGGGATCACAATGGCAGCTCTTCACTCTGCCTGTACTTAGGCTGTGGTTGAATAGGGTGCTCAATGGCAAAGCTAGTTATTTCTGGAGATTGTGCAGAATACATCCTGGGATACTATCAGTTCACATGGAAGCTGTGTTCTTTGCCTTGGATAGGGCCTTTAACACTTGATCTATGGAGATGTGAGGTGCAGGGCATGTATATGGGATGTTGAATAGGCCTTTGGGGGGATAGGCGAGTAAAATTTGTGTTGACCCTATCTGCTAGCAGGTTGGCTAAGTCAACAGGATCAGTATAACTGGTACTGTTAAGTTCTAATTTGGAACAAACCTGGACTTTGCCATGGAGGCTCATGATGTAACTGAAGAAGGCTTTGTGGTTTCCATTTGTTTCAGAGGCTAGTTTCAATTCATAATTGGCTTTGGAGGTTTTCACTAGTGATCTAATTTGCTTGTTGAGGGAGAGGAGGGAGTTTTTCTAATTTGGAATGTGTTCCTTTTTACCCTTGGACAACAGTTTCTTCCTTTTGTTGTAAAGCCTATTGATAGAGGATGCCTATCAGACAGGTTTGTATTTCCTTGAGGAGCAAGTTTTAGTTCTGCTGGGTATGGCTGAGTCCAAGCAGTTGTACAGGTGCTTGTATACTGCATTGGCATACTTTTCAGCATAGTTGTCTGCATCCTCTGAGGGGTGTGGAGGTGTGAAGCTACTGATGCCCTCCCTTACGAGGTTGTAGCCAGCTTTTGAGAAATTTTTTAGGCTGGCTATGCTGGGGGGATGTTGGGTGCGCTAGAAACTTCAAATGAGACAGACCAATGATCTGATCTCACCAGGGAAGAACATACTATAGGATTGGTACAATGGTCACCCATGTTGGTGAGAACAAAGTCCAGAATGTTATCTCCCCTTGTGAGGGTTGAGGAGAGCTGGTCTAGTGCGGTAGAATTGATGAAGTCAAGGAATCATTGGGTGAGTGAATTAGTGCAGGAATAGTTCACCAAGTCTATGATGGGGTAGTTGAAGTCACCAAGGATCAGGGTGTTAGGGGGTACCTTAATGGAGTCAAGTAGATCCAGGTAGGAGTGGATGTCCTGAGTCATAGAGGGGGTCTATAGCTGGCTATAATTTGTATGGGTATCTTGCCAACTGTCAATTGCACCTGGAGTAATTCCAGCTCATCATGCTGGCAAGCCAGTCTGGAGGTATGCCTGACCTTAATGAAGATAGAGACTCCAGCACCGTTAGTCTTCCCGGCCTCATATTAGGGTCAGAATGTGTGGAATGAAGTATACCCTGGTAAGGCAGAGGTGCTCTCCATAGCCCTGAACCCAGTTTCCATGACTGCACAGACATTGACATCTTCCAGTATGAGGAGAGTGATGCATTTTCAGGTTAAGGCTTCTGGCATTAAGCAGCATGACCTTCGATTGGCTTTTTGACAGATTTTTTATGTTGGAGGATTTGTCTTCAGGACATAGACTAAAAAAGACACAATGGGGGAGGCAAGAGCTTTGGCCATGATCCAAAATACCAGGGGTGACAGGTGGAGGTCATCTCTGGCAAAGTATCGAGGCCTGTCAACCATGTCATCCCAGGCAGACATATACTGGATCCCTTTGGAAAGACACCAGAAACTAAGCCAATTATTGAAGTCAATTATTTTTTGTTGGTATTGTGGTATAAATCTTGGTGATGGTAGGATCATGCTTAGACCTAAGGTCATACCTGCCTAGGACACACACTCTGAGAGCTCAAGCATGTCTCTCTTCATATAGTCCAGGGAAGTATGTCTCAAATCATTCACACCAACATGAACAATGACAGAATCATACTTCTACCTGCTGTGAAGTGACTTAAGTGAGTGTGTGATGTGGTGGTTTCTGGCACCTGACAGACAACTGACCATGACCTTTCTCCTTGATGAACCTGGTGAGGGGGACACCAGTGTGTCTCACAATTGAGTCACCAATGACTAGTATGTTTGATTTATTGTTATACCTTATGAGCTGCGTTGGTTTATTGTTATGCCTTATGGGCTGTGTCTGTGAGACACTGGTGTGTTGTCTGCTGTGTGTGATGTGTTTGGCTTTGTGTGTGGAACGTTTGTGAGTGTACTTTGGAGGTCTCTGTTTTTAGGTAGGTGTTTATTGAGGATCTCACATAGGGTTTGTATGTGTTATGCTTGGCTAACTGAGGTGGGTGGTGTGGTGTTTGTGCTGGCAATCTTCTCTTTGTCAGGAGTAGTGACTGTGGCAAGAGAGACCATGGATTCCAGGTTACCATGTAGATGCATTTCTCACAAGTAGACGAATTATGTGCTAGGAGAAGAGGGCTGTCAGTGAGCATGAGGCAGTTGCTACACTATCTCATTATGCCCATGTTGACTAGGCTGGCAGGAGAAGCTGATGGAAATTGTCCAGACATACCCCGGGATTTACTATCCTTCCATGCAGGACTAGCTTAGTCCTGCATGGACACGGCCGTTTAGGAGCATGACAGCAGTGCACCATGCATATTAATGAAGGTGTGCTAACTGAGCTCTTAATCTTACATGGAGCGCATAAGAATGCAGGGTGTGTGTCTGAGAGCAGAGGTCACAGAATATACATGCCCCTGCAATTAATAACAGCAGACAAGTCCAAAAAGAATGCGCTTGACCGCTCGTAGGTGTATGCACACCCCCCAGCAACATCTCCCCACATGTACAAGAGCAATAGTTGAAACAACAAATATAAAGATTTTTTTTATGAAACAGATAAAATTTAACCGTCAGTGAGCGGGTTTGCCCATCGCTTAGCTAATGCAGCTTAAATGGCACAAGAGGATAAAAAGCAAGAAATATGCAAATGAAGCAGTACAGTAATAGTGTAGTGGGCAGAGCATTCGCCTTACAAGAAATTATTCCTGGTTCGAGTCTCACTGCAGCACATTTCATTTTCCATGTCAAATCACTTTATGACCAATATTTTTAATTACATAACCTACGAAATAACATATATTTGTGAACTGGAGTACTGCATTAAATGCAGATGTGAGGTGTCAGTGTCATAATATTGCAATGTCCCCAGATAATCACATGTGCCTCATACAGTATATGTACACAGGAATCAGGGATACAAACGTAAGGTAAATGTGTAATGAATGATAATTCCATACAGCTTCCAAATCCCTCACCTTCCCAAGAACCATTAGACATTACTGTTTAAATTAGTGCAGTGGTAAGCGGGAGTAAGCATTAGTAAACAAGTGTAATCATAATTAAGCAATAGTAAGCTGGAGTAAGCATATATAAGCACTAGTAAATGAGTTTAAGCCCATTTGTGTGGGGGTAAGCAATGTGCACATAGGTTAAGCAATATTGAAGCTAACTCTCTGTAGGCATATGCAACCAGAGGTTAGCAATGCTTGCCTTCGTGCAAACCCACGCAAACCCACTTACAAGTGCTTAAAAGTGCCTTAATCACTCTCTATGCAACAGCCGGTGTTCTGGCCAGAAACAAAATAAACAACCTTTGCAAGCCTTGAACCCAAGACTCTGTACACTTTAGTCACAGTAGTTAAACACGAAGCCATCACAGAAGGACATAAAACTGAGGTATCACCAAACAAATCATCACTATAGTAAAATCAAACTGTACATGTGAAAGGAATCTATAGAGAGCCTTATGTTCTATAACCTACTACATAACATAAATATGTGAACTGGAGTACTGCAGTAATTATAATAAAGTGTTGAAGTCCCCTAATAAACACAAGGACCCCATACAGTGTACATATACATGAATCATGAATACCAAACATATATATAACATGTAATGAATAATAAATCAATGCCAAAAAACAAATATAATGCAAAGTAACTATTAAGCAACACTAAGCATTGCACAGGCTAGCTTAGTAGGTGTAAGCAATGTGTAGGCCAGCTAACTCAATTTGCCCATTGGTATACCCCTTTAAACAATGCCAACCTTAGGTAAGCAGGTTTGTCCATAGTTTAGCCTTTTTAAAACTGTCCAATCACAGCAAAGTGTGGGAAATCGGCCCTATTTAAACCCAACAGGCAGGAATACATCTCATAACTGGTTGTAGCTTCCCCTTGCAGGCACGATGTCTGGAATGGGAGAGGGAGCATGCTTTTGGGTGCTATGCTGGGGCATCCAGGAGGCCAGAGTCATGGCAGGGCTCCTTGTCAAAGACCATGAGCAGAGACTTCTGCAGGGTCAGTACCAGGGTTCCCAATATAAAGCAGAAGCCTGGGACTGTCTCGCCCATGATACTGGCATACCCCGAACTGGTGAGCAGGTCAGGCATCACTATACCGACCTGAAACAGCAAAAGGGGAATCTCTTGGATCAGTGGATCCAAGAGTCTAGGATGACAGGGGAGGTCCCAATAGTGTGTAAGTATCACTCCACTACCTGTTTAATAATTTCCAGTTCATGTATATCATGGATAGGTATGGCTAAATATTCTTCTTATGTCCTTCAAAGCAGCAAGTGAGCGGGCTGTGAACCAGGAGGCCCATGGATGTCGCTTGGAGAGGTTGCGATGTGAGGCAGGTTAGTAATACTCTTGCATGTACTGTCATAGGAAATAAATCTAACAGTATTAGTAAGTTAATTGCCTGTATAAAACCTGTATTGTTTAAGGCAAGTACTGCATACACCAGAGAATATGGCAGGAAGAGTCTCATATAGGTTGTATGTAAATAAAAGCATAATAACCTGACAATGAAGGTCTAACTGCTGTACTGCATGTGTTTACTCTGCTATCATATGGTAATGTAGATTTGCAATCACTTAATAGTACTGTTGTATTAAGCACTGTTCTACATAAATAAAAATTGTGTAGGAATGTCTGCATATGACTTGTGTAATCCCTAGAGGTTAGCTAGTACAACTGAGAGAGACATAGACAGAAAACAGTGAAAAGACAGACAACAAAATCCAAATAGCATGCACAACTGAGATGTGAAGTGTTGTATTTTTAGCATACAGTCATGGTTTGAATCCTGGGAGTGGTAGTAGCCTGCATACATAATCATACCCCACAACTATACAGATATGCCCAGAATGTCCAGTAAATTGGCCAATATCTGCTGCCTGTCACTGTGTCTTCCTGAGAAATCAGTGGGATGATCCCAGACATATAGGCTGCAAACAAGATATACAACTGATTGTCATACAACTATATGAACAAACCTGTCACTCTAGCAACTCCCCAAACTGTTATGAGAGTAATAAGCCAAGTATGTCCCATCTACACCCCCATGCTGTCAAGTTGTGACCAGAATGTGTACAGTAACAGTGAGATGTAAGTGCATAATACTAATGTGAAATCTGGTACTTTGTGTGGCAACATTCAGGTAGTGCTAACAAACATTGCTCCCACAGGTCCATCAGATACGAACACTGTGCCCAGAAATAAAAGAGTGATACCCTGTACTGGTACTGTTTACTTTGGTATTGTATGGCATTGTTAGTGATGCAGATGCTCTGAATAATAAGGTACTACTCCTCACTGTCACCCACACTGTGCTGGATAATCTAACTGTCTAGGAAATCCTGTATAAGAGTGTTGTAAGTCACTAAAGGTTGAAGAGAGCAATAGTCTACATATGTCCTGGTTCAAGAGTCCGTGCAAAAAGAGATGGACAGGTATGTGCATAATATCAACCTGGAATCTGGGAGCATGTGTAGAAACAGTTAGTCAGTGTTAACAAACAATTCCTCAACAGGTATACCAGGTAGGATGTGTATACTGCAGGTAAAACCAGTTCATGTATGTAGTTGTCGACAGCCATATCACAGTCCAAATGAAGGCAACAGGGTAGTGTAGTAATACTTTTAAGATACAGCTAGCACTGACTAGGAAAGTAATGTGAACTACAGGAATATACTAGTTGTTAATTGACATCTTTCTCCCCCCCCCACCATATCTCCAACAATACACTAAATACCCAACTCAATTGATACGTGATGACTTCACTGTAATGTTGGGACATATGTCCTATTGTTTGACAATTATTTAAATCTGTTTCTATGGATGTGCTATGTTGAAATACTCCAACATTGGTGGCATGGTGCCATCAATGTACCTGCATGCTGTTGTTATTACCACTGTGGTCCCATATATGCATGCCTTCTGTTTGCTATGCAACTGCCCCATATCTGGTGTCTGGGTTAATGGGAATATCTACGCATGTTGTTATACCTAATCCTGGAATGTGTTGACTATTACTAACCCATATATGCTGATAAAACATAAACACCATAGCACGTATGGGAATGTGGGTCCCAGCGGACCCACCTGTCCCACCTCAGCTGGCCGTGACACTGGGCACCAGCACATCTGGGGCCCAACCGGGGACCTCCTCGTCTGTTGGTCCTGCGCCACCTTCGGGTGGAACCGCCTCAGGGGATGGGGCTCACCCTCCCCAGGAGCGGGCGCAGACAGGAACCTGTCACCCAGTCACCAGATCTGGGTCATGGTGTGTAGCAAGCTCCGCAGGGAGATCAGAGATCTGCTACGCCAGCTCGAGGGCTGCATGTCATGACTAGAGGGTTGGCCTGGCTCTCCGAATCAGGCCCCAGCATAGCCACCTTTGGGACTGTGAAGGTGCAGTGGTGACTGTAC
>NC_056739.1:1928312664-1928430164 GCF_019279795.1 Protopterus annectens | reverse complement strand
TGTATAGTCCAGCAGACTCTGTCTACACTCTGTACACAATTCCTAGGGGGTGAGGACCTCAGTTGACACAATGGGATGTATCTGTTACATAACAAGGCATAACTGACACCATCACAATCACACTGACAAACAGAACTGTCTGTATGGCAGGAAGTAGTAGGCCTGCATTACCCAAGGTGCATTGTATGGTAATGTACATCCATATACCTTAAGGTAGCTTACCCCTGATACCCCCACATGTTGTAACAGCCTAGGTTAGTTATGGTGCATCCCCCCCCCGTAGACTGACATACAGGGCCATATACCATTGTTACATACACTGGCCTCTGGAGTGCATAAGGGCACACATATATTGTGTAGATGAAGGCCGCACATATATGGACCCAACCCCACAATATGTGTGGGGGCCGCAACAGCAGTGGACTGATGGCAGGAATGGCAGCATGACATACTCACAGCCCACTACATAACAACCCCTGACAGTATGTCATATGGACAAAGCCTGGTATGTAGATAGAGGACAGAGGCTGTAACACAGGCCCATATGTGAAATACTGTTGTCATACACTAAGCAAGTCACTGGCATTACTGGATAGGCTGCAACATACCCTTAGTCATGGATGTAGCTCTCAAACACACACTGCCAGTGATATATCTGACACAAGATCTGTGTGGTGGACAGACAAAACATAACAGGCACACCTCTGGCCATCAAGTGGATAGGACGACAGTTGAGAGCTATGCAGACAGTCTGCATTCCATGTTAAACTAGTATGTACACACAAACCCTGTAATACCAGTGTTATACAATGCATACAACAGCACTACTCACACTCTGTCTGTATTTCTGGAACCTCATACAAATATGTAGCTGGCCTGAGTGTGCAAGTTCTCTTGTAAGAGGTATTGCTACCTGCTGTCTGTAACACTGCTGCCCACACACAGGAAGAATGTTCACCATACAGGAAAGGTAAAGGGACCACACATACATGATGTAGGGATTTATAGTAGTAGGTTGCCATGGCAGTGGTAATTGGAAGTACTACACAGAATGCTGGATGCAGGTAGCAAGTGGAGGACACAGCTTGCTGCAGAGGCCATCACCTGATCATGTGCATCACCTACAAAAGCCATGCTGCAATCTATCCAAAACATCTCAATCCATTTACTGGAGAGAGACTGAGAGAGAGAGGGAGAGAGAGAGAGAGGCAAAAAAATAAATAAATAATACAGCAGAAAAGAAAAAACATCCATCCAGCAAACTATCCAGGAGAGACATCATTCCCACAACAGGTATGTGAAGTATATATGCATGTAATTGACTGTAGTACTTGGTCCATAATAATGTGATAGATGATGTGAAATTATTTATATGTGCCATCAGTTGTTGTTGTAATGATGTTCAGCTGAACAACTGCTAAGAACAATAGAGTCTGTCCCTGTGGGTAGTGGGCCATACCCATTAACTGTGCAGAGCAGCACTGACTGATAAGATGTAAGCCATCATAGTGTATGCTGTGTAATGGGAAGCATGTATATTACTGTGACCAATAGCTGGTGGTGGAAGTAATGTCATATTGACGGATCTGTGGGTTCCACAGCCCACCACTTGCAGGTTAATTAGGTAACCTGTATTGTAGCATGCTGGAATGCTAGAGGTGTGTAATAGGGTTACCTGCAATCTGGCCCTACATATACCCCCCTATGTGCATATGTGGCACCTGTCTGTCTTGTAGCAAGGCAGAACAGTGCAGCTATGCAGGAAGGTGTTGTGAGATTGTGGACCTGATGCCTGAATGTACACCATATATAGGTATGTATATATGTGTGTGTGTATATATATATATATATATATATATATATATATATATATATATATATATATATATATGGATCTAGGACATTTGATCGATAGATCAAATGTCCAAATCCCTAACCAATGAACACACTTTAACTAAAGCGCTTTCATCGAAAAAGTAAGCATGCTTGCCCTTAATGGATTCGCACATTTGATCTTTCGATCAAATGTCCTAGATCCATATATATATATATATATATATATATATATATATATATATATATATATATATATATATATATATATATATATATATATATATATACACACACACACACACACACACACACACACATGTATGTCCACAAATATACAGATACCCATGCGTAGACATATATATAAACACATATACAACATCATATATATCTACACATATATAGATATATACCTATATGCACATGTTTACATATATAAAAAAAAACACACACACACACACACACACACACACACATATATCTATGTAAATGCATGTCCCCTGTATTACCACCACAGTGCTGCATGCTGTGGGTGAGGGAACAGCACACATAGCAATACACACAAATATCTACAGCTGTCAGTGTGTGCAACATGGATGGGTATGTCACATGTGAATCTCTTGTTGGGAACACATTGCCCTTGTCTGTGACGTATGGAATGGGAATATGGGGAAGTATGGCAGGTATAGTTGTGGAGGTGGCCAGGGTTGGTAGATATAGAGGACAGCCTACAGGGGTGGTATGTGACACATGTGGGGGGTAAACACCCTGGATGGTGTGTGTGTGGTCTGTGATGTGGAAGCCTCATGGGCCCCTATATGGACACAATGGGAACAAGCCTCCACCCACTGCTACTCACAACAGCAGTCCACATCCTGAAGTTGCCTAGCCTGGAGGCTGAGCGGGAAGAGCATGTGGACCCTGTGAATGTGTACTGGGTGCCTCAAGGTGATGTAGCACATCTCACATGTGTCTTTGGAGCCCGCTATGGAACAGACCTTGGACCTGACCTCGGGGGACAAGATCATGTCTGTGTGTACCCCTGGGGGGGACAACATCCCCTGAGTTGGTTACACCTGAAGGTATTGCTGGATCGGCACATGAGGAGGCCCCGTGGTAGGTCCCACACATGATGTGGCCTGGTAACATAAGCAGATGAGTTTGGAGAGGTGGTTCTGCTGGCCAATAGTCCATAAACATGCTATTGTGTCACTGTTATAGAACACGTGTGGGTAGTAATAATCTACACAATCCTGGAACATGTCCAACAGCATGCATAGATATCCCCAATAACACAGAATGTGAGATGTGCAGCAATCACATAGCAAGCATACCACAGGCATATATGGAACCATAGTGGCATTGACAATGGCATTCAGGTGAATAGTCTGTAGCAGGCCAATAATGATAGTGTCCACACAGGGAACATGGCTATAAACACATCGCACAAAGTGTGGTACAATACAATATCTGTCCCACTGGTAGATAAGCTATAGCCATACCTATTGAGTTGTGTGTACAGTTGTTGTCACTGATTTGGTGTGGAGTGATGTGTATTAAGAACTGTGGTAACCTCGCTGTATGACTTGCTTACACCTGTTTCCATCTTTATGTCTTTCAGGCAAGATGTCACATGGAAGGCTCCCAGCTTACTTAGCTGCTGAGAATGAAATTGTGGTAAACTACCTAATCCAGTACTACTCTGTCTTATTTGGTGAGGGGGGCACTGTCCACACCACACCATAGCAGGCAATGAGCACATGGTCCTGGCCAGGCCCAGGAGGGACCTGATTCCAGCAGATATCTGTCATCATCAGGGGAGAGTAGCACATCAAGGCCTGTACCTGGACATGCCCATGGAACCCTGGGCAGGCATAGTCAATATGTCTGTGGCCAGAGGCAGTGAATTGCACACCCTGCCAGGTATGGTCTGCAGCTGTCCATAAACACCAGTGCAGGGCAGCCACATGGCAGAACTGTGTGCATGCATACCCACATACTATACGAACAGACCTAGATCAACCCCATACCTACACACTGCACATCACCACACCCAGGTCACCTCATTACACCCCTCACCCCCACATATGGTGTCAAATGTATGGCCCACCCTTGGCTTCTAGCAAACCAATAGCACACCCTGTGCATATGATGATACCTGTGCCACATCCCTGTCATCCATGACATCGATGCAGGGACAGGCTACTATAATTCTGATGCACATGGTGACTGTACTATAGTGTAATAAAGTACTGCAGTGTAACATGTTGTCAGGAGTAAAGTTTAATGCATACATGTCAGGTAGTGTAGCCATCCAGCAATGATGCATTATAGCTGTTAGTAACATTGCTTGATTGTGGTCTCCATAATGTCATCCATTTGTGTTGTAGGTGTGCATGTGTTAGCACGAGGATGTTCTGCAGTCATATTCCACAATGGGGTATGGCACTGTGGTGACACCATGGCCGTGACATATCTGGGTACAGTTGAACTCATGTCACAGGTTTGTATAACAGCTATTGCCTGTGCCACATGGACAGGTGAACCACTGGGACATGTATAATCTGCACCCTGATGTAGACCCATCCACATACACACACTCTCTTACTTGGAAACACTGGGACTAGACCCCTACCTAGGTATGTAGTGCTGCTGAAGTGTATGGCTTTCATTGCACACATCACACAGCGTTTAGGGTGAGGTGTGTTCCAGATTACATGTTACATGCAGAACATCCCCAGACATGTACAGTATGCTAATGGGGGATGTAATGGGTGTATATGGACAATACATAGTGTGACATACCTTCATATATACATTAACAGACACATAACAGGCAAACACACATCTGAGAGACCTGGGCCTATCGCTGCTAACTAACTTGACCATGTGTCCAATGTGTTACAGGTAGGCTGCACACAGCACATGCATACCTGGGCTGGATTGTGGTATCAGTTACCTGTATGGTTGATGGTGACAGTGGTAACCATAAAGTTGTACATGGGACATGTACTGGGTGTACCTTGGTGTAATGACAGTGTACACAGCACCCACATCCCCCCAGTGGATATTGTACTCCCTGAAACCCATGATGACACTCTGACATACCCACCATCACACATTGCCCATGACTGCAATACAACACATTGTATTTCCCAACATGGTACTACAGGGATATGCATCTAATGCACATGCCACAGGCATAGTAGGGTGTTGCATTGTCATGCGTCATCTATGGGCAGTAACAACACTATCTGTACTACTGTGTGGCAATGGGTAGTGTAATTGGACTATGTGGCCTTGGAATGCTGTACCCTACAGATATACGGATATGCACACATACACTTGGAGGAACTCAATGGGTATCCCATGCTTATTGACCCATTTGTACAACACTGTTGTGCTGGTACTGCAAGGCTTGTGTAGCTGGTATAGAGAGGAGTGTAACAGGGTGGGTCTACCTGAGAACGTCGACAGATGAGAAGACCGACAACGAAATCACCGACGCCAGAAGATAGACAAGTCAGAAGACCGATGGATGAAAACACCGATGCGGAGAACACAGAGATGGGGAAAGGATGTGTAAGTATGCGGTAGTGACGGACGTTAGGGTGCGAGTAAGGTAAGTGTGCGATGTTGACGGTCTGTAGGGATAGGGGTGGGTTAAGTGAGTTAGGGTTAGGGCGCGGGTTAGGTAAGGGTGCAGTAGTGATATTTTTTGGGTTAGGGGCAGGTTAAGTGAGTTAGGGTTAGGGCGCGGGTTAGGTGAGTGTGCGATAGTGACGGACCTTAGGGTTAGGGTTTCGGTTAGGGTTGTAGATAGTTGTGTATGTAAGGTTTAGTGTTTGTTTGTTAGGATTTTGGTGTGCTTGCGTTGTGTGTGTGGTTTTTGGACAGGGTATTTGTTTTGTTTGTTGGTTGTTGTTATGATGTGTTGAGTGTATGAGGTGTCGTGTTTGTGAACTGTCGATTATGTGGTGTTGGTGATGTCGTTGTTGGTGTTATGCACTGTCGATGTTGTCAGATAGATCCAACAGGGTACATGTAATGTTCCATACAGCAGCAGTCACAACTGACTATGGCAATGGGTGTCACAGTGGTTGTGAAGGCCTCATGGAATTTCCACGTACAGGTGTGCTAACACACAGACACTGCTATACTCAGTAATGCACACGTACACATGTGTCAGTACTGGGGTGCATCGCTGCAGGTGGTCATAGCTGTGTACCTAGCTATTGTCCATGGAGAGATGGGTTGTGTAGGGGATGTGTGTACAGTGGTATCCTGCCACCCGCCATGTGTCAGCAGGCAATCTACTGACAGACTGTTTCCACACCTAACATATATCTGTTTTCCTCAAATTAAACTGTATGATCCCTACCTGCACGCTTAATGAATTTAACTATGCATGATATTAAATGCATTTATGAGTAACTATTCTACGTAATATTATCTTTAATATTAACTATCAGTTGTATCTAAATTGTATAATGCATCTTGGAGCTTTTCTCCCCAGGCCTCCACTGAAAATGGGCCAATTTGGCCCAGTGGACTTCCCAGGTAATCAAACTGCAAATAAATAAATAAATAAATAAATAAATAAATAAATAAATAAATGTACTGCAGGTATATATGTAGACTGTTGTTACTGTAATAGGTGTTGACCTAACAGACATGTTGTGTGTGGAAGGTCACATCTGCTTGTAACATGTGTGCCATTGGCTACTGACAGACATCCTAAGGACATCATAGTACAGTACCACTGCTAGCACAGTAATGATCCTGTGGACTGCAGCAGAGATATGGCCAATAAATGTGGACAGTCTGACACACTCTAGTCAGTCCAGAGGTATACACAGAATCCCTTAGTGCAAAACATGTGGACCAAGCCTGACAATGTGGATGTTAACAACGATGTTGCTGGGTATATCACGTAAATACTGGTATGCATCTGCCCCCATAGGTTGTGCATTCACACACCCCTGTCTGTCCTGATACATAATAACCACTGGTACAGAGGTGACATGGCCACTTACTACCCACTAGTTAGTGACATACATCTCCACAGCATCCCACTGCTTTGTCAGAAATACATGACTGTTATGGTGGCCCGGCAGCAGTACATCTGGCAAGTATCTGTACATAACATCACACTGGGTAAGTACACTAGGCTGCTAGGCATGTAACAAAGCACTGTGCAGGCTACAGGCAGAGTGCCACAACACTGTCCTGCATTTCTTATGGGGGAATACACATGTACCTGCATATATAGCAGGCTCTGCAGGCATGTCACAGAACAGAGTAACAGACACCTGTGTGAAAGTGCATAACCACAACCAATGTGAACACAGCCACAACCACATATGGTAAGCTAGCTTAATATTACAGTATATGGACTATTTGATCAACATCAGCCTCACATGTGCCACTCACACACTAACCCTACATATACTGAGCCACTACAGTGTGGTCCGATGCCTATCTGTGGTATGGGACATGTGTGTGTGTTTGGCCCTACAAATATGTAAGCCAATAGGGTAACATACACTGGAGCAGCATGTAACATCAGATAGAACAGGACCAAGAACAATGACATCTACCGCAGTCTGTACACTGGCCAAGGTACATCTTCACAATACACACACTATCAACAATCACCATAAGTACACAGACCTCAGTACTGTACACACAGCCACAGAATGCCCAGGTTATGTCTTCAAATATAACCCCTACTATACATAACGTGTAGGAGTCTGATATATCACTGGCTTGTTATCAGATATGATGTGAATAAATAATGGTGTACAGAACATATGCATCTCTTACTGCATAACATATGTACAAAGGTTGATAGAGTTGTGGCTGGAGGCACAAACACAGGGCCAGTAGTGATCTTTTGCTGTGATAACCTCATACATTTACTGTTGTAACAGGGTTTGTTGTGACCTATGTCCTATGAGGGATATGACGTCAGTAACTCTCATGGCTGTCACCATGTACTGACTGCAATCCTCAGACTATGCTTCTGCAGTTCTCAGATAGGTGCTCTGTGAGTAACACAAGAAACAAAAGGCACCACACATTGCCCACTCTGCAGATGACCCTACAGATGTGGGTTTCCTCAAAAACATAGCACTGTCATTAATTAAAACATGTAGCCCAGCCATATCCACACACACCTGGTTAAATCGACATTACTCCAAATGCAGAATAGCAACACTTACATTCTGTAGTCATGTCAGGCACATCCCCCTCCTGTGTGTTGGCCTGTTTCTACAGTGTATGTTGTTGGAGGTAAATCCCCAATCCATCTGTAATGCCGTTTGCCAAACATCAGCTCTAGGTCCTGCTCACAGTGAATGAAAAGGCCCAACGCCAACATGATGTTCCTAGATATTGGAGTGTGTTTCCTTGCAATTGGCTATGGGAATGTTACCACAGCTGTTCCACATGCAATCAGCTAGATGAGGGCTGCAATTTGTGCAGAGGCCATCAGCTGATCATGAGAATCACTTACAAAACATATGCTTCTGCCTAAGCAAAGCAGGTGTAGTTCTCCACATCCACCAGAGAGGGAGTGTGAGAGGCACACAGAAACAAAGTAAGTCAGGGAGGGGGTGCAAAGCATGACTTCTGCATACTGAGGAGTGTATGCACTAACATCTGCAACTGTCAGATATGTATGGTCCACTGTTGTTTGCAGACATGGGCTTCATTTGTTTAAGTGTGTGATCATGCCCAGTATGACCTTTCAGTATGTTGTTGTATGACATTGCCTTCATTTCTCTGTGTGTGTGAGCATGCCCAGTATGCCCTTCTGTATTGAATGTGTGGATCCATTCCAGGTAGTTTGTTCTCTAGTGCAGACATTTGTGTTCTACACCTACAGGTAGCAAACTGTTTCTGCAGGATATCTGTAGATCAGTTGGCAATATGGGGTCAAACTGTGCAAGGGATAGTGGGTACTGTAGGTGACTGTGTCTGTGCTGCTTCTGCTACTTGGTCCTGGTGTTAGCAGAGATATTCAGACATGTGTACTGTTATACACTGTGATGTTTATGTCCTCAAGTACTGTCAGGTGGACATTCTTGCTCACAGTGATGTCCTGGGGAACAAGGGTGAATGCAGATGTGTCTAGTTTTGTGGCCAAACACCTACATATTCATGGTAAGTTATGCCATTTTGGAGGGGGAGCTGCTGACACTTGCTGCTCGGTCTGTGTATCCAGTTCAGCACCTTGATACAGTGCTGACAAAGGATCCCATACTTGTACATCCATCAACATGACAGTATGGGCTTATCTTGCTGTGGCAATACCTCACAGCTGTACAGATTCACAGAGGTTACCTAGAAGCAGGGGTTGGGAGGGTGGCCTAATGGTTAAGGTGTTTGCCTTACAAACACAAGGTGCAGGGTTTGAATCTCACAAGGGATAATTGGCTAAGCTTAAAATGGCTTGCAAGGGCAGTTAGCTTAGTACTAATCTATGAACCTATGAACCTAAGAAGTCAGGACATTACCCGTATTGTGGTGTACAGGCAGGTTTGTATCCACCCATGTATGTGTTTGCAGCCAGGGATAGTATGTGCACAGGGCTGTGTGTCGTACTTTGCACATTCCATGCTGCCCATGCTCCCACCCCCCCTTTATTATTTATCCTCTTCCATAAATTATGCGTACATTCTCTGATACTTTCCCTAAGGTTATCACCTCATCACAATTGTGTTTTGGTGCTGGTCCACAGTCCATGCAGTGGGACATGGTGGACACATTACTGTGGTTTGTCCACATGGCCTTGCATATGGCTTATGTGGAGTGTGTTATGTTGTTATTTGGGTGTTCATGACATAACATGCATTGGCAGTATGTGTGAGACACCAGCCTTTGGCAGAGACCTGTAGGTCATTTGGTGGTGATGCAGGCCAGCTGTGGCAGGCCGTTGCATTCTGTCAGTCCTACAGTCCTAGACCGCTATACAGTATATTCCTCTGAGGTGACAGGGTAGGTGTGCTAGGTGTTCATGCCAATACTTTCTATCAGTATTGATCAGGTGGTGTGGATGCTGGAAGGATGCTACTTACAGCTGGGGACACACCTGCATGGGACATCTGCACTACATGCTGCATTTTTTCGCTATTGCCTTACACAGGTGGGGGTCATATTATACACATTCCCAACAGCAGGGATCCAACCAGAGAGGTACCTGTGAGTGGTGTTTGGGTGAGCTGGGTGCATGTGTGGCACGGACACTACTTGCATCTGACTCACAGATATGCATGGGGCATTCCAGTTATGCTTTTTAAGAATACAACAACACTTGGGTGGGAGGGTGAGGAAAAACTACCTACAGAGAGAGACCATCAATATTCAATCAATTTTCAATGAAACAAATAAATGCAGTGCAGTTTTGTTAGCTATCACTGAAACAGAACAAGTGTAAAAAATATACTTATATTATCTTTGTACATCCAGATGCTTGTAGAATTAGTTACAGCCAGCTAAACAGCTCAGATACTGAGCACAAATACACAGAAACGTAACTATGCCAGTAGTATAAAACAAAATATATACCCTAATATTATTCTGATATTGTCCATGATTGTGGTTGCTTCTTTTAATGTTATCCATGAGCCTTTACCTGTGCCCCACTTGCTGGAGACCTCTGCTGTCCCTAGTGTACCATAGAGATATGTGATTGATGTTGCTGCTGCAACCATCTTCCATTGACAAGCCCTCATCTGCTGTACATTGGGTTGTTTCACCTGTCCCCTTTCCATGTGCATTCTTACAATTCATCTGTGTGTTCCTATTCAATGGACACATTTCCTCTGAGTGTTTATTTTACATGGAAGTCCATGTACTGTTACAGATAATTTGCACAACTTCAGTACAGAATGCCAGGAATGGGATATCACAATACTCTGCACTGTAGATACACTGTCATGTACTGTGTTTGGACCACATACTTTTCATTCATACTTCTCAACTGTCCAGATATTCACAGGATGCCCAGATGTTTTCTTTTTCAAATTTGTGGCTTTCTGCCATATCACTGGGATGATCTCAGGACCGAAGTGACTCAATAGTACATACATTTGAGTTCATACCGCTCAACTGTCCAGATTTTGGCAGAATGTCCACATTTTTGTCTCAGATTTTTTATCTTTTCCTTATAAAATATTGGATTTCTGGAAAATTATTTTCATCTACGTAATTGTGGATTGAAGTCAGAAAATAATGAGAGACATTTGAGTTTTAAACTTCACGCTCTTCAGAAAATTCATGCTAATGTAAAACCTATCATTCTATCAACTTTCTAAGTTTGTGACAGCAGTATTTCTAAAATGTCCCTATTCTTGGGCCTTTATCTCCCATTATGTATGGCTTTGTCCAGATTTCTTGCTCTAAGAGGTTGAAATGTATGTTTGAGTTTCATACTTCAAATCCTTCAGAACATGTATCTTAACCCAAACCCCTGTTAATTCTAGCACATTTCTATAGTGCATATATTTCAAATATATCCCTGTTCCTGGGTCATTGTCCCCATATTATGTTGGCCTTTTTCCAGATGCCTTGCACTAAGAAATTGTGAGCTGTCTATGAAGCCCTGGTGGTTATTGTGGCATTTTGTGTACAACTGTGGACTGTCAATGCTCCATATTCATCAGGTCTGCTATCCTTGTTAGCTTATATGTTTTTTTGGCCAGCAACACTGTTGCCGGCCATGAAACCTCGCTTAAATATTGTGCATGGCATGAATTTGCATTGTGCACTGCTGCTTGTTGCACAACACAGCACACAAATGTAAACTCTGTGTAGGCTTTGCTGGAAGCCTACATGGAGTTTATTGAACCCCATGGTTTGTTTGTCACTTTATATTCATATTTTCATATTTATGTTCCTATTTTGATAACTGAGAGACCTGCATTTTATTGAAGTATATGACATGAAACACCAATGTGTGAGACAGGACTATTCACCAAAAATGCTGGTTTATATCACACTGTACTAGAAATATTGCTACCTGTTTGTTAATACTTATGAGAATAAGCACTATTTCTATAAATACTTATTACTTCAAAAACTAACTGAATTACAAGCTGTTGAAAGATGTTAGGTGAAATCTTAAATGTTGTTGAAGAAAACCTCTTTTATATTTGCATTGTAAGTTACACATCTTGAGAGATACCCAGTATGATTTGTTTTACTATTTATACACTTAAGCATATGTTTTCACATTTTTTTTAAATATTTCAATAAATGTGCTTACAGAAACATTTCTTGCTGGCATGTGAAAGCTTATGTCTGGTTAACAAAAAATGTTCTAACAATATATGTCCAGAGTATATGATTTTCGAGATATGAAAATTTGTTTTGTGACAGTTTAGAAAAAATATTTTGGAATTTGTGCGCATCATAATGTATTACAATACTTATGGAAAAGACTATGGGCCAGATTCTGAAAAGTTTGCAGAAAGTATTTACAGATAGAGCAGCATGCCGAAGGAAGACTCCAGTGCAAATGCTGCAGACGCGATTCCAGAAGACACATTGAAGGTAGACTGACCACATAAGTATTCAGTGCAGGATAATTTAGGATTCCGCGCATTTCAGTGTAATTTCAAAACATCATGCATTCAAAACGCAACTCAAATGCGTCAAACAGCTATGCTGACTCCACTTCCAAAATTCCCTGTCCATACATTATGGATCCCAAGTACTTCCCACAAATACTATGGATTACATCAAAAGCCATAGCAAAACTGAAAAAAATATAACAATGCAATCTGCTGCTAATATACTGCAACAAACAGCAGTGATGCAAGCCATAAATGAGGATGTGGCTGTGCATCCTAGAAGGCAGCTAGAGTCACAGCAAGGCTGCCACTAAACCAGTTGTCAGACCAGTAAATAATTGACAGATACCATCTAGGCAGACAAATGGTGTAGGCTGTCTGTAACATGTGCCTCACACAAGTCTGTGAAGACCCTGTGAGGAAACCCTATCCCCCTGAAACAAATATGTGTCTCAGCCTAGGTATACTTGCGCCTAGGACATTCCAAAGATACCTGGGGATGCTGTGGGAGTGTCACAGATAGCTGTCAGTTGCATTCTGGCTAAATTCCTGGCAGCAATGTGCAGCAAGGTGGATCACTACTTACATTTCCCATCCACACCTATGAAGGAGAACTGTAATGCACCATTTCTACAACATTGCAAACTTCCTCCATGTAATTTGTGCAATAGATTACACACATATGCCTATCAAAACACCAGTACATCCAGAAGCAGGCCGATCCATAAACAGAAAGGGATGGCCATCCATCAACTGCCAAGTTGTGTGTTGCAAATGGCAACATAACAAACATCATAGCAATGCACCATGAAAGTGTCCATGATGCTGCCATTTCTAGAAAAAGTGGACTCAGGGCCGCATTCCAGGAAGGTAAAATTCTAGACAGGTTGCTTCTGGGTAAGTACAGTAACACAGCTAAGATGTAATTGAAGGATCTCCCTGTTAACAGCATACAGTCTGAACAAAAGTGTTTTTATTTCCCTGTCAGGTGCCTGAGTTATCCTCTTGAGCCGTTGTTAATGACCCTGTATCATGATCCATCCAAGCTTACACAGGAGGCTTACAACATGCAACAACCACAAAATTCATAGAGTTTGTGTTTGCTATAGTGAAAGCTAGGTTCAGATGTTTGAACACATCCAGGGGTGCACTTCAATATCAATCTGAGAAGGCAGCACAGATGAAAACAATTTCTGCAATGCTACACAACATGCTAACCTAAGCACATGGCGTTCTTCCATTTGCAGGTGCAGGTGAACTACTACAAGAATCATAAATGTCTGAAGATGACATCCCTCAGTTATCGGAGAAGGAGCAGGAGGACACAGGGGACTGAAGTCACAGGAGTAGGCAATGTAGGGTGTGAACACAAGTGCAGGCCCAGGCTACATGGCAGCATTTGACCCAGACATTTGTGTCATGAAAAGCCACATGTACATGATTACAGAGATTAAACATTGATGTTCAGGTGTTGCCTCACAACAGCGACACACATTGCATCTAAGGGCAAGTACCACTAGATGTACACACTGAGCATTACACATGACATGAGACTAACCTATTTCAACATGAACATATGCACACTTGTCAAAAATAAAAAACATCAACTCAGGACACAACCAACACAGGTATGCATACACACTCATTCTATTTTACCACTGTATGTTCAACAATAAGGGACACAGATCAGTGCTACACTTACATATCTGTACAATTTCATAACATGAAAAAAGAGACGTCATGCATGACATCATGCAGGCACTTTTATTTCAGAAATACATATCACAGCACAGTGATACTGAAATAATATGAGTCAACTATGTGTACTACACTGCTGGACACACTGTAATGCAGTCTTGGTTGACCTCACTGATGACTCACACCATGGTTCACCCTGTCTTGAGCATGTACAGACACATCCTGCCCTGTTTACTCCACAGAGATGATGGGGTATGACACCATGTTCAGATGAAGGAACATGACTTCAAGTTGAAGCCTTGTGACTCACAGGACTGCCACAGATGTGCCAGCAGTTGACATCTGTGCACACTGGACCACAGACAGGGATTCCCAATGGCCAATGGTGGTTCTGTGGACATGTGGCCTCCTTCTCACAGGCTGCTATCTGCTGTGCATACTCATCGAATGCAGAATCTTGTTAGTAGTATGGCACTGCTGCAGTACCATAGAGGCCAGGTTTTCCACTGACCATGCCAGAGCTGGCAGAGTCTCATTCTGCGGAGCCAGTGCAGGCATAATCTCACCATGTCTGCACTCTTGTCCTTAATGCATGACACATAGCTCATGTGCCACATGATCTGTGACACAGGCAAGTAAATGGACATCTGAACAATGACATTGCTGTGCCCATTCATTTTCCTGCAGCAGGAGGTGCCCACCCTCTGACACTTGGTCATGTCCAAAATCTGCTCGGCTGTATCTGTGACAACAACCTATGTCTGCTTGTTGTGTGGATCCTCCATCAGCAATGCTCCCAACTGTGGTGTGTTGATCAATGGCCTTACCCTGTTCAACATCAACTAACCAATAATACTCTGAATCTGTCATCAATTGGGCTCCCACATCTGAGGATACATCTGTTGCAAAATCCATGTCAACTTCACAGATGGATTCTCCAAAAATCTCAATGTCCTCTGTGCCAGGAGCCATACCACCATGCTGAGACACATCATAAACAACATCATGGTTCCTGGATGGGCTGTTGGGTGATAAAGACAGTTGATGTGCTACAAGATGCAAAGACCTAGATCAAGACAATGCGCCTACAGCACATGATGAATGTAAAACACAATTGGCATATATATATATATATATATATATATATATATATATAATATATATATTCCACTGCGATGTTACAAATAATATTGACTTCACTTCCAGTCTAATGTATGTATGTTTCACAGACTGTACATACAAAAACTACTTAATCTATTGATATGGCCAACATACATTGCATATTGTTGCATAAAAACATAGCAACACATGTGGCAAACACTCATGTGATGGTGTTATTGATCCACTGTGCTAAACTTCAACTAGTGTAGGGAAAAAAGATGTTACAGATCACATCATTCACAATATGTACCAGGTGAGCATAATTAAAAAAAGACCAAATGTGTGCAGAGGTCTTTGTTTGTACTGTGGATCTTGTAGTGGGAAAGTAAACAGAAAGGCAGCACAGTCATGTAGTTCTCAAAACCAGTACTGATAACATCACATATACAACACAATAATATAGGCTGCAAATACTCATGTGATGTTAAGTTGCAACTGTAGACCAAAAGGGCATGTACTGACAAATATTGACAAAAATTTTAGCTATCACTTGCTAAACATTGTTGAATGCTCTGACAATGTCATTGTAACATACCTGGTCTTTCTTCACTTGATAATGCATCGCTTACCCCTCTACTGGATGTACCTGTAGTGCTCAAGGTTATGGAAATAACAATGTAACAGTAAGCAGCAGTGCCATTATATGAGGTGTGGGCACCAACAAGGTAGTGTTCACAGCAACAGTATAGAGACAGTCACCTGCTGTTCACTGCTGCAAGCCTGAAGTAGATGGACCTGTGAATATTAATGCAATAAGCATTACAACTGCAGTTTGCACTGCTCTGTCTGTAACTCATATCTATCAATACATGTAATTGTACTTAAATTTATCATCCTCACTTTGTGTGGAAGTTATTCATGGCTTAACTCTGCTGCTGTAAATCAAACACAGGAATACATGAATATGCACGCTTAAGCAATATGCAGTATTGTCAAAATACTCAACCCTGTACTGAACATGGATTCATACACGTCTGTCCTGGAATCCTGCTTCAGTCCCACCACCAAGGATTCAGTGCTCCCATCTTGCTCTATGTAGTGAGGCTCAAAAATCTGATGTCTTCGGGGGTTCAGTGGTGGTCCACCACTGGTGACATCCCTTGACCTCTAATAATGTGTGATTCTATTGACTGCACAAAGAATCATGTCTGAGCAGCGATGTCTACAGGTCTCATGGGATCAGTCGTGGCCTCCAATGGCATTGACCATGTTGGTGAGTTCCATCCATATTTCCTTTGCCCATGGAGTATCCCCTGAATGGCCTAGAAGTCTCCTTCCATGCTGGCAGAAAGTATCAATGATGATGATGTCATTTTCCTGGGGGGGAAATTGTCACCACTAGGACAGTGGGTCATCTGGATAACATCGATATGCACATGATAAAACTCACAGATAAGTATATTTATGCATTTGAGTCAGTGAACAGTATTTGTCAAAATAAACAGTATGCATTCCTGTGCAATGCAAACATATGTATAATACTATCAGTGAGAAATGCTGACACGATATGTGAAAAGTATCAACAAAGGTGTTGTACAACATCTGTAAAAACAACATAACTTGCAATATCTGTACACTTCATAGTTGGGTTAGAACCCCTGACATCACATATAATCTGAATACAGCTCCAAAGGCAATAGCATCATACCCCCACAGTCTGTTTATATTTTACATTACAATACTAAGTCACTTAACAATTAAACAACTTACAAAAAGCAGCAACATACCTTTGGATCCATAGTACAGATCCAAAATAAATTGACACAGTACTTTTAGCACTTTTGTTACGAAGCATCATTTAAGAGATATCCATAACAGCATAAGAATATGGTATAACACTGTTTTAAGAGTCATAATTTAATAAATATCTGTAACATCAACATCACATACTAGATATGAATACTGTCATAATCAATAGGTTTCTGAAGTTAGACCACAGAGTGCAAGGAATTGCCAGTAAGAATTATGGATGATCTGTAAATCCTCCTCCATATACTGTTATTATTTGAATGAAAGTCTGTCTATACAACTGAATATTGGACTGAACTAAAAATTTAGAACAGCAACACCTGTATGCATAAATTTCAAGACAACATCAATCTAGGAACTTATGACAACTTCTGTAAAACTTAACATATGGATTAAATATGAATTTAAACATTGCACTTTTTTAAAACGACTAACTTTAACAGATGTACTAATTACCTCTACAGAAATTCCACCAGTTGCCATTGTACCCCTCACTCAGACTCACAGACTCAAAGTGCACCTTGTGTGCACACAGCTTTAAGTACCATTTGTGCTATACATAACTAATGAGGTTAATTAAAATTCAAGTTTTTTTGAATTCCATTATCATACCTCTATATAAAACATTGTTCTGCACTGAAAAAAGAGGTATCCCACATAAATAACAAGTAGATATTGATAAATGGTACCATGTGCAGCATGTGCCTGTTATCTTCCAATAATGTTAGAATACGACATTAGTGCTACTTTCAAATATTGATTTTTTTTTTTTCAATTTCATTTTAAAATTAAATGAATTTGAATAAGCAGTACAATAAAACTTATAAACACTAGGGAAATTAATACAAAAAAACTATATACACAGTCCATAACAAATGTTGCTATCTGAAAAAACACATTAATATTTCTCTAATAAGTCTTTAAGTTTTTGCTACGATAATTTCTTATGTGCGACATTTATAGTTCTATTATGTAAGGTTTGTAACTCTTTATTATATACATGTAAAAAACAACAAAAGGCGGAAGAATGAGGCAGAATCACTAATTGTCCACTTTATTTAGTGCTTTCATCCCCACAGAGCAGGACTTCTTCAGAATAAAATACATGCAAAACCAAAACCTTAAATAAAACTAGGGTAAATATGGCCCCTACCATCAATGAACCAATTAATGTTCATTATTTAATAATTAAACTACCCACCAAAAATAATTACTAGCATAATACTATATAAGTATAAACACATATACATATGGTAAAGGTATATAAAACTTGTTAAAAAACATCCATATAAAAACATCAATCCATGATGTAATCACCCATTTGTGTAGAAAAAAATGGATTATATACCATGAAATGAAGGTAACCACAATAGAAACCTCTTCAAATGTTTCACGATACACTGGCAGCTTTTAGCCTCAAAACTGAACTAATAGTTATATTTTCATTTAGGCCAGGATAGACTGTGGCGTTAGTATGTAGTTGCCACTGTAATTCTTTGCACTCCAAAAAATCATCAGCCGGTCCACCCCTCTGGCCTAGTTCAACATGATCAATAATAGTAAACTTAAAAGAACGCCCATTATGTTCAGAAATATGGTTATACAATGCGTTATTATCTTCCTTTCTGTGAATATCATACATATGTTGATAGACCCTTTTCCTGAAACTGTTCTTAGTTTTCCCTATATAAAACCCAGGACATTCTTGACACATTACTATGTTGACTATACCTTTAGACCCACAATTGTACCTCTTTTTTATTTTAATCGTACCAAAACCTTGAAGCATCACTTCATTACCTCCAGCATATATTTACATTGATGGCATTGTCCATGTTTTACCATCCTACCCTCCTGGCTATGTTGATAAGCACTCTCTAACATATTCTTAAAACACCTGTCCCTTTTATAGACTACTAAGGGTTTTTGCCCTACAACATCTTGATATTCTTGTTCAATTCCACAAACACCCCATTATTTCTGGATTATATGTCTCACATCCCCAAAATTAGTATTATAAGTAAGTGCTAATGTTTTACTTAGATGGTTCCTGGTATCAGGACTGGGACTAATTTGACCAGCTTTTTGACCCAGTAGGGGTACATACACTCCCGCCAATCTTTTCTAGGTAACCTCACTAAAGATACCTTCTAAAAAGGTACTGGGATAACCCTACTGTACAGCATATTCTTTAAAATATCACATTGTATGTAAACTTCACTCAGGTCAGATACCATACGGGCAAGCCGGACACATTGTCGTTTCACCAAAGACTTCTTTTGGTGGATCGGATGCCAGCTATCATAGTGAAGTAACATATTGGAACAAGTAGGCTTCCTATAAAGTGTTGATATAAAACACTTATTAACTAGGTCCTTCCTAATGGTGACATCCAAGAAGTTGATCTCATCCTCACAAATGGTCATAGTGAATTCCAAAAAATCAGTAGTACTATGGTTGTGCTCAAAAAATTCATCCAGTTCTTCCTATGTGCCATTCCAAAAGATTATTATATAATCAAGAGAAATGCCTGTATAATGACCAACATGAACTGAATTTAGAATTAAAAATAAACTTGGTCTCCAAAAAAGCAAGTACTAAATTTGCAAATATGGGGGCACACGCTGCCCCCATTTCAACACCTCTTATTTGCTTAAAAAGCTGTTGTCAAAAATAATGAAATTATTTTCTAAAACTAATTCCATCAATGTTATTAAAATAAGAATAAAGTCCTGGTTTAACCTGGAATAATAAGACAAAAAAACTATAAAACCATTCAATCCCAATGTCACGTGGGATGACCGAGAACAAATTTTTAACGTCAGTAGTGACAAATGTGATTTTTTTCATCATATAAATCTTGTGACACCCTTGATAAAATATCCCAAGAATCTTTAAGACAGTAAGGATATTCAAGTAAAATATTCTTAGTGTAATAATCAACGAACTTAGCTATAAAAAATGTTTGGTGCTTTTGCATCCATTATTGGTTTGAGAGGGGGATCACCAAGATTCTTATGTATCTTCGAGATCCCAAAAATTGTAGGTATTTTAGGTTCCACTGATTTCAAATAACTATACTGTGAGGGGGAATTCTGGTTATTCATAAGAAGCTCTTCAAGTATTACATCAATATGATGATATGCTATATTCATAGCATTGAGACTTGTTTCTTCGTAAGAATCCATAAGCAACATGGACAACATCTTGTTATTATAATCATTGGTGCCCATAATGACAAGCCCCCCACCCTTATCGGGTTTCATAGCCTGATATCAGGGTTCTTGCATATCACGTTAAGAGTGTTAACTTCATCTAAACATAAATTAACAAGAGAACTATATCTCCTGTTAACTGCTTGGCATCTTAGCCATGCCCCCTCAAATATTGACGCTAACTGCAAACTGAGTGGTACCTCCATGAGTATTTCTCTGTGTTTCTGTTTTTCAGATTTGAAAGAATTGCAAATCTTGATGGCAACTTCGAGGATGATGCGACATGTGCATGCATTCAACTGGACCAAGGAGGAAACAACCAAGATGTTGACAGTCTACACTGGATTGGAGCAGAAGATGAGAGCCAGGCTCAGAAACTTCGCTATGATTGACATGTTGAAATGGATCGTGAGGGAGTACTGATGGAAGACAGGGATCTTCTGCACTGGAGTGCAGGTTCATCACCACTATTATAACCTGCATCAGAGGGATGCAGCTGAGTTTTGAAGGAGGGTCAACGAAGTGCTGAGGCATCCTGTAAATATCCATACTCACATATTCCTTAGCATTCTTATGGATTTTACAGATATTTATTTGACCCATATATATCATATACATTTTGTTATAAACACAATTTAGCTGCTGTGTGAAATAGCTTGTGGAGATAATTCATTTGACTTTGTACTCACTGTCCTTTTGACTATGGATTTGATACACGTTATTTTATCTAATAATTCATTAATAACAGTAACTATGTCCTTTGATGTTGTACATATGTTTCACAATGTTTAACTACATAATTTCACATAGCCACTGTCATCATCATCACTGTAGCTTAAAGGGCCTATGCTGCAGACGACTGTGCATTTCATAGTTTTCTGTTATAGTTCCATTATTTGACTTATATCTATCTATCTATACCTCTCTCTCTCTCTCTATATATATATATATATATATATATATATATATATATATACATATACATATATATATATATATATATATATATATATATATTTATAGATAGATACACACACACACACACACACACACACACACACACACACACACACACACACACACACACATATCATATGGATGTGTTTATAACCATGTGTTAGCCTCTGTGGGAATTAACTTGTGTGGATAATTCAGAGGACTTTGTAATTACTGCCCTCTTGACTGTGGGCTTGATTCCAAATATTGCTATTTTATTGAATAATTAAATAATAACCATAACTATATTCTTTGAAGGTATGCATATGTTGTACTACATTCAACTACATAATGTCACATAACCACTGTTCTCAAGCATCACTGATGCCTGTACCGCCTAGGCTGCCGGTTATTGTGTATTGAAAACAAAAACGGAACACCACTGCAGCCAGAATGATGTAAAAGAAAAGAAACGCAATTTATTTTTTTATTTTTATTTTTATTTTTCTCAACGCTTAGATTGCATTAATCTAAGACTTGACAACATTGAAAGGTGGAGCGGAGACCATGTAACTATTCGGGTCTTTACACAAACTAACCTGCAAAATAATTCACTTGGTTCCAACGCATCATTCATTCCAGCTGGTCAACAACCTGCACAGTCGATTTCGCAAGGGTTGATAATTTCGGAGGGCAGCCTGCTTGCTAACAATGCTGCTTTGCCTTCCATGCCTGCAGGAAATGGCAGCAATTCTACGAATCCAGCGCCTAGACAGCTACCTGCTATGCCTAGCAGTCAACAGATTTCGGGTCACGGACCACTCATGGATGTGCCCTCATTGTCCGAATGGGCCAACAACTTAGCACCTCTTTCTTTTGGTGATTTTTCTGGAGCAGGGCCATCGGTGACGGACCCATCTGACTCAGGTAACATTTCTGATAACATAGCAGAGAAGCTGAGATGTCTAGATGGTAAACTACTGAAACTGAAAAAATTGCAATTAGAAGTGGCATATTTTAAACAATGTTTGGCTGAAGCTGTAATTCCTAAAGGATTAAGGAGTTCTTTTTCTCCTACTGGCCTTTTTTCGGATGCTGCTTTTGTTTCCGAATTGGAGTCTCTGTTCAATAGACAAGGCGCAGAACTCCTAGAATTAATGATTAAAAACTATTCCAAACAAATTACAATTTTATTGGAAGAAACATCCAACTTGGACAACGCGATTAAAGTTGATATTAACTTTGTTAGGTACAAATATGACTATGGCCGTATTTTTACCAGCATTGATGCCCTACTGTCCAAACTTAAAGTTAACAAGGGCAAAAAGTTAACAAGAGACAGGTTGGCTTACCAGACGCACTGTGCATACCGAATCTGGTAAAAGGTTACTAGACAAAATATCTATGCAGAAAGGGATGACCCAGCACATAACAGATGTGATAACGAAATGCTGGAAGAGCCCTCTGTGATGAGGACATCACAGACACTAATAGTCCGGCTAGTCCTGTGCAAGGGCCTAGAAGAAGTAATAGGCTTAAAAACCAAAATAAAGCACACAACTATAATAATCAACAGAGGCCTTTTTTAGGGAAGAAGGGCAACCGGAACCAGAGGTACAAGAGGTGGAATTAATTGATGAAATTCCACCCCACATAGGCTGCATTTCTGGTGACGACAACCTGCCTCATGTCATTTCTAATCTTAAAGGCGACTTCCACATTTACAATTTCTCTAATACCTTGATTGACCAAGAACTGATTGAACTTTTGGCAAAAGGGTTAAATTTTGTACCCGACCACCAATTTAAATTAGCTAAAACACTGGTGGATCTTAAATTTTATGTCGAAATTAAACTTAAAAGTTTTTTCAATAGTGAATCTTCTGCACTGGACAACAAATTGAAATTAACTAGTTCATTCAACCCTCCTTTACATCCTGGTCTTCACATCTTTGAAAGCGCCTGTGAACTTGACCTGAGACACTTATTTTCCACAATCGCAACTCAAGTTCAACAAGGAATATATCCCAGGATCAAGTCGCAAGCTTGAACAATCTCTGCGATAAAGCTGTCCGAGTCATTAAACCAGATAAGGGAGGTGGTCTAGTTATCTTCGACAAGGAAGATTACACCAGGAGAATGCTGAGGGTACTCGATTCCCCTGCCTATGCCACTTCATCCTTGAACGAGCTGTCCACTGCATATAAAAGAATTAGAGGGTATTTCAGGGATCTTTTCCTGGAAGGCAGAATTGACATTGATACTTACAATTTTGTTGACATCACCATGCCTAAAGTACCAGTCATGTTTGGGATCCCCAAAATTCACAAGAGCCTTTCAGATCCACCTATGTGGGCACTAGTTGACGGAAGAAGTTCTATCACGCACCCCTGTGCCCGTATCATTGATAACATAATTGGTAGATATTTGAAATCTATCCCGCAGATTTGTAAAGACTCTTGGGCGTTCCTCAACTCGATTAATGATGTGCAATTCAACGCTGATCTTAATTTCCTGACTATAGACGTGGTGGATTTGTACACCTCCATCCCTCACATAGAAGTGGTTGAATGGATTGAACTCATGCTACGGGAACTTGGGGCTCCCAGTAATGACATTCATATTGTCACTGTCTTGCTTGACATTGTCTTATCCTCTAATTTCTTCATTTTCAACAATCAATACTTCTTGCAAAAGAAAGGAATTACAATGGGTTCCCCGTGTGGCAGTTGTGTTGTGAATCTATTTGTAGCCTACTGGGAGAAATTTTTCCTATTTAATTCTCCTATTTTTCTCAGTTGTTCAAAAATCTACACACGATTTTTGGACGACATTTTCATCCTTTTTGAAGGAGGTGAAGAGGAAGCTCTGAAACTCATTTCATATATGAATTCCACAACTGAATTTTTAAGATTCACACACCATTTCTCTTCCTCTGTCATCGACTACTTGGATGTACAACTGGTAAAGGACAATTTCAACAACAATTTTTGTTCTTCCATTTTTAGGAAAACCACCTACTGCAATTCCTTCTTGCATTTTTCAAGTTGTCACCCTTGGAAACAGAAGAGGTCGATCGTGAAGGGACAACTAGTGAGGGCAGCCCGTATGTGCAGCACCGATGAAGCCTTCAAAAAAGAATGTGCCTTACTTAAAGACTTCTTCTTAAACAGAGGATAGCCGGTAGACTTGGTCATTGATTTGACTGTGGAAGTCTCCTCTAAACGCTTGGAGGGTTTTCTTACACCTCTTCTCTCCTCTAGATCTCCCCCCTCGCCAAGTGGAAGACCATTAGACACATTGGATCCATTGCCTTTGGACCCATCTTGTGGGCAGGATACTATTGTTGTGGACACCAATAAGGACCCTGACTTCTCGGCCAGTTTTATTACTGCCTTCAACACAAACTCAAGGCATATTTGTTCCATTATGAGGAAGAACTGTTTTTTTATCATGAATTCGGGGCTACACGATAGGCTAGGTTTATCTCCTATCTTCACGTATAGGAGGGGTAATAACCTTAAAGATATTTTACAGAGAAACACGAAATGTGATCACTTGACGAGAATAAAGGGCACATCTACTTGTGGGTGTTGTAAATGGTGCAGATACCTGCGAGTAGGTAACTCTTTCATCATTGGGGAGAGGAAATATTTCATCAATCACAAAAGTAATTGTAAAACGAAGGCCATAGTATACGTAGCTTTTTGCCAATGCTGCGCAGCTTTCTATGTTGGTAAAACGTATAGACGCTTCTGTGACCATATATACCAACACATCTACGCTATCAACAATAAGAAAAGCGACAACGCATTGTCAAAACATATTCTTAACGACAGCGGCCACAGCTTCCTGTTCATGGGCATTGACCATATCAGCATGGATATCAGAGGTGGCCCACAATCTCTCATTGTTGAGACTCGTGAGCTCGAATGTCAACTCCAACTGGACGCCTTTTCATTTCCTGGGCTAAACGAAAACTGTAATATTGCTGCTATTCTTAAATATAAGAGCTACCTTAGATAATACTTTTTTACTCTTAGTGGCGTATCAACCTATTCCATTGGTCAACTCCAAGGACAGTGAATAATGTTGCATATATTGCTTTGCTAGGGTTAAGCCCATTGAATGTTCTATTCCATCTATAGTTTAAAGTAATAGCATCCTTAACATATTGATTTCCTTTGATATGTAGCTTTTTTCATATTGCTTGCTTCTGTTAGGTGACCCGATGCAGTAGTACATTTAGTTGCTCTTGTTTATTGATATTTACTATATACAACTTTTTAGCTTCACATTTCATTTAGAATGTTTTTATTCTTTTATATAAGTTTTACAGGGCATACTATGTATTTGTTTTCACCCGCTCTCCTTGTTATTGTTGCCCTTTTAAGTTTCATCGTTGCCCCTTTTAAACAACATTGTGGCGCTTGTGGTGATGTCGTCAACAAGCGCCAGTTACTTTGTTTTAAAAGCATTTGGTTTTAATCCTTTCAACTGCTGATGAAGCTTCTGGCTTTCTGGAAGCGAAAACGCTGTTTTGGTCTTGAAATAAATTGCGTTTCTTTTCTTTTACATCGTTCTGGCTGCAGTGGTGTTCCGTTTTTGTTTTCAGTGAGTTTATTTGTTTCTTATTCAACTCGATTATTGTGTATTGCATAGCTTTCCTTAATAGTCTCATTATGTCACCTATTGGACTGTTACAAGGTGGAAGATATACAAGTATATAATTTACTTACATCATTCTTCCTACACAAGTACACAGATACATTTAATTAATGTACAAATGAATGGCTGTAACATTGGTTAAACATCTTTGGTTACATATGTTTTGATAGCTGATATGGCCTTACTATGAAAAGTGTAAAAATTGTATGCACATTCCATATTCTGCCATTCGACACAGGATTTCTAATAAACAGCTGCAGTAAGTGCTGTCTGTAATGAAAGCCTTGTGTAGTTTAGCTTATCCTGTAAAACAACTGGCCAGTATATCTACATTGTGGCATGTTGTGGGTTCAAAACCACATAGGGCAATGTTACCTTGGTTAACTTCACCCATAAGTTTTTTTCAACAATCATATTTTAATAGTTTATATTACATTTTATGCTGTGCATGGTAATGCCTCACTGATCTAGTTTTCCTAGGAAGAATGCCATAATCTGTAATGGACTAACAACATCAGTTGTTGAACAATGGTATTTAAACAGCAGTACCTGTTTTCTGACATATAGAATGTGCTGAGTCTTAGCTCAGCTTATAAGGACACAGACCAACATATCTACATTTTATGCACTGTGTGTTAAGTCTTGAAAGGGGACTCATATATCTTAAACTGTTATACTGATGTCATACATTCTTTTTGCAAAGCATTTTACACTTATTGATATTCATTTATAATTTGAGAGTTGTGAATTTTGCAGTTATTCATCAAATTACTACTGATATATCTGTAATTCATAATATTCCATTAGCATCAGCTATTTAGCAGTAGTGTCAGTACATTTTAATAAATCCTGTTATATGTCTGAGCAATTTAGTAGGTTAATATTGTATTCTCTTGCAAAGTGCTGTGAAGCACTGCTTTGTCATGAAATACTGAAGTCAATTGTACAACAAAGTGTTTGTCATGAAATACTGAAGTCAATTGTACAACAAAGTGTAATTTTGAGAGACTGTGAAGGGTTTGTCATGAAATACTGAAGTCAATTGTACAACAAAGTGTAATTTTGAGAGACTGTGAAGGGCCCACTAACAGTTGAAATGAAGGGCAGGGAAGATGTATGTCTTTAACTAGTGATGTGCACGTTCAAGGAATAATGGTAATCACACATACTTTTCTTTGTCCATAATGTAGAGCAACGTGTATGGCTCTGTTCATACAAGCCGGACATTACAAGACGCTGTCACACTGTATGAGCAATGGCGTACTTTAATCACTGTTGATTTCTCTGAATACAGAGCTGATGTGAATGTAATTTGAAAGCAGTTTAGCTTCATGAGCAGCACATGTTCATAGTTTGCAGTCCAAAGCCACCATCATTCTTAGTATACCATCCCATGTCATAACATTAACTCTTTTCAATGCCTGGAAAAGATGCGCTTCATAGTTAAGATACATTAGGATAGTAGATATGTCTTAAGTTTAGAAGCCTGGATGTAGGCTGTGCCTTGCAGGTTTGAATCTTGTATCCTCCAATCTGTGCTCAAAGATGTTAACACCTAAATGTTACTATGTTAAATGAGTATTGTGCTAAACTAAGTTTCTTCATAATAGCAGTTTACAATGTGTGCTATTAAGCACTTATTGTTGTTATTTAATTAATCATTTTTAAATATATATTTTTTTATTTCAGATGACTAGGACCACAGTCAGAACAGAGTGATGTGCATCAAGTGGATGCACAGTCTTGAAGAGCAGTGGAGGGAGAGAGAGGTATGTTGAAAATTTCATGTATATTATGAACTGAGGTGCATATTCCATTGTTTTCAGGCCTGTATTTTTCAAACATACACGTTTATTGATTAGAATGCAGGAATATCCATAATGCATCAGTGAGGTAAGTGAAATCAGCAAATGGCACCTGTCATTACAATTGTAAATAAAACTTATAGTGTTGCTATATTTTGTATTTTTCATCCATTTTGTCAGTACACATTGTTAATAAATCCACCCACAAGATAAAGAACAGTTTCTTATGTGTATCTGGCACACACGTTGTGATATGAATGGTTTACTTACAAGTGCAGGTAGTATGTCTATTTTTTATGATGGATTCTTTGGTACACTTGCATGTCTTTCATAAAAAATGCTTGCTGATTCAACCCATTTGGCCCACAACTGGTTCTCACAACTTGCATCTGGAAGGAGGTACTGCAGCTTCTACTGTAGGATTACCAGATTCAGGAACAGTTTGTATCCTACAGCTGTGAGACTTATTAATATGGACACCAACCATAATACCTGATACATTGAAGCCTCTTTTTTTCATTTAATCCTGCTGATCTGAGCAATTACCACCAGCATTGCTATTATGTAATATGATGACTATACTGAGTCATGTCTAAGGTTAATAAGTGCAATATGGTAACTAAACAGCTGCTATTCACTAGTCTCTATTTATTCTCTATCTTAACAGTGTAGGGGGTTGGTGTTAGGTATTTATTTATTATTTATCACTGGATAATGGGTATTGAATGTGCTTATGTAATGTGAACTACCTCTTGCATGTCATACATGTTATTTTCTTTCGTATGTTATTCTTTGATACCGCTGTATCTGTGTTATTTGCACTGCATTTCTTTTTCGAGCTGACATTTGTAATTTCGTTTACACTGCACTTGTGTGGTCCTAAATGACAATAACATTTCTTTGAATCTTTGAAATGTCTGGATGTGTTTTCTGATGTTTGATGTGTTGTACATAGCCTGCCTAGTCACAGAGTGAATAGAAGTCTGTGGCGACAGTGTTAGAACAGTTGTTTGCAGACTGTGTTTTCAGTTCAACTTTAGTATTGCATCTTCCTCACACAACATATGTGTGTAATAACACTGCTATAGCCTTGGATGACTGATACTTAAACAGGTACCCATTTGATAGCAACAGTTCATAATGAACACACCCTGCATGTCTACTATGGTATTGTTTATGTCTTCAAACACTTGTTTTTTTTTTAAAGCACTGCTATAGTTTTGGATGATTCACACTTGAGCGGGTACACATTTGATAGCCATAGGTTATAATCAGCAGTTATGTTCCATAGCCTTCTGATTTGTAATTGTTTTGGATGAGAATGCATACAGTTGTACACATGTAATACTACTGACAGATATATTACAATCTGATATGTGTACATTTGTTTTGATTGAACATATCACATAATTTTTAGTGTTGTACTCATTATATTGATGTGTGTTCAGGTAAATATCATGCTTGTCTCTTAAGGTTGCCATATGTTGTGCCTATTGTCCACAGTAGTCTCTGATATCTTTCTCATCATTTATACAATGACATGTTGTCTTCTCTCATTTATATCATTGAATGCAGACAGTAAAATGTTTATTGACCATTTATACATTTTTACAATGTTAATGATAAGTGTATGTGTGTCTAAGCATATAGAATTGACCATGAAAGAATAAAGTTTCCTTTTTAGGAGTTTGACATATTGAGCCTTAGATAACTCTATCCATAATGGCTGTGTCTCCATCCCTGTGTAAACTGTCATCATACCAATAATGTGTTATGCTTTGATTTTCATGGCATTGTTCTGCATGATAGACATTGTTTTCTTTTTTGCTGTGTTTTGCAATTAATCTTTACAGAGCATGGTACCTGAGGATGTTCACCAATCTGAAGATGATGACATACACATGCCAGGCAGCTGCCCAAATCATCTAAAGAAGACAGTGATGATGATAGCTACAACAAGGTGCCTGGACCTGCCCCTGCTTGAGCTATCCTGCCTGCACCCCAGAGGAGACGTCCCTATGGCCTTGACAGATACGATTTTCAAGAGGAGATCAGGAAGGTCATTAGTGATGTGTTCCAAACACATGTGAGGGACTTGATGGGGACCATCTTTGATGAGATGGCAGGAGCTATGTGGAATTCATTCAGGCCAATAACTCATGAGATGATTTGGAGTCTGATCCACATCAGCAGTGTCCCTCCAGTTGGTAGGTATTGTTTGTGTGCTCTACTTGTGTTCTACTGCCAACATGGTAATTGACATTTGATTGATTGTACTGTATATCCACTCTTGTGTATGCATGCCATGTATCTGTCAAGCTTACATGTTATTATCCTATGACATTTACTGTGGTTTCAATGTGTGCATGACACACATTAACACATTACACTGTCTACACACATTCAACTGTCCATGCATTGTGGCAGTTAACCTGCTGATAGTGCTGCAATAGGCAGCCTGTAAATATTTGACGTACTGGGACAACTAACCGACAACATATGTTGCCCATAGTCCAACATTAGCAGTGTCATATGCCTTGGATGTCTGTTTTGCTGTATCACGTATGTGCAACATATGGACATGTCATTCCACATGGTTTTGGATGACAGCTGTCATGATTTCCCACTCTCATGATGTATTGTTTGGCAATACTGATGCCATGTCTGATCAGATACTCATATATCCTGTCTATGTGCAGCCCTCCTTATCTGACTGCATCAAAGAGAAAGGTAACATTAATCTGTACACAATGTTACAGATTACACAGTCTTTCACAATGCATTACAATATGTTTGTTGCATGTAGCATTTCCACACCCATAATGTAATGATATTGGGGTATACCTTCTATAAATAGTTGTATACTGAATGATTGTACATATGTGTGCTCATAGTCAGATACATACTGACACAGATATGTAGATTTAACTCAGTGATGTACTGTGAATGTGCTGTAATGATGCTCACAGAGGTGTACTCTGCTCCATAATGAGCAGTGTGGCTGACATACATATGCTGATGTGACAGGATTGCACATTACTGTGTATGTATGTTTTATAAAGGCCAGTTTTGTAGACATCAGCAGTCCATTTGTTAATTTGACATACATTTTCAGTTGTTTAAATGGATGTATATGTGTCTTCTACAGCACTTTGTGTGGTTTACATGTACATTTGCATTGCATCACTTTACTATGTCCTGTTTTAGCATGATGTGGACCGAGGTTGTCCACATCCCTACCACTTTAATATTTCCCTAATGTTTCTTGCAAGTATATTTGCTTTTGTCAAAATTACTGTCCATTGCTTGTTATTATTTTGAGATGGTGAACATGTGCAAAATGTATGGGCATTTTACAATGTGGGACATGTGCACTCAAGCCGCTGGCTAATACTTGCAATATGTCTTTGTTCTACATCTACGTGTGTGTTACCCACTGTATTTTTTCACACCCATGTGCACAACCTGATATATTCAATATTCTGTCCTGTTAGATTTTTTAACATATTCTCATGTCATTTGTGTATGTGTGTGTAATGACCTTAATTTCATGTGCATTCCATTTATGCCACTGACACACATACGTACACATGTACACCTGTGTGTTGCCTTTGACATGGCATATGTATGTAACATACACACATTTGGTTGTGTACACCTACTTGTGTATGTAGCAGCCCTGGATGATCTCCTACAGTACTTCTGTTTGGCACTGTGCTTCATTGTTTATCTTTCACATGCATGGTCATAGGTTTGTTTCTGTCCTCTGGAGATATGTACCATTGCTCAATCTGCATTCACTCATCCATGATGTGGCTTGGCTAACACCTGCACTGCTGATGGACTAATTGGATATATGTATATGTATCCAATCTATATTGTGATTTTAATTTATTACCCTGGAACACACATGTACCATTGATGATATGCAGTCAGGTATGGCTGTCACACATTGTGCTACATGTGCTAATGTGATAGTGCATAGGTAGATTTTTTTCTGCATTTCACCATGGCTGGTATGCATCCTTACCCTGTTTGACAACTTTCCATTGCCTGTGTTATGCATAGTGCTGTCTGTCTAACTAACCTGTCCATACTGTTTCTTCCAACGTCTATTTGCCTTGTGTTGTGCTATTTGATCCATGGGTATATCTGCTATGCTTACCTTCACCTCCTCTCTCCCTATGTTTACCTTTCCTTCCATTCTTTAAAAAAAATAAAAGAATGGGGCCTATTCCCACCAAAAATACACTGCCATTGTCTCTCTGCCTTTGCCTTAAAGCTTCCTCGTGTTTGTCCCTGTTTATTACCCATACCCCACATGCTCTTTTCTATCTCCCACTTTCCTTGGGTGTGTGCATTCCTTGTATTCCTGAAATGGGTCTTAAAACCAATGTTAGCAACTATTAGCTATGACAAAGTGGCTGTAAATGCCCTTCACCTTTAATTTTTTTTAATTATGAAATTTACAAATTCTGTTAGAATCCATAAATTCAAGTCAATATTTTTTATGATACATGTATTATGTCAATATCTGTAGTTGTCTCTGATTTTAATGCAATGAGTGATGTGAATATATATATATCTATTACAAATAGCATTGCAGCTTTGGAGCATGTAGTATAAGTTAGTGGATGGCATATGAATATATCCATGATTGTCTAATACATTGCTATGTGTATCCGTGCAAATTTCTGTTATGATTGCCATGCTGATTAGTTTGGAATACTTTGCATTTTAATGTGTGTGTGTGTGTGTGTGTGTGTGTGTGTGTGTGTGTGTGTGTGTGTGTGTGTGTGTGTGTGTGAGTGTGTGTGTGTGTTTTCTTTTTTGGGGGGGTTATCACTATGGAGTCAGTAGCATTCCGTAGTTGTCTGTAAAGTTACTTTACAGATGAAATTATCTTTCTAAACAACTATCAGGATTCTTGATTTGTAATATCTTTACATTTGTTTGGTAATGTACAATGTTATTGAACAACTATTTCTTATATTTACAGATGACTTGCTCATTTCTATAGTGTGTCATTGAACCTACAGTACTCCATTGTACACTGATGTACTCTGAGTTTCTCATCCTATATTAGCATATTACAATCTCATCCACAAGTTTTGCACTGAGATCAGCTCAATGTGCCAGATTCTGCAAGCTTTATGGAATCCAACTCTATGAATACACTATTATCGCTGTAAAGAATATTTCTTACTGATAACATTATTTGTATAGTTTTAATAGTTGTTATTGTTCACAAAATAGTTACATTTGCTTATTTTACTCTTTTTAAGTTTATTTTTCATAAACTGCTCTGGAATGCAAGATGTGTGTAGGCTGCTAGAGGTGTAGCACCATATAGGTATTAATGAGTTAAAGGCCACAAAACACACTTAAGAGAATAAAATAAAACAGGACGTTAAGCAAGTGCAGCATTTTGAACAATATATATACAATAATACAATAGTCAAATGAAAAAGATGAATACATGATAATGAACACATTTAAAATGTTCATTTTTTTTTGTTTTATCATAAGGAAGTGCAACACATTTTGTAGCTTTCCTTTCTTTATTTTCTTTAAGGATTACACATACACACACACACACACACACACACACACACACACACACACACACACACACACGTAGATGCACATACAATATGTTTTATACCAGAATATTTAGAAAATACTAACTACAGCGTGTTGCCTTTTTATTTGCTTGTGTTTGTTAACAGGTCTACTTTCACAGGATGCCTGAAGAGAAAAGCCCCAGACAATATAATATTCAGGTTTCAAGCACAAGTGTTAAAAAATGATCTCAAACAACATCAATTCAGGTTTCAAGTTTAGGATTACTAGGATATGTGAACTATATTACATCCAGATAATGTGTCAAGTGACACACAATCATTAATTCACAGAACATACAAGCAGTTACAGACATCTGTAGGCAAACTAAGAAAAGTACAGGCATACTGTTAAATATAGTAAATAATATTTAAAACAAGAGAAATACAAAATGCATAGTCATCTCTGAAATGTATATCATAACTGTAATACACTTCATATAAGTAGGTGGCTTAAATATTACAAATAGGCTCATAGGTTCATAGGTTCATACTAGGCTATCTGCCCTAGGGCATTTATAAGCCTAGCCAGAGTGTGTTTGGCTTTCGCCACCCATTTTAAATTAATTTTGCTATGCCCTTTTTCGAGGTTAGTATACTCTGCCTCTATCTAACAGTGACACAGAAGTGATACCCGGGGTAAACCTATGATCTCCCATCCACTCATCAAGATTCCTCTTGAAAAGAGTCAATGAGGGACTCTGCCTAACCTGGACTGGGATTTTATTCCAGAGTGAAGGGAGCCTCTGCGTTATGAATCTGTCCCTCCAGCATGTCCTATTTATTTCAGTGCTGAGGTTCAAGTCTCTCGAGCGTGTAGCTCAATGGGATTTGGATTTTTTGAGGTGCAGCATGTCCATTAATTCTGGGTTGGACATGGCTTTATACGTCAGGCACAGATCGCCTCTGAGCAGGCGGTATGCCACTGAGTAGAGCTGGAGTTTCTTTAACCGGGCAGCATATGGCATCTGTTTGAGCCCTATGATCCTCTTGGTGAGGTACTTTTGGGGTCTTTCCATTTGCTGCAGGTGTCTGGTAAGGTACATCCCAAAATGCAAGTTCATTCACTTGATTAGTCTTTCTTATTTTATTTATTCTTTGTTGACTGGGTTAGTCCTACTAGTATAGTCTACTCTGTTAGGAAACCTCACATCCCATTCCAAGTGCAGTGGTGGCTAGGAGGATGGTGCATGATGTGGAGAAGATGACAGATGGCACAGAGGCAAATACCAGTGCTGTGGAGAGTACCAGTATGATTGTAGAGGATTCAGAAGTCATTTTTAGCAAAGCTTGTTTGTTAAAGCTGAAAAAGAGAAGTTGATAAGTGAGTCTTGTGTCATTACTACTCTCCAGTCAGGAGGGTTGCATGATGATTTATTAAAAGTGATGTTGATACAGAGAGTTCTAGAAAATGAAAGACATGTATGGACAAAATACAAAAAGAAGAAGCAGATTCTATCCTGAAAGATGATGGTAAAATGGAACGGATATCCTATACAGAAATTCTGAAAGAAGGTGCTAGGGGAGTAACAGAAAAAAAAACAACAGAAGAGAATGTAAAGCAGAAGTATGTGGTGAGGATTCAAAATAAAGAAGAAAAATAAGTGGATAAGTATGAAGTTTGGGACATCTTAATGGTTCCTTTGGCTATTAAAGCCCAAGAGGTAAGATTGTTTATTCTTATAAACAAAGAGACATTTTGTGTCATTATATTTATGCAATAGAACATTTCATAGGGTAATGGGAAAAAATGAAGAACTGTAATACTTGGAATTTATGTATAATAAAAACATTTAACAGGGAAACAAAAAAGAAGATTCATGTACAATTTCAAACAAAAGTAGAAAGAGATACTTTAAAAGGATATTTGAAGTGTTTATGCAAATAAGTGCTGGACATTGCAAAGGTTTATGATAAAAGGGGTTAATGGACTGGTGGATTGGAATGTAATGCTGTCTTAAAGATAGAATAGGACAATATTATACATATTCCAAGTTTGATAAATGTTGAAGGAAATAAGGATGTGTTAAAATACTGGGGATAACCCAAAACATTTGTTTTTTTTGTTTGCTTTTTTGGAAAAGAATGACATCTGATAAATAACAGTGACAAAAAGAAATATATTTTTGAGGAACTGGGTCATGATTCAAGAAAATGTGAACAGAAATGTTATAGCTGTAACAAAATTGGGTATTTATGGATGGATTGTAAGACTGAAAATAATAATAATAATAATAATAATAATAATAAAAGTGAAGGAAAAAGAAGAAGAACAAAGAGAATAAACATTAGAAGTGGTAGAAATAGAGGATAAATTAGACAAAGAAGACAAAGGGATAGGTAAAAAAGAAGTAATGGAGGAAGGTTCTGAGATAAGTGATGACGAAGATATACATTGGGAAGTAGTGAAAGGAAAAAAAAATAAACTGTATTGGTAAAAAGGTAAAATATAGGAAAAGAAAAATGAAAGAAATAAGCATAAAAGAAAAAAGAAAGGAATACAAGACAAAATAAAATTATAATTTCTAGAAAGTATGGGAAAGGGAAAGTAATAACTTTAAAGTGCTTTCTGTGAATGTGAATAGTATTAAAACCATAGTGAGAAGGATAGGGGTTTTGGAATGGTGTAACAAATGTGATGTAGATGTAATTGTACTAGAAGATATAAGATTCTTAACAAGTGAAGAAAAATTACAAACAGAAAAAATTATGGGTGGGGAAGATCATTTGGAATATGGGAAGTAATCTGTGTTCTGGAATAGGAATATTTTGTAGAAATACAATAAAAATATTATATATAACTTTAGTAAGAATGGGAAGATTAACTATTCTGGATTCAAAATAAAAAGAGCAAGTATATAGAATTTAGTGAATTATATGCTTATGTTGCTTAAAAAAATAGAAGGTTTATTTCAGTAGATTCTAGATTATGTGGTGGTAAAATATGTATAGTACAGTGAAAGGATCTAATTGTGATTTAAGACTCAACTGTAAAAAGAAGAGAAACAGTGTAAGAAAAATGTTACAAGTTATGAAATGCAAATTAATACTCTGGGATGAATATTCATGGACTTACAGAAGAGGTATCTATAGAATTGAAATAAATTACTACATAATATTTGAAGGATTAACTATAGGGGAACATGAAACAATTGAAAGAGGTTTTTTGTATTATCTAGCAATATTGCTAGAGATAAAAGAAAAGAAGGAACATATAAAATAGGCAAAGGAATAACAAGGTTAAATGAGAAAACACGGGATGAAGTAGGAAAGAGTTTAAAATACAGTTATGGAGGGATCTTATTACTCTGAGAACATTTTATAAAAATTGTTCTGACTGGTAGATGATTTTTTAAGATTAAATATAAAAAATGTTACTTACAGTGAAAGTATGATGTAAGAAAAGTAGATAAAAGAAAAGTATATCAGAGTATATAAAGATGCACTGGACTGTTTAGAAAATAATGATAGAGAGCATTTTGATAAAGACAAAGAATTGTGTACAAAAAAATCAAGAGAAAATTAAAGCACCAATATTTAACAAAGATATTTTTACAAGGAAAATAGATGAAGTCTTAACATATTTAAGTAGACTAGTAAAGAAACTAGTAGTGTAATCAGAGAAATGAAAAAGGAAAAGGTGAAACAGTAAGAATCCAGGAACAAATTATGAATATTGTAACAGAGTATGTAGAAGAGATGTTTAAAGAAAAAAAAGAAGTTGAAAATAATATGGGAAGTAAAGGTTTTCAGAGCAAGAAAATGAAGAATTTGAGGATTTGGAAAGATTTGTTTATGAGTTAAAGTATTAGGACAAGTGAATATATATGTGGCTGAAGGGCCAGATGCAATAGGACATGAAGTGTATAAAAATTAAATGGAACGTCAAAAAGAATATTTCTAAAAGATTTTGAAGGAATGGTTGAATGAAGGTTTCATGGGTAAAGAATTGTGCAGTGAAGTACGTACATCTATTTGGAAGAAAGAAGACAAAAATGTAATGAAAAACTGGAAAGTGATAGTACTGAACGATAATGATTATATTTTTATGAAAATAATACAGAAGAGATTTGAAATGAAGATGAAAAGTATTATGGAGGACACCATGTATAGCATAAAAGGGAAGGGATGTCTAGTATTATTAATGATAGTAAAAGAGATTGTGGATTATATTATAAATACAAGAGAATAAGCTAAACTTGTGATGGGGATCTTAATAAGACATTTGATACAATATGACATGGAATCTTAATGGCAATACTGAAAGATACAATATTAGAAAATCTGCAAATTATACATGTCTGCTTATAAAATGATAAAATAAAAATTCTAGTAAATGTTTGGTTAAGTAAAGAGGTATATATGAGGATGGGTGTAAGACAGGGATGTCCAATGGGTTGTATACTATCTGCTTTATTTATGAATGTAATTGTATATGAAATTAATTGTAAAATGCAGAAGGCAAGGTATGTGATGTCTAAATTGTGTTAACTTATGCAGATGATATTATAGTAATTGCAAAAAACAAGATGTGGATAAAATAATTAATATTTTATTTAAATTAATGTTTAGAAGCAATAGGCATGAGTTCAAACAAAAAGAAAAGTAAATGATTAGGAAGTGCAGTTAAGACAGGGGGATACATTTTACAATTAATTAAATCTCTGCTTTAGGTATAACATTTGATATGATTCAATGGGAAAAATAACTGGAGAGTTAATTTTTTTCTGGAAAATGTTTAAATTATCACTTAGGAAAAAGGTTCATTTGATAAATTCAGTATCAATGGGAAATATAACATAATTAACAAGTGCATTTATGTTACCAATGGTATTTCAAAAAGAATTGTTGCAGATAATTTTTCATTCATATTGGATTCTAAACTGAATCTAATAAAAAGAGGAATTCTATAGGTAAATAAAGACAAAGGAGGTTCAGGGTAAATTATCCCAGTAGTATATGTTCCTTCACTAAATTTATACAAAGCAGTAAATTGGATAAATGAAAAAGATGAAAGATTAGTTGTAAAAATGTTTAAATGTAAATATGACAAATTGTGGAGTATAGTAAAAAGGAACAAAAGAGAAAAAGAATGTATAAATGAAGAAATTAAATGTTATCAAGGAAAAAACATTAATGTGGAAAATAAAATGGATGAAATAGAAAAGAAGAGAAAAATATATAAGAGTATAATGATACAATATCATTTTGTTAAACCATGGGGATAGCTATCAGAAGGAACATTTAAAGCTATAAAATAAAAAATAAATGGTGCAATAAAAAGTAGAATGACAGTGAGCAGTATTCACAAAGGCTAGCATGAGAAATAACACTATATTAGCCTTCATAACACTGTTTTCCCAAATTAAACCACGTTTCCTATTGAGGAACAGGGCTTAGTTTCTGTGGCGTGGCACTTTGCAGCACACAATTATGTGCAAATGTGTTGAGACCCAAAAACCCATGGTGGCATGCAAATGAAGTCCATGCCTACAACCCCAGCCCACTTTTACCTAGCAACAAAACCAGGTTGTGATTCAGCAACCTGGTGTGAGTCCGTGTTAGCTCTATGTTACATACGTGGAAATTTTCCCCATACATGAGCGAAGACAGAAGTTGAGCAAGGTGAAAGCCATTAAAAGTTGGCTTTTCTTAATTATATTTATGTGATGATCATGCCCTGGCCTAGCAATAAAGGTGCCTCAATCCTCACCACTAACACCAGGGAGGTTGTCTCCTAGAAGAGGAAAGGATAACTAATACACACAGTAAAGTACAATTTCCCTAAAGTACACACAGAGATCACAGTCAGTCTGAGGCTGGTTGCTCCCTTGCTCACCAGGTCCCCAATAAGACTCCCCATTGGCACAGCTATGGGGTCCAGATCTCAGCCTAGCTGGCAAGCTAACCTCCAGTACCCACTCTGTCCAACCAGTGCTTTGTGTCCCTGCCCAGGTAGCTGACACTTTGCGATAAGTATTTATACAATTTCACAGACACTCCTAGGAAAGGCTGACACAGATTCTCCAGCTGTGCCCCTTTACCCAGACTATACGGTAGTAATTACTGCCACCACAAGCTTAATATAATTATCAGCTTCTAAAAGGCCCTTAAAAGGGTGTCCAATTATTACTGTGCAATATTATAATCCAATGGTAGTATCACTAGACAGTCAAGGCTTAATTTGAAGTGACTTAGACAGTAAAATCTGTAAATATGTAATGTACTTTAGAGGTTAAATTATCTCTACATAAACCAGCCACTGGTCAAGGTTTTAAAATATTTAATAATAAATAATTAAAACACAAGGCAATACTACTACACCACAGAGATATCTAAGAGTTCAGAGATCACACAGAAACTTAAAATAATACAGTAGGACAAGTCTGATGTCAAAGAAAAACACTTAATCTAACTTTCTAATCTTTAGCTAATCTTAAGAGAAAATACAGTGCTATAATCCTACTTACATACATAAAGCATAAATAGTGCTGGGTTAAATGTCCAAGATCAAAATGCTTACAGTCTCTCACTGAACAATAGTTTTTAAACACTAACCAACAGCTCTGCTGAGGCCCTCCCAAATTACATCATTATGACACTTAGGTTTTCTCAGGCCACAAACTGCATTATTTAGCATGCTAACACCTGCTCAGGAAACTACAACAATACAAGGCATTTCACATATACACTCTAGTTGAAACCAGAGCAATAAAGCACATTCCACATATAAATTCTGGCCCTTAACTTTAACCTTAAAACAATGGGCCTAAAATCTTCATCCAGACTCATTGGTGCCAACTTGTAAACATCAAAGAGATTCATAAGATCTTTTCAGCTTCAAAAGACACATTTGAAATGCTTGGCTTGGTTTTCCTTACAGCAGATGGCAATGTTGCAACAATCTTGAAGTTCACATTTTACACTGTTTTCTTTCATTTAAAAATACAAGCCTGTATTTTACATTTATATATACAATTGATAAAATTATGTATCAAATTCTATTTGACTAGGCTGGCAGCCTTCACCCATTTTCCTCCAATCTTCACAATTTAAATTCTAGCTTGCGCAGTGCAGAACTTAAACTTGTGCAAACAAGCCTATTTAAAATATATATTTTTTTTATTAAAAGATTAAACTGTTAACAGGGAAAAGTCCCCTTTAATATGTAAAATCTATGCTATCCACCTTCAACACTGCCCGTGCCATATTGTATCCATGTGGATAGGACGGAGTGGATGTGGTTGGCTGTAGATGCACCTGAATCGATCTGGAGGTGTAGAAAACAGTGCTGTAAGCTAACACAGTGGTAGGCAGTCAAAGGGGGAGTATGGCCAAATGTTATTTTATTTTTACTGATGTTAATCTGTCATTTTTTTGTTTTTCTTATTTATTTATTTATTTTTTTGTAATCTCTGCACAGTTTGTAAATATTGCCCTTATAAATGTAGAACGTTGATAGAATGACAGGTTTTGCATTAGCATGGATATTCATGAAGAGTATGTGGCCTGCAACTGACAAGATAATATTTGATATAGTGATATATATAAACGTAAAATGGTTGTATGTTTTTTTTACTGCAGTTGAAGTTTAAACGCAGCTGAGCGGGTTTGCGCACAGCGGCGCTTTGCTCAGCACTGCTTAAAATGGTAGGAAGAGCTATATAGAAATTTAGAGCTGAAATCCTCAGTGGCGATTTATCTCAGTGGTTAAAGTTTTGGCTTTGCATGCAGTAAGTGTATGGTTTGAATACCAAGACAGGCAATTCAGCTTTTACATGGGAAAGAATTGTTAAATATTTTTTTTTATTTTTAATGATGTAGTAATTGCTATTTTGTTAACCAGGGTAGTGTAGGTGGCCAGCCTTCCAGTATCAGTGTATATGTGATGTGAAATCCCCCATGTAAACACAAGTGTCCCAGACAGTACAGTCACACCCCAAAGTAATGTAATCAAAGAACATAGGGGGACGTTATGTAAAGTAAAATATATACACTTAATAATATGTCAGTAAGGAGTAATTAATATCCAATTCATTAATTTCCTTTAAATAAATACTGAGCAATGCTTAGCAGTGCTTAGCTCTGTTTAGCTGGTTTGAGCATTGCTAAGAAATATAATTGTAAGGAGACTTCAGCCCAGCTAAGTGTATTTGCACACTGCTAAGCACTGCTCAGTATTTCTGAAACCAGCTAAGCAAGGGTGTTTGTCTGAGGCTGCTTAGCTGTGCTTACCTGGCTTAAGGAAAGCTAAGCAAGCTCGTGTATAAGGGAGGTACAGATCTGCTTACAAGTGTTTACATTTTAGCAGCCTGTTTGTGCGGAACAGCACGGGGCTTAAAAACACAGGATATAAAAAACAAACACCTTTAGAGAAGGCAATCAACTAGAAATGACTAATAATCCCTCTGGCACTCACAGTGGCCCATTCAAACTCCTCAGTAATGAAGCTGGCAAGTGGAATGTAGTCATAATTAACCAATCACAAAGGCTGCACCTGCAGCATACCAGTATAAAGTATGCAGACCCCCTTCAGTCTGTCTTTCTTCCCACAAACTCTACACCATTGGAATACACACTTGGGAATTTTAACTGACAAAATGATAGGGGTGCTGCCGCTTTGTTGCATCTCTATGTGCTACAGACTGAGGTCAGTCATGAGGAAGATGCTGACAACTGACCCAGACCGAGGAGAAGTGTTTTCAGACCCAGGGTAACCTCTCAGGTGCTACATGAGCTGGAAACAGTAGACCACTACAAGATGGACAGGGACATACCACAGCAACTCACCAAGCTCTAATGCCATCACCTCAGACCCAGAGCCAACAGAAGTGAACCCATCCCAGTGGAAACAAAGGTATGTGTAGCCTTACGAATACTAGCTACAGGTACTTTTCACAGACCTACTGGGGACATCATGAGGATCTTACAGACATCTGCATCCAGGATACTCCACCAGTTCCTGGATGTCATGCTAAGACATGTCAGTGAGCACATTTATTTACCCAGCACCCGTGAGGAGAGGACCAGCAATATGCATCTCTTCCTCCATGTAGCACACTACCTATAGGTACTGAGTCCCATAGACTGCACTCACATCCACATCAAAGCACCACCCAGTGAAGAGGATAGAGTCTACATCAACTGCAAGGGCTATCACTCCATCAACTGCCAGGTCATGTGCAATGACCAGGACATTATCATCAATGTGTGTGCTGGTAGCCCTGGCAGTTATGACTCCCACATCTGGCATGCCTCACAGCTGTACCAGGCATTTGCCAGGAGAGGACATCCCATATGGCCATCTTGTGGAGGATGCTGGCTATGCACTGAAACTGTGGGTGATGACACCTATCAGAAATGCACACGCACCCACTGAAGAATGCCATAATGAGGCACATTCACAAACTAGGAACATTGTAGACTGTGTGTTTGGGCTGCTCAAGTCACAATTCTGCTGTCTTGATATATCTGCTGGAGCTCTGCAGTACTCTTTAGCCACATGTGCACATATGTTCATAGCATGTGCCATGCTACACAATATGATCCTGCGGAAAAAGCTGCGACAGGAACATCACAGGAAAGGGGCACACAGCCCCCCACCATTGCCAAGGTACCCACAGGCATAGGGTGACTCAGAAGAGAAACCCCCTGAGCCTGCCCCTGTAGGCAGATGTAGGCATGCCCAGTACACCCTGGCCTTGGCAAAGAGGCAACTCATAGCACATACACTGACACCCTAGGGACCCAGGGACTGACACCTCTCTCCAACCACACACACAGTAACATGAATGCCACACACATCACACTACCTGTACCTTACCATGTATAGGCTGTGTACTGGGTGTATCTGACAGAGTCAGTCCTCAAGCACCATCTTCACAACTGCCGCAGGCACAAGGTAAGTCACTCTTCTTAACAATACATGAATGGAGGAGTATGTTGTGGTAGTATATCTATGGTATTGCTGCATGCATGCAAGGGAATGGGGGTGGCCTACTGGGATAACAGCAGGCAATTGACAGCTATGTGGGGAACAGGAAATGTCCGCTCAATAATGGCTTCCCCAGAGTATGAAGTAGTCCCCTAGGTGACAAATCTCACTGCAGTATAGGTGGGGACTAACAAACTGTGGGGTCATAGGTCACATACATGGATGTTAATGTTGGGGTTCCATACATACCCCTCAGATTCTCCCAGCAAGTCAGCTGTAAAAAAACATAAAAAAATGTCTGGCAAAGACCTACAAATAGGGACAATGATGAATATTCCTCTTAAAAACTTACACAGTGATATCACAGCAGGTCTTGCAGTTGCATTACGTCTCTGAAGGGTAAGAAGTCTGAAAAGCAAGTGTTTGTCATTACATTCTAACCTTCAGTCTTTAGTGGTATGCCAATATTCTCTGAGACAGACACAACACTATGCTAAATGAAACCAAAATGTAAAGCCAACATCTGCACAGTCTGTGCAAATATGTACAGTTGACAGGTATGCCCCCCAACCCACCCGTGTTCCCATAGAAATGCAGTAACATTTATGTTTGTAGGTAGGTATGGTAACAATAACCTTGTTTTTAATATTTCAGATATCGAGCTTGCACAAGCACAAATTAACTTACTAAACAAAGGTCTTTCGTTTATCCCTGCAGAAAAGGCTAGCCTAGCTGATATGCTATGTGATTTGAAACTTTTTGGCAGAACTTTGACCTCACAAGATATGTTCAGGGAAAACACTGAACAAACTCAATTGTTTAAAAAGCCAAGTACCTTTATAACCCCACTGAATGCCATGACAGATGCCTTTATTAATATTTGTAAAGAACAGATAAGGCATGGATATGAACATGGGGCTAAAGCTAGTTTCTATAATATGAACAAGGATGAATACACTGCACTAGCTGAACTAACAGATGCATTCTGTTGTTATTAAACAAGCAGATAAAGGTGGGAGGATAGTTCTTCTTGGTAATGATTTATATATACAACAGATGAAAGCACTATTGAATGATGCTAATACCTATACTAATGTGTCTAAAACTGTAATAAATGCTATTATTGAAAACATTTCCTTTTATGTTTTAGATATATTTTTGTCCAACATGATATCAGAAAGTCTCTTTTTTGAAGCTGAGGACCCACTTATTCCCATGTTATATGGTCTCCCGAAAATACATAAAAATTTGGAGTGTCCACCAATGTGCCCTATAGTCTAGGTGGAGGGTGGGTTTCTGAGCCCCTTTCTATTTTTATAGAAAAGAATTTACACCCTATATTAGACAGCTATCAAACTGTACTTAAAGACACCAAGTCATTTTTGGAGCAACTATACACAGTTAGCAGACATCTTACACATAACTATTTGTTGGTAACTAGATGTTGAATCTCTGTTTACTGTGATTCCAAATGAGTAGAGCATAGATAATATCAGAATGATTCTTAACGAACATCTGTCTTATAGTAATGGCAAAGTTTGTTTGTTGTGTATTTACTTGAAATTGTTTTGGAAAACAATGTCTTTGTTTTCAACCATGAATTTTATGTGCAGAGGGTTGGCTTGGCTATAGGCACAGCATGTTACAACAGCTACACCAACCTAACACTTGCCAAATGGGAAAAAAAACATGTGTTGTCTTCCAGTGTTTTTTCTGAATATGTGTTATGCTATGTATGCTTTGTGGATGACCTTTTTTATTATGGAGTGGCACTATTCATAGACTGGAAAGTTTTATAACATTTTGGGGAATTCTACTAATTTCTTAAGATTCACTTATAAATATTCTTCTAACTGCATTGATTTTTTTGGATATGACAATCAATAAGGCTAATTTAAGTAAAAGTAACACAAGTTTATATAGAAAACCAGTCCGTAAAAACAATTTGTTACACAGGGAAAGTATGCATCCTAGACATGTCCCACATAATCTTTTGAAAGGACAATGCTGTTTTGAAAGGACGATGCTATCGAGTTATGCATTTACATAATGAAAACCAGCAATTACAAACAGCCCTGAATGAACTAAAAGCTGATTTTTTACAGAGAGGTTATAAGGAATATGAGATTGACTCTTGCATAGAAGCAGCATGGCCTGAAAAAGAAAATAAATGTAAAACCTATTTCAATGAGAGGGTGGTTGTCACTGATTCCACATTGACACAGATTCTGCAGAAAACTCAACATGTAAGGTTCCCTGTGTCTTTTTCTAGCAATATTAATCCCTTTTGCAGCATATTTAAGAAGAACTGGAATATTTTAAATACTATAGAATAATTGAAAGGTATCATAGATGTGGTTCCCCATTTTACTTTTAAGAATAACAAATCATTGAAGAGACATCTGTGCCAGCATGGGCACATGTATACAGAGCATAGACTACCTAATAAACAAGGTACATATATATGTAGAACTTGCTCAGTATGTAAATATATTTATAATGGGGCTCTTTATAAGCAACCACCAAAAGCTTTAAAATAGGACATAGATTTTATGCAGACTGTAGGACCACTAATTTAATATATTTTTGTTTTTGTACTATATGCCATGCTTTTTACATTGGAAAGACTAATCATCCTTTTAAAGATAGAATATTAGAACATTACATGGACAGAAGGAATTGTAAGGAATATAATGCACTAGTACAACATGTGCTACACTTTAGTACTGACCATAATTTTAAATTCATGGCTATAGAGATCATTCATATTAATATTAGGGGTGATGATGTTAGGAATATTGCAGAGGCTGTTGAACAAAGATGGATTTTGATGCTGCAAGCAGATAAATCACCAGGTCTTAATGGGGCCACCTCCTTGAAACTTTTTCTTAAGGGACGTTCTTTGAAACACTGAAATGTCACTATGTTTTTACTATATTTTTATTTACTCATAAATTTCTAATGAATTTTATACTATATAAATGTGCTTTTTATTAGATATATGTGTTTAATTGTGTAGAGCTACTGATTGGATACTGAGTGCTTTAAATTGTGGAGTGATGTTGCATTAAGTTAGTCTGATGAAGCGATCTATAAGTTTGTGAAAGCGCTTACTTTTTTTTTACAATAATACAATAAAGTGTTTTTTTACCTAAGCCTGGATATTTGATGCCATTATTCTTATTTTGATTCCTCAGAGTTGACCTCTGTCTAGCATACAAAGCAATCCAGACCCTGTCTTGATAGGTCTGTTGCACATGTGGAAGTCAAGGCCCACTCAATCAACCTGTTGGTGCAGCATCAACCTGGTGTGTGATGTCAATATGTCTTGGTGTGAGAGATACGTGTCCCACAGACTCCCCCATCTGTGAAATACCCTCTCCCTGTTCACATCAAGCTGAGTACCTCAATACTTCTTGTGAAGTGCCCCTGTATAAGTGCATGGGAAATAGAAAATATAGTCCTGTGATTCCACCTGTGTCCCTGCTGAACAGAGGCTCTGGGAGCTGACATGTCATAACATGGGCTACACTCTCATCTGAGGGCTTCAGGGCCAATAGCCTATTATCCTCATATCAACCTATCAACCTATAAACAAATGTCTGTCAGTGGTTCACCATATTACTCTATACTGTTCTGCCAATGGCATACCTGGAAATCACAGTGCTATGTGGAATATACCACACATATAATGGACATCTCTGCTCAGTGGAATGCACTCTGTACCCACACCAGGATATGACTTTTCACCTAAGAAGAATACCACACAAGCAGGAGATCTCCACCTAGTATATCACTGAGGTGCTGGACTATTTACACAGCTTCATCCGCCAATTGGCTATAACTACACCTCTTGATTGGCCTGATTGGGCGAGAATGTCAATAATTTGGCTCATAAGTTTGGTCTGTACATTATACATCTTGTATTTCTCAGGTAAATCACTGTGATGATCTTAGGATTTCTGTCAGTAAGTAATGACACAATACATTTCAGTTTCAGACATCATATATGTCAGTAAAATGTCTGCTACAACAAACCCTATTACTCTAGCAACTTTCTACATTTGTAAGAGCAATAGTTACAGTATCTCCCTATGTTTGGGACATTGTCCCCCCATTTTGGCAGACTGTTTCCAGATTTCTTGCAATAACAGGTTGAGGAGTATGGCTGTGGCACACAAAACCCCAGACTGGAGTACATCTATCTCTGGAATGGAGTCCCACTCTTACTATAGAAGGTCATACTGAGCATGCTCCTACACTTAGAGAATTACAGCCCATGTTAAAGCCCCCATTGGACTATATAACTGTATTGTGCATATATGTCTTTGCATGCAGACAGTTATGTACACCTTAAATGAAGCTACCCACACCCATCACACAGGATGACCCTCAGCTATCTGCAGGTGGCCCATATGTGATATATCTGCATTTGTTGCGTATGATACAGAGACATATATATGGGAAATATATAAAAATATTTCAAGCATACACACACATAGATATGGGGAAGAGAGAGACAGACAGTGACAGAGGGAAAGAGAGAGAGAGAGAGAGAGAGAGACAGGGAGACACACACACAGCATAAGTCACAGACAGGGATATCCCTGAAAGGCATAGAGTGATATCCTGCTGCAGACAATTGCATACCAGTTGCAACCATTTTCATGTGCCAGCATGAAGGTGAGCTCCATTATGTAATACTAGTGAGGTATGGGTTGTAATATCACATCACCTGCCTTTGTGTGTGTGTGTGTGTGTGTGTGTGTGTGTGTGTGTGTGTGTGTGTGTGTGTGTGTGTGTGTGTATGCGTGTGTGTGTGTGTGTGTGTGTGTGTGTGTGTGTGTGTGTGTGTGTGTGTGTGTGTGTGTGTGTTTGTAGGTTAAAGTATTATGGGGCCTTTCCCACCCAATACACTTCCCATTGCCCTACTTTACAAGACCTGCTGATGTCATTCATCTTAGAAGTACCTTTGGACACTCTTCAGTCCTATAAGCACTGTAGCACATGTGATAACTACATAACACTGTAGTGCAAATACATAAATAGGTAGGGGTTCTAATCACAATCCTGGCAAATGTGTGTGTTTTAGTGTGTGTGTGTGTGTGTGTGTGTGTGTGTGTGTGTGTGTGTGTGTGTGTGTGTGTGTGTATCTGGGTTTGTAGGTGGAAATATTTTGAGGCCTTTCCCACCCAGTACACTTCCCATTGCCCTGCTTTAGTAGATCTGCTGATGTCATTCACCTTAGATGTACCTTTGGACACTTGGCAGCCCTATAAGCTCTGTGGTGTGTGCAATAACTGTGTAACACTGTAGTGCAAATGACTAGATAGGTAGGGTTCTAATCTCAATACTGGCAACTGTGATACTGCATGTATTTGGGTGAGAACTATATCCTCTGTATGTCGGTTATGCCATTTTGATGCCTTTTTCACCCATTACACTTCCCATCGCCCTACTTTACAAGGGCTGCTGAAGTCATTCACCTTAGATGTACCTTTGGACACTTATCAACCCTATAAGCATTGTGGAGCATATGATAAATAGGCAGCAGTATAGTACGTACATGTAGATAGGTAAGTGCTTGAATCTCAGTGCAGCCAACTATACTACTGTGTGTAAAGCATTTCCCCTGTGGCTGTTGTGTGTGTTGCCTACTGACCCCCTCCCCATGGCATTTCTTTAAAGAGTCAGTTGATGGCATCCACATTACAAGCACAGTCACACATTTTCTAACACAAACGCACTGTGGTGCATGCAATAGTCATATCAGTCTGTATTGTACATAACTAGAGAGGTAGTTCATATAATAGGAAAAGTGTCAACTCTGTGTGCATGTGTTTCAAGGCATGCCCCCATGTAACTGTGTGTCTGTGTTTCAGATGGCTATACCATGTTTAGGGCCTGTGAACCCACCATTAGCAATCATAGAAGCCCCTGAAATTACCACCCCACTTGAATATCAGGCAGGGTAGCTACCAACATCTTTGCAGGTGTGACCTGATGAACTGGATGGTTAAAAGCACATACACTCTTGGGATACCACCTGTGTCCCTGTTGGATGGGGACATCAGCTGCTGCCTTGCATACACATGGGCTAACTTGTCGCCTAGGCATATGGCTGCTCATACCTCATAGCCTAGGAACCCGAGATAGTAGGAGGACTACCATAAATGGCCTGACTGCTGTGACAGTGTGCTGTTATGTGTCCATACACATCACTGCCATCGACTGTTGGGTGCCCTCTGTGGGTGACATTACAGTACTAGGTCATCCAGCCTACATCTGGCAAATAGGTGAGTGGTACTACAGGTGCATGTGGACATTCCAGGAACATCTGAGGTACACAATAAAATAAAGTGGTGCATACGTGGTGTAGGGTGACCTACTTACAGATGTCTGACATCTGCAGTACCAGATGTCATTGTTTTCTGACTGCAGTCCTTCATGATTTGCCACTAATTTGCCAGAAAAACAAACTTTTATGGAAAACCTGGCCAAAATTGTGAGGCAAATATCATGACATTCTGCAAAACCCTGTACAGTTCAGAGGTATGCTGCAGACATAGCCATCAGGGATGGCTGTAGGTGCTAGACAGCAGACTAACATGCAACAAGACAGTCCCAGAAGTGTTGTTGAGAGCTACTGTTTCAATTCCTGTTTCCCATGACTGCATCCACCCATCTGCATCCCACTACATACTTAATTGTTTGACATACCTGGCATAGTGCTGTACCCCTTTTTCAGAATAACTCCACCAAAGATATTGTGAATAGTCACAGTCTGTCTACTTGATGAAAGTATCAGACCTGTTTGGCATAGGCATCAGTTTGCCTTTTGTAGGTAATGCTCATGAAGAGGTGACAGCCTGTGCATCAATCTGTTGCTCCCATTTGCTAATTGTATCCAGAACAGCTGGGTTGCCTTCCTATTAGCCAATGTCATGGCAACGCAGTGCTATAATTAAGGCCTTCATGTGGGCCTTGCCCCTTTTCCTGGCCTGATGAGGAGGACATTATGGAGGTGTTGGAACTACAGCATCACAGAGGGTAGGTGTAAATACTGTCCACTGTTTGGATTGATGTATGTCCACAGTTTTGCATGCTATGTCTGCATACCTCTCGACCTCTTAGCACAGGAAATGTGGACACCGCACAACAAAATGTGTGGACAAAGGGTCACAAATAGGGAGAGATTTTAAATATTGGTGTCATAACCTTAGAGAATTTCTAGAGTTACAGTGTTTGTTTTGACATTTAATTTCTGAGGGATTTGAAATCTGACACTCAAATGTGTATTATTATTTAATGACTTCCATCCTGATATCATCCCACTGATTCAAGAGTTGGCAGCGATATCTTTTTTCCCTACTGCTAAATGACTATAATGCATGATATGTTTGAAAAAGCATTACAAATTCCCACTGCTCATATGACATAATGGTACGTTGCTCTGACTGTAGTGCACAGTGTCCTGGGATTGGGACCTGCCAGGGTTGGTTATTTTGTTGCTGGGTAAAATAGGGGCTGATTGAAACAGAGTGATTAAAGCAGTTTTAAGCAGTTTTAAGTGGGTTTGTGCAGGTTTGCATGATGTTAAGTGATGCCAAGAGGTGCTTAGTCTTTTTTGGCTTCTCTTAGCGCTGCTTATTCCTGCTTAAACCCATGCTAATTTCAAAAAAGAAAAGAAAAAAGAGTGATAGGAAAGTGGTGAAATGGGGGCTAGCAGGGTGAAAACAATACGAAAGGCAGCTAGGGATGTGTAGGAAAGGACCATATCTCTCCATTTCTTCTGCAGCAGCTGCTGTGAATGATGTGAACAATTTGGAATTTAGAGCCTCACACCACACAGGGAGGGTTGTGGGGGACCTACATTGATTGAGCAATTCAGATTTAAATTGATTGACGTCAGTGTACTTGGGGGAAAAATGGAAAGCTATGTATGGGATGTGTTTTTTGGGGGGTGCAGATGCCCCCCTTTTTTCTAAGGTGAGAGTGGGATGTTGGGGAAAGGTTGTAGGTACGTTTGGGGAGGTATGTTGGGTAGGAGAGGTTGCTTTTGCAGATAGACAAGACAGCAGACAGGGGCGATGTATGACACATGAAGGGGTAAACACCTTGGACTGGGAGGGTGGTTGGGAATCGGAGGCCCATGTGCCCCCAGATGGAAACAGTGGGACTGAGATCCCCACCCATGGATAGTCACCACTGCCCCTTCATGGCCCTGAAGGTGGATGTGCTGGGGGCTGGACAACAGGGGCAGCCTGCTCCTTGAGGTGCACCAGTCTGCCCTCAGTCTGGCTCAGGCATCCATCCAAGTTTGTCTGGATGACCCTGTGTACCATACCTCAGAACTTTTTGTGGGTGACAGATTCCTCTCCACACCTGCACCCAGGGGGGATGGGCCCCATCCCTGAAGTGGTTCCACCTGAGGATGGTGCAGAACCAGTAGAAGAGGCAGTTCCAGGTTGGGTCCCAGATGTGGTGGGGTCTGGTGCCACGACCAGGTGAGGTGGGACAGGTGGATCTGCTGGTATCTACCTTCCCAAATGTGCTATGATGTTGGGGTTTTTCAAAATGTATTGGTTAGTCATGAACAAAACATTTCAAAATTAGTTATAACAGCATGTGTGGGTGTTCCATTTAACCCAGAACAATAGAAGGGAAACAATTGCATAGCAAACAGAATACATGCATAAATGCAATAACAGTCAGCATTGTAACAGCATGCCAGTTACAGTTACAGCAACAGACCACCAACAATGGTATTTAAACAAGGTATGTTAATATGCAAAAAATTAAATATATGAACAATAATAGAACATAAATCCAAACCATAGATTTTGAGAACAACATACCCATAGTATACAAATAATAATTATTGATGCAGATAACAGGTGGGGTGAGAAAAAAAAGTCTATTAACAACTGTATAGGCTTCTATTTTTCACAACGGTACTGCTCAATACTCTACAGGTCTGCCCTCACTTTACATCTACCTGTGGCCCATAGCTTCTGTAGCACATACATAACTGTTAGACTGTCAACCTGGAATGATATGGGGCAAACTGTGACAACTCTGGGTACATGACTAGAGGGGACTCAACATGTCAGGGTTACATATATGATGAAGAAGGTGTACCCTGCACTGAAGTTGTGTGAGTGTGCTACTGACATACTTCACCTGGAGTCATATCTCAGTCCAAGGTTATTGGCAGCAGTGACCACTAGCCATGACAGCGTGGCACTTGAGAGACATGTATTGGAAAGAGTGCATGGTGTATGTACCTATCCTGCTGCCATTTGCAGGGATGGGGTTGGACAGTGGAACAGTTGTACATGGTTTATTAGTACACCATTCATACAGCTACTACAAACATTTCTTTACCTGTAAGACCTGTGCAGAACATATCTGTTAACACTACCCGACTGCTTCTACAAATATTCATGATTACTTGAGTGTAAATATTCACACATCTTAGTACCACTCCTTAGATTCAAACCGTGGTTTGGTTGTGCAAAATGAATGACAAAGATATTTCTCATCACACTGAGCTACTGGGGAACTGTTGTCTCTTGCTTGACTGATTTATGCCTAATATTCTCTTGGGTAGACAGTCTGACCTTGTAATCTAAGTGTAGTGTCACCAAAAACTGTGGTGACAGTTGAACATACATGCCTGAGATTCATGCATGACAAATAATGTTGTTGTTGTGTCTTTTAGCTTTACCCAGTTAGGGGTCACCACAGTGGAACTCCGGTCTGTTAATGATTGGCAGTAGATTTTTACATGCCGAGTTGCCGGCCCTGACGCACAACCTTCAACTAAGGTACGCCCATTCATGCATGTCTCCACACAGGAGATGCTCTAGCTGAGAATCAAACAGGACAATGTCTTACTGTGAGGCGACAACGCTACCACAGCACCACCACCGCAGATAGTGTACTGTGTATTAATCCTTTGAAATAATAAGATCTGGGATGCAAAGGTTAACACACGGCAATGCTGGGGACACACTATAATACATTACACATTACTATTCAAGATTCAGATCATAGTGCAGGACATATTTCATATTTTATTTATAGCTTGTTTTACATTTCCACAATCTACATTTTTGCATAACAGCTGGTTATCAGAACAACCTCAGTTAATGCATGCTATGAAAGCCATATTTGCTGTGAAGCATCTGTACACATTCTTATTTCTTCAACAACATACCGGAGTAAATACAACAGCTTGTGGTATAAATCTTTATTTGAGTAACATGACACAGTGCTTTATTACAGTTGGGATTCTATGTTCAGTAGTACTGCATATCCTGTAGATCAATATTGGTCTGACATTTTATTTATTCAGTACACTTGGAGCACACTATACCTACTGGCAGTAAACAATGTACTCCTTCTTATTTATTGCACTATATACTGCGAGATAGAGCTGTACTCACCAGACTCTTGGTGCAGCCTCACCAGTCTGTCTGCAAGGGCCCCCACATTGCTAGCTCTCATCTCTGCAGTTGTAGGGGAAAAACAACCATTATGCATAGCTGTCTATCACATACTCAGGCTAGAATTTGGTACAGCTATGGGTGGAATACTTATAAACTACTGGGGCATTGCTGTCTTGAGTATCTTGGCTCCATTGTGCCAAGATTGCCCCCTTTCTTCACTTTATGTTGGCATAGTCATGTTGTACCTGCTCACCAGTTTGGGGAAATTCCAGTGGCACTGGTGAGGTTGTGTGCCAGATGGTCCCAGGCCTCACATTTGTATTGGGAGCCCTGGTATGGGCCCTGCAGCAGTCTGTCATCACAGTGTTACACAAGGAGCCCAGCCATGACCCTTGACTCCAAAATGCCCAGCGCTGCACCCAGAAGCGCGCTTCCTCTCCAACTCCAGACATAGCTCCTTCAGTGATCAAACTACAACAGCTTTTGGCTGTATTCCCACCTATGCAGTTTAAATAAAGCCATATTCCCACCCTTTGCCATCATTGGACCATTTTGGAAAATGCTGAGCATAGCTCAGTGGTGCACAAACCCGCTAAGCTGAGTTGAGCAGTGCTTAAAGGGGCAAGTGCAGAGTAGTGCTTAGCAGTGCACAAATCCACTTAGCTGGGCTGAATGCTGCTTACAATTATACTTCTTAGCAATGCTCAAACTAGCTAAAGATGCTAAGCATTGCTCAGGTTTCATTTAAAGGAAATTAATGAATTGGACATTAATTACTCCTTACTGACATATTATTAAATGTATATATTTTACTATGCATGATGTCCCCCTATGTGCTTTGATTACATTACTTTGGGGTGTGACTGCACTGTCTGAGACACTTGCGTTTACATGGGGGATTTCACATCATATACCCACTGACACTGGACTTTTGGATCAGCTACACTACCCCGGTTAACAAATATCAATTACTACATCATTAAATAAATAAAGTATTTCACAATGCTTTTGACTGTAAAAGCTGAATGGCCCAGTCTTGATATTCATACTGTGAACAAATATACACAAAGCCAAAACTCTAACCACTAAGCTAAATCAGCATTCAGGTTTGCAGCTATACATTTTATATAGCTCTTCACAGACATTTAAGCACTGCTGAGCAATGCGCCATGGTGCGCCAACCTGCTCAGCTATGCTTAAACTTCACACATAAAAGGAAAAAAATAGAATGCAACCATTTTAAATAGATTTTTGGATTATCTTCACTTTGCAAGGTTTAGTGCCGCTGCCCACTGTGGCGCACCACGCAAACGTGCGCTAAGATTTAAACGGGAAAAAAATGTACATTTATTACATTTACATACATTTACAATGCATAATACTTATTTCTACATTAAAAGTAACTCAGCAAACTTAACTAGCATTGGTAAATCATTCAATTAATGGTTTAGAAATGCTAGCTTCCATCTACACACACTTCACTGCTTACAAGGAAACTTGTTCCGTGTAAGCAGTTGAAAACTCATTCATGTCAGCACATGAACTAGCTGCTCACACTGTGTAGAGTGCACAAAGGCAATTAATAAAGTGGAAATTGTGCACTCTATACAGTGCTACAGGCAGCATGAAAAGCCTCCATGTAGGCTCTACATGGAGCCTACACAGACTTTTATGAATACTGGCCAGTATTTTTGTGGAGACTGTTAATAGATAAATTACCAGTGAAAGTAAACATATCATATAAAAAGTGAAAGAATATGTCTGCATTGTGGAGAAGAAGAAACTACTGAACATGTGTTTTTGAAATGTAAGAGTAGTGAAATTATGGGAAAAGTTATGTAAAGAAAATTTCTTTGGAGATATAAAAAAGTGGATAAAATAAATATGGATATAATTAAATATGGGTATTATAAGAATAGAAAATAAAGAATATGTCAAAAGAATACATAAAATTGTCTTATATAGGTTATATGACATGAAAGGATAAATGAAATTATGTTTAATGGAAATGGATCATGTTAGTAATATTGAACAAAATCAGATGGTGGCTATGGAAAAAGGAGTTGGGGCTCAATAAGGATAAAAACTTGAAATAAAGTATGAATGTATAATAAGTAAATGAAGTAAATGGAAATTTGTAAATCATGTTTTATTTGTATAAGGACCAATACTCTTTTTGATAGGTGTGATGGTATCTTTTACATTCACCTGAGCTACCACCAACTGAAGCAGATGGAGCCTCAGTTTGACATCTCATCTGAAGGATGGCATACTCAAAAATACAGAACCCCCTTATGTAATACAACAGTGTTAGTTATTGATCTACCTGGTATGTGAATAAAACCAACAACCTTCTGCTCCAAAGACAAGTGTGCTACCTGTTACACCTCTGAAACTGACTAGTATATCCTTTATTATTCAACACAAGAGTATACAAGGATGGATGTTCATACATATACAATTATATTGAAGCATATTGTAAAATATAAACAAGTTGGCTTATATATGTAACTAGGGAAATACTGTAAAAGTTATGTTAGCTTAGTTAATGTAAATAGTAAAATAATAGTCATCCAATAAATATGACCAAGATGGGCAATTTCAGGAGTTTTTAAATGTAACATTTTGGTTCTATACAACATCTTAGTACAAGTCAAATATGCCTATGGAAAATGTATGGCATACATCAGAACCATAAACATTATAGAAGTTATAATAGCATGTGATGCGTACACTATTTCCATAAAATCATAAGGTACAATGAGAACAATAAGCAAATTGACCTCATTTCATCATGTTTATATAGGTTAAGATAGTGACACTGGTACTTCTGATTTGTTGCTGGATAAATATGATTCCAAAGGTGGGTGTGATACTGGATGTTAACTGGTCATATAACCTAGCATCAAATCTTGTACTACAAGTTGATATAATTCAAGGTGTATGTTCTGTATTGCTTGAAGGGCCAGTGCATTTTGAAATTTTTTAGAGCATCAGACCTAAGGTCTAATTCTGAGATGTGCCATTTCAAGAGGTTGTTTAAAGCCTGTTTATGTAAAAGCAAACCACAGTGTTTTTTTCTGCAGCATAATGGAGGAGAAAGGTGTCATCTGAGGGCAAAGAGATACGGATAAAGATAGGAGCTGAATGCAAATCATGTGAATGCTATTATGTTTGATTTCTATTTAGTTAGCAAAGATTTATAATGGATTATTGGTTAAGATCTCTTCCTCACATCCCCAGGGTGTGGGATTCAATTATGACCTGTGATTACTGTCTCTGAGACGTTTTACATGTTCAGCCAGTGTCTATGTGGATTTTCTCTGAGTATTCCAGTTTATTCCTTTGTCAAAACATACTGATTGATTTGTTAGGCTAAACTGTCCATATATACACATTTATCTGAAATAACTACAGCTTATGGCAAAGCACAGTAAGCAACAATGAAACAATGCTCTGGTATAAAATGCTTTAATGATGATGTATGCATTTAACCCTGCCCTAACAGCTCAGGTCATGGATGAAAGTGGTCTGAGATAGATCAGTTAACTCAAACAATTAACAAATAAATAAATTAAAATAATAAAAAATGGTCAGAAGATCAATATAGGCAACAGAAAGGTTTATGTAGGTGTCTGTCTAGATTCATGAACTAGAAATGCCACTGAGCATGTTCAGAGTCTTTTCATGGCCAAAACTAATGTTACAGAATTAATTTTTGCATAATATAAATATAAGTGAAAATGCAGACTTGATGTTTTCATCTTATTTGAAACTTCAGATATTACACCAAATGAGCTGCTTACACTATCATATTTTTTTCAGGTAAAAGTCTGTTTTACCACTTCATTCTTCCCTTTGCCATTTGGAAGAGAAGAAATAAAAATAAAGTCTAAAGGAAAGACCTTGAGTACCCCATCAACGCACTCAAAATGATTAGTTCTTTAATATGCATATGTAAAATTAGAGTTGCTACAGCCCATATCAGAAGTATGTCACCTAATTTACATTTTATATTAATGGTTACTTTATTAAATGATATAAGACAACAAATATTTTTTATGGTAGTATAAACCATGTATTCTTCATACATACAGGCAGTGTATCTATCTGCATAAGCCTGCTTAGCTTTGTCTGGTTGTACAAACCTGAGTCCTCCAAAATACTTGTGTTTTCTTGGGCATGGGCACATGTTCAACTAATCCAGTGCTTTAGGGTTGTGGTCCTCCTGCTTGTTTTAGGGTTTTAAGACTCATTTCTCTCTCTTTCTCTTCCTACACACACACACACACACACACACACACACACACACACACACACACACACACACACACACACACACACACACACACACACACACACACACACACACACAGACACACGCACACACATGCACACACACGCACACACACACACACACACACACACACACACACACACACACATATAGCTAGCTAGATAGATAGCTAGATAGCTAGATAGATAGATATAGATATAGATATAGATATAGATATATTTACATCTTTAAGTAATTTCAGTTTCTAGCCCTGCTGACCATCAGTTGTAGTGTCTGACTACCTCCCTCACAATAATACTATAATTTCTCCATCTATCCACAAAACAGACCAGCCTAATATGAGCTTTTATCAAAGAAATAAGCATTAACAGTGCATAACATTTAGTCTACCACTTATGGGAGTGAGAGTCGGTGTGAGTGGTTACCTTACTTCTTTATAGTCTACCACATATGAGTTTGTTGTTTGCAGTCCTGCTCCTACAGGACTGCAGAAATGCACTAACATCTTGGTGGAGTTCATGCATACTTCTGTGTCCATTCCCCATTACAGTATCTTCTTATGCCCTATATTTCTAGAAAGTGTTGCATGGCTATTCCCCACAGCTGTTGTTCAATGCCTGTCCTCTCAAACGTGAGACAGTCTCCTCCCTACAACAGAGCAGTGCACTAAAAATGATTTCCATTTAATACTCCCCTCTTCTGTCTGGGCATCTGAAACCCAGGACTTTGGCAAGTGGAATACGGTAAGATTGTCCTAACTGCCTCAAGAGTGTTTGGAATTAATTGTTTGAGTAACAGGATCACTGTGGTACATTTCCACTCTGTGGGTTTTGGATATAAGAAAAGAATTACATTTATTATTTGGAGGGTTTGTCCTCTGGCTAGAGAAAAACTTAGTAAATAAAGGTGTATAAAGCCAGGACTAAGATTACCAATGTAATACAGTTTTTATTGTAAATGTATAACTGTTTTAACTGAGATCCTGGAAAAGCAAAATGATAGGTAAAACAAAGAAGGAAGGCTAGAGATGTAGAGAACTGTCCAACGAATAAAAAAGTAGATGTTTTTGCAGTGATGAGTTGACTTGAGATTTGTATTCCGTGAAGGAGCATATATAGATATGGATGATGTATTTTCCTCCATTAATATTGTTTTACAGCTTTAGCCTCACATCTCATTTTCTCACTCCTCTCCAGCATAACTGCTAGAGTTCGCCACCTGATGGACTAGTCCATTAGTGAATCTTCCAGTTCCTAAACTCATCTAATTTATACAGCTGATTCTCCCTCACTAGATGAGAGAAATCCATTCTTTTCTGAGATAGAACCGAGACCTTTTATTGGAGATGCTGATTTTTATCTGTACTTCATGCTCAGCAGTGAATTGCTTCCAGTTTATCTGGAGATCACTCTCAGGTAAGGTTAACAGGACAACTTCAGCTGAAAACAACACTGATGGAAGTACATGTCTGTAACCTGGATACTCTCCAAATCTTTGCTAAACCCTGGAATCCTATCTATTAATATCACAGGCAGGTAGGAAGATAAGACACACATCTGGTGGAGTTGTACACTTATGTTTAACACATTCATCTTGACTCCCTCTTCACAGTAAAGGACCAATAAAACTGTGGCCTTGGGACTTTGGAATGTGTTAACACTTCCCACAAGATATTCCAGAGTACATGGTTGTATGCCTTCCCCAAGTCAACAAAACATATGAAGACATTAGTGGAGAACTCCCCAGACCCCAGAAATATCTGTGAGGGGACATAGTGCAGTGAATTGAGCTCCCCTCCATTCCTACACATGCATATGATGGCTAAAAGCATCCAGAGCTCCCCCTTTCTCAGTGAATCCCTTGTTACTTGACTTCATCTTAGCCCTAGGACCATCCCAAACAAAATTATTGAATAAGATTTGAAAATTCCTTAGATTCTAAGAAATTGCTATTAAACAAAGTATGCTTTTTAACATCTGTCAGCTAGAAAAATAACCAAGGCATTTTATAAATAAAAAGATGAGGTTGGTACACACCTTAAAGAGTTTGTGCCTCGTCATTCACTGATAAAATTGCCACCTTTCCTAAAGTGGCTGCCAGACCAGCTCTTTTTTGACAGACTAATAGATACTCACTTTATACTGTAAATAGGCATTGTTCTGTTGGAGTGGAAGGTCAAGGCTGATCCATCATCAGTAAACATAAGCAATTGAGTTAGAATGTCTTCTTATTTTGACCAGACGAAGTTCAATTGTGACTATTAACATGACAAAAGCAAAGGACATCAGTGTCTAGTACCCTTATGTAAAATACATTTTTGAGAGAAATGAACATTTAACAACATTTTCCCTTTAGGTATATCATACAATGCTTGTATCACCTTAATGAATGCAATATGGAAACAAAACTAGGAAACTAAACAGCTTAAGGACCTCCCAAAGATCCTTCATCCTTCCTCTGCATGGAGTCAAACATTTTTAGAAATACTGATGAATTTACGTGGGCACCCTTCAGCAATGTCATAATCTGTAGAGGGTGATATGTAATTGAAAACGCGTGGACAAACTATGATTGCACTAGGTGAGATAATTGAGAAGAGCACACTCATCTGCTTGGATAATACTGTAATCTTCTTCTATTTTTGCCTTTGTGGTTGTAAGAGAAATCAGCCTATAACTACAGTTTTTCTGGATAATCTCTTGGATCGGGTCAATATCACTATGATTGTGGTTTTCACTGACACTGACACAACCCCAACACTGGCTACCTCCTGAAACAAATTGGTCATATACGTCTACTGCAAAACCATCTTTTCCAGACTTGCTCCCTTTAGGTCATGCATTCAGGGTTTGGAAGCTCCTATTTCTCAAAACAAGCAGCTTCCTTCCATTTTAGCCATCTAAATGAACTTGAGAGAAAGAAGTTTGACAGCAGAGTGTGACTGATGTGGTCCCTCAGGGTGAATGCAAATCATTACAGATCCCATAAAACTGAGAAGCTTTCCACTAAGCACAAAAGTACACTTTTTAGTTAGAGGGTTGTTTAACATTTCAGCATGCTTCCCTTCTAACTCTCCCTGACACTTATTGCCAGGAACTTCCTTGTTTTTTCCTCCATAGCCCAAGAAAGTGTGTCTGTCCTCTACAAATGCTTTTGTTCTTGATTCATAAATGCTGCATTATATTGGTATCAATCTCTTTGATGTTGCAAAAGTAGGCATCGCTTTTTAAAATCTGCCTTCCTATAATCAATTCAGATGGGACCCTGCTCTTTCTTTAAAAAGTTGCTAACAGAACCTTTTCTTCTTCATTGGGCCATTTCAGGCTTGCAGGTAGTCCACATATCTAGCTTCATAGAACCCACCAAAGAAATAGAGACATGGATTCTACTAGATATGTTGCTCTATAAATCCATATCACACCTACAATATAATCCCACCACCTCCATTCCTATAGGTCCAATGAATCTATCCCCTGCACTGTTTTTTAGATTCTCAAACATCAAACTACTACTCACCAAATTATGATTTGATAGGGACAAATATGAGACAGTAGTCGCTACAACAACCCTGAAGATACTGCAAAAATAAGCCAGTAGTCAGCCCACTACCAGCCACCCAGGCCAGTGTTCAGCCCCTACTCTTGGGGTTCAAAATTCTTCAGTGTTCTTCTAACTGCATTATGTTCTTATACACTTATTTTAGTTGCATTTCCCATTTAAGTCAAACATATCTAGCAACAGGCATTTTATGTCCCAGAAACTGATATGGAATGGTTAATAATCCAAAAAATTGTGAGTAATGAAGCTAATGATATTGGCTGCAGTCCTGAATTTTCCCTCTAATCACGTCTTCATTATTTTTTCATTATTTTTCAAATGCCACAAATGATGGCCTCCCACAAAGATTGCCACAAATGATGGCCTCTCACAAAGAATGCCACAAATGATGGCCTCCCACAAGGATTGTTACAAATGATGACTTCCCACAAAGATTGCTCTCCCCCTTTTTGACAACTTGGCAGTGCTCTGCAGTAGCAACCCTGAACACCCTTGTCTCAATAAGTGTACATGTTCCTAATCTAGATTTTTTATAAGAAGGTCTCATCTGAAAGTTATCCTTTTATAATCTTGACATGGCTATCCTGTTCTGGGTGGTATTCATTCCTTGCACTTTTATGGAGGTCAACTGAATCTGTAAGGGGCTGTTTTTTATCAAGAAGCATCTTTATTGAATTATCACTTTTGACATAGGCAATCATACATTTATATAAATGAAAACAAACTATACTAACATATTTTCAGTTGCAAACATTATCCATCACCTATAATGTACTATTTAGTTATTGTGGGTCTATATTACGAGATCGAAATCCCGTTTCAGCAAACACCAAAAGACCGACATAGATAGGGCGAACTATGGTAATGGCAAACATTCAAAACTGTGAAACACGGAATGTCAAAGTGTCATGGTTGGCTCGTCTGTGGTATAGCTCCGTAAGGTAAGTGTGTGATAGTTATGGACCTTAGGGTTAGGGTGCAGGTTAAGGTAGGTGCATAGATAGATAATGCATGTAAGGTTTAGTGTAGGGCTAGAAGTAGGGTTTTGTTAACTGTATGTGTGTGGATTATTTGTTTTGTTTGGGTATATGTCTGTAGGGTAAGTGTGCGATAGTTATGGACCTTAGGGTTAGGGTGCGGGTTAAGGTAAGTGCATAGATAGTAATGTATGTAAGGTTTTGTGTAGGGTTAGAAATAGGGTTTGGTTAGTGTATGCATGTGTTTTATTTATTATGTTTGGGTATGTAGTATGTAGCACGCGGTGGTGTTGGCCGACTATGATGGTTCGAGATTTGAAAATTCGCGGTTTAGGGGTTTTGGCGTTTTTGTAGTTCGGGCTATGTGTCTCGGTGTTGTGGTGTTCGATGATACGGGTTTTTGATTATGTAATATAAACCCAGTTATTGTCAGTCAGACATTACATAGCGCATTCAATTCCTACCTTCCCTTAAATGTCATTCCTCCTCCAAAACATTATTCTGAATGTGTTGTTCCCATAATTCCCATTTTTTCTGTGTAATTTGCTCCTAACCCTTTCTAAAGATTTCACTTCCAGTTCTTGTGTCTCTAGTTACTATATTCACCACTTCTGGTATAGCTGGTTTAGACTCTAATTTTAATTTTTTAGTAATTGCTTTTTTGGCAGCCACCAGAATTAAACTCAGCAAAGCTTTACTATGTCTAGGCAATTCCAATCCTGTATCACAGCTCAAAAAGTAATTTCCTTTGTTACACCAATTTGTTTACCCAGTATTTCTGACAGAGTACTTTGCAGGAATATTTTAAAGTCTGCCAACTTATTACACTGCCAAAAAGTGTTCACAGTTACCTCCTTCTTTCCTATTACACATCTGACATTTGCAATCTACCTGAGGAAAAATTCTCTGGAGTCTGCTTGGAGTATAAAAATATCTATGCAAACACTTCCAAGCAAAGATCCCAATGTTACAGACTTCGGTGCATATTTGGGAGTCACACAAATATCCTCCCATTGTTTATTTGTGAATTGCTTATCCAGTCTCTCTTCCCAATCCTTTCTAACTTGCAATCATTTTCTCTCAGCTTAAGCTAGATTTTCCTCCCCTCTGTCCATGGTGATGAGCAGGTGCTGTTTTTAAGTTATAAGACTGGTGTCTGCCTCCCTTCCATATTGACAGCATCATCTCTCACCTAAACTTAAAGATTTTCACCCATACTCTGACTGTTTTGCTTCCATAACCTGCCTGCAACCTACTGATGTATGCTTGTTTTTTTGGATTTACTGTATGACCAACACTATTTTGGCAACTCTCTAATTTTTTTGCCTGCTCATCACCAGAATGCACTATTACCCATTTTGCTCCCCATCTTTCTTTTCACATTGATAATCTCTTTCTCCCAATTCTTCCTCTTCTGTGTAATGTTATTCATATTTTAGTTTTTCTATCTGCATTATTTCTCTAGCACTACTCACATTTTACCCTTCTGCAGTCTGATAATTCTAGTTTTTCCTTTTTCCCATTTCTTTACAAGCTCTAGCAGTCTTTTCTTCTGTTTGTCTTTCCCTGAAGTCTGCAAACACAGACCTTAACATTAGCATACTACCCATTAATACTCTATTTTTACATACCTGCACTGTTACAAAAGGACATCAGAAATTATTTTCTGATTTTTTTCTTTTCTAGTTCAACCTGCAGTAATAATTGGGTTTGTCTCATCCCTATTCCTTGATCTGTCTAAAGCTTTTGATACTGTCTGTCATCCTCGACTCCTATCTCAACTCTCTTTCCTTGACTATACAGACAATACCTTAACATGGTTCTCCAGTTATTTGTCTGACAGACATCAAGTCTGTCAAAAGGGGCTCTGCTCAATCACCTTATCTACCAGTCATCACTGGTGTTCCTCAGGGCTCTATCCTAGGCCCTCTCCTCTTCAATATATTTATTAACAACCTTTCATCTGTCTCTAAGCACGTAACATTAATCCAGTATGCTGATGACTCTACTTTAATCTGCTCTTCTAACAGCCTTCCTCAACTACAAACTAACACAAGACGCCTTTAACTCTGCAGAAGCCTGGCTTACCAATAATCAGCTCTTATGTAAGCCCAAGAAGACTAAACTGCTATTATTCTTTCCTAAACAACATTCTCTTGACAAACTAACCTTCAGAATTGTATCACTGAACAACACAGCAAATGAGGTTGTCACTCACTCCAAACTACTAGGCGTTACTATTGACAACAATCTCAAATTCAACTTGCATGTAAATAACACTATAAAATTAACCCATCAAAAACTTGGCATGTTATATAGGGTTAACCAATTCCTAACTAACTCTACTAAACCTAAACTTGCCACTACATACCTCTTACCTTTCCTTCTTTATGCCTCCCCTATTCTAACTAACCTAAATTCTTCCCTGAAAACCAAACTCAACTAATATTACAACATAATAGCAAAATTTGCCACAGGCCAGCCTCATAAATCTCATCACTGCCTATCTCTTGAACAGCTTAACTGGTTCGAACTTCTACTACAGCTACACAAGAACCAGCTACTTCGTACTCATAAATTACTCAACAACGCCCTAGTTTCTTCTGCCATTTCCTCCATCTTAAAATACTATCTTCCTCATCAGGATCTTCAGATAACCATATTCTATCTATCTGTCTCTAAACTTCTGAGGTCTGGCGGCCTCAGTCTCTATTCTTACTGTGTAGCCAAATCTTGGAATAACTTGCCATTAACAATTAGACAAGTCCCTCACTACCATACTTTCATGTCTCTCTTTAAAGAACATCTTTCTAAATCTTGGGTATGCTCATATTCGTCTCCTACCTAGCAACCACCTTGTCATCTATTTAATATCCTTCTAGACTTGTCAATCTCCCTATTGTTCATGTTCACCATAACTTCTATAACCTTTCAACCTAGAACTCTCTACCTTTACACTTTTGTATTCTCTCTCACTTTAATCTTCTCCCTCCACCAGTATATTCACTCTATATTACCTTCAACCAGAATATAAATCGTAGTTTTAATTTTTACTTATAAAGTCCTGTTAATTCCTGCTAGGAAAATCCTGTATCCAACTATGTATTTTTACTGCTAGTAAAATCCTGTATCCAACTGTGCATTTTTTTATAATCTATATAATGTTGTACCATATATAATTTCTCACTGCTTAATGTCCTGTATTTAACCTTCGCTGTTAGCCTTTATGTGGAGCATTTTTTCCTCAGGCCTCCTCTGAAAAGGGATAATCTCTACCCAGTCAAGACTTTCCTGGTTACCAAATTTCAAATAAATAAATAAATAACGTCCTCTGATTGCTTCCTATAGTTATCATGCAATATTTGTATGCCCTACCGATTATCCCTTTTTTAATGGCAACATCTTTTCTAAATTCTACAAAAAACTCTTCCAGTGCTGGTCTTTTACTTAGGATCCCCCCTATTCCTTTGTCTTTGTGTATACTCTTGACATCAATTCTTGTTACGGAAGGCAATTTTTAGCCTGCAGTCCTAATGAAGTCTTGGCCTCTTCCCGTTCTATTACCTTTCCCTCTCTAATTATTTACTCCCAATACCTTGGTTCCTTTGCCAGTTTTCTCCAGTAAATTCCAGATCTCTCTTGCCTATTCTCTGTACCCCTAATTACAATCATCCCTATCAGTTGTGACAGGGTGTTGATCCTCCCACTTCCATTTACCCTGAAAAGATCAAAGGTGTGTCCCTAGCCCTCCTGCTTCCCTCTTTTAACTAGATTATTTTGACCAGCTATAAACCTAATATATTTCTCACACTAAATTTACAACCAAAAGCCAAATAATTATTTCAGCTTGTAGAGAACAAATGCTTAGTTAACAGTGCACTTTCTTGGCTGTGCCTTCATTCCCTGCTCCTCCCACACCAGACATGGGCACACCTGGTGACACAGCAGCTTGCAAACATGAATGCTTCTTTCAGTGTTCAATGTAAGGAGTCTGGTCCTTATTGCTCTCCCTTGCCTACAGCAACCACTTCAGTGTATCAGCTGGGGGCATTAAGACAGTGTTAGGTCCCTCCCACTTGGAAGGCTGCGATGGCTATAGCCATGCTTTTGTTCATTCTTTCTCCTTAATGTAATAATCAATCATGAGTCACCAGTGTCATTTGAAGGCCCTATACATGAGCTATCAGGTCAGGCCCTGTCTTTTATGTACTATTATTCTACTTTTTCACCTTTAGCAAGTCTGACATATTGGTTTCAATTTTCTCATAGTGTCTGCTTGTTATGGAACCTTTTTGATGCAAAATGCAAATGTAAGCTCTTTCTCAGTTTCAATAATCGAATGTTTTTCTCCTTAAACATTTTCATAATTCACACTATACAACTGTTTCCATCATTCAGGAATTCTGCCAATGCAAATTGAGCACATTTTTCTGATGAGAAGGATAAAACAATACAATAATCATCCACTGTTAAGAAAGAAAATGTCATAATCAACTTTGAATGTTAATATGATTTGCTTAATTTTGTGTACTATACAAAGAATGTAAAAACAACATACTTAATGTACATATCTTAATTTTCTAATTAAAGATAACAAATCAATTTAAGTCCAAGATGAAGAGCTGTTTCCATACTGTAAGTAACTAACAGCTTTGTTTTATAAAAAGAAGCAGATTTAAACATGCAGGTGATTAAATACATTTCTCACTACAGTACAGATTCAATTCTACGACCTACGGCTGTGTTCATAGTCATTGTGCTTAGATGTAACAGGAATTTGTAACATTTCTGCCTAAGCACAGCTAAGGCATGATTTATGTATTCTTTGTTGACTAGGTTAGTCCATCTAGGCTAGTAGCCTCTTTTCAGGGGGGACACAAGGTGGTATTTATGCTACTAGGGGAAATTTAACCAGGACATCAGGAAACTTACCCTACTCTTTACAAGAGGTGCCTTGTGATCTTTTACATCCACCTGAGCTACCTCTAAGTCAGGCAGATGGGGCCTTGGTTTATGTCTCATCCAAAGAATAATACATGCAGGAGTGTAGCAGCAGCCGTATGCTGCACTGCAGTGTCAGCAATCCATCTGCCTGCTGTGGGAATAGAACCCACAGCTTTCTACACCAAAAATGATTGTGCTATGTGTTTTATCACTTTGAATCTGTTTTGGAAGAAATTCTCTAAATTAATCAATAATGAGAATTCCCTTCAAATTCTGTTACTATCTTATGTAAATGTTGTTGCTTTTTGGGATCAGAGGCACCATGACTGCAAGCCTTATAAAAAGCAAAGTCACACCATTTCTAGCTGCTTTACAATCCATGAAAATGTTTTCCGTAGCTATTAGCCTGGTTGTCTCCCATTGTGAGTTGCCTGTCTCAGGTGTACCATAGCTGTAGGTACCCATAAGTGCTTACTGGCTGAGAAGGTCAAAGTATAGACAAAGACTGACTCATTTCAACTTTTCTGAACAAGAAATTCTTGATATAATTAGAGTGGTCAGGGACATAGAATATGCTTTAGTGAGTTTGTACAGCTCACAGATGAAGACAGGGGGGATGCATGGTCTTCCTATACTTGTGGATACTAGGGTATGTAAAGCCCTTACAATATTTGCCATGAGAACCTTCCACAGAGAATCTGGTGACACATCGGGTATCTCACTGGCTTCCATCTTGAAGATACTTTGGCAGTTCCTCGGCATACTCTTGGCATATGTGGATCAGTGTATTTATCTGCTAGAGTTGCCTTAGGACAGAGCTGGAAACACGAGTGCCTTCTACTGAATGGTACAACTTCCTGAGGTGTTTGGTATGACAGGTTTCACTCATGTTGCTATTAGGACCCCATCTCAACCACCAGAACAGGAAGGGCTACCATTCCATCAACTGCCAGATAGTATGCGACACATGTGGGGTGCATCAACAACATATCAGCCCAGCATCCTGACAGTGTCCAAGAGTCTCACATCTGAAACACAAGCACACTCTGTCTCATCTTTCCATATGGTAGGATTTCCAATGACCACCTTGTCAGTAAGTGCAAACTGTTTCTAATCATTGTAATTTCTGAAGGTAAAGAGGGTACAATGTATTATTGAGTAAAATCTTCCTGTCTCTTTTTATTGTGTCTCCCCTCCCTTTTTTGTTTTTCAGGTAATGCTAATTGGAACCTTGGCTAATGACACCAGTCTGTATCCCTAGGGAGCTGATGAGGAGTGCTTCAATACCACCCTGTACTACACATGGATTGTCAGTCATTATGACTCTGCTACTGCATGTAGGAAGTTTAACCGAATGCCGCATTCTACATAACTTGATCATGGTTTGTTCTGGTGCACAACTGCCCTATGATGGCAGTGCAGCTGCCACTATCATTCTTTCCACCAATAATGATAGTAATGATGGCCAGCCAACAACAATTACTCAAAAATCCCTGCATCAGGCTTGTGCATGTTAGATGGCTGCACAGGGAAAGAGGTGGTGTCTAGTCCACAGCTATGAGCCATGGCATTCACTTAGCGAAAGTGAAACAACAAAAATCACATGGATATTCCTCAGTGCATGCAATGTTACTTCTGGGCTATGCTGCCTGGTGCACGGTCAACTGACACTGTACTTCAGACTTTTTTCTTTTCATCCAAAAAAAATTTTTTTTTCAGAGACATATTTGGATATTTCATTATATTAAATGACAGTAGTGACCAATCTTCAGTCAGGCATTCCTCTCAAGTGACACTTGCATGGTCAGTGATAAAGGCATACAGAATAATGGTGAAGATCTCAGATTAGGGATAGTCAGTGATAAAGGCATACAGAATAATGGTGAAGATCTCGGATTAGGCACAGATTTCTACATGCTGCTCCTATTAAAGTTTTTCACAAGTAATTTCCAGTATAGGGTGGATAGAGCAGGACTGGGATATATATGTGAAGTATTTATCAGGATGTCAATGTCAAGCAAGATTAGAAAATAAGGTGAACTGAAGCATACATAGGGGTAGCATTAACAGTCTTCAGTAAAGTGAATACAGACTACTGTTATGAATATACAGTTGTTAAAGTGCTGATACTTTGAAGGAAAGTGTTTTTTTCCTTTTTTGCTGTGGTGTTGTTGCATTGTTATTTTTCAGATACAACTATGAACAAAAGCCATGGGCCTGGACAGTGACTACCTAGAGTTCTGAGGTTTTCATATTCAATTTTGTTTTTGAAATTATTTCATACGTGTCCACTATGTATACTGTTGTCTATGCTGTGTGGTGCATGGTCAGTTGCCACTGTACATCAAACATTTTTCTGTTCTTCAAGACAAACTTACTGCTTCAGAAAGATAAATCATTTGTCATTTGTATAGTGCTGAGGGTTAATTGGCAACAGTGCTAGTTTTACTGGCAGGATTGCAAAGGAAATATGGAGAGATATGCATAGAACTATTAGGAAAGGTATCCCAACAGTGACTTAGGGGACTGTAAAAAAAATTTCTTTCTTTCTCTTTTTTTTGTTTGCAATATTCTCATCACTGTTTTTCTGCTATAATAATATTTATATTTGGATATCCATGCTTGGAAAGTAACTGGTGACTGATGAATTCTATTTTTTTAATTTCTCCAAATCTTTTGGGTTTCTAATATCATGACAGGAATGGACCCTATTCCTAAGTCAAAGTAAAATTAAAGTTCATGAAATTAGTTTTGTTTCAGTCTTTAATGTTAGCCAGAGGTGCTCTTTGCAACACCTGCAATGTGCCCAGTAATGATTCCTTCTGCAATTCGTATGAAGTTACATGCATTGGTAACATATCCAAGTGTGATTGTAAATTCTTTTTTATAAGACCTGTTGCCCTTACTACTACTGGAACTGTCTGGGTATCCTTCTTCCACATTACCCTCATTTCTGCCTGCAAATCCTTTTATTTTATGACTTTGTGTCTCTCTGTACATAAGACACTGTAGTCACTGGCTGTAGCAATTTCAATAATCAATGTTACGTTTGTCTTCTTTTCATGGACTAGTATATCTGGTTTTCTGGCATCTATTTTTTGAACTGTTGGTAAAGGGTGATCCCATGTGATACAAACATCATCATTTTCTATAATGCTTTGTGGCTCATGTTTCCAATGTTTTTCAGCCACTTCAATACCATAATGTTTGCACAATCCCCAGTGCAACAGTCCTGCCACATTATTATGCCTTTCAGTATATGATTCTTCTGCCATTAGTATATCACAACCAGCTATAAGTTGTGTGATTGTTTCCAGTTCTGTTTTACAAAACCTACATTTGTCTATTTCTCCCGCATGTTCAATGGACTTTGTAAACCAACATGTACGTAGACCACTGTCTTGGGCCGCCAATATTAAACTTTCATCTTTTGTTTTAAATTCACCTCTCCTTAACCATTCCTGCATTTGATCTTGATCAACATAAGGTTGTTCCAAGAGTTTCTGATACTTGCAGGTATATGTATGCATTTCCACATTTCTTGCCTTCTCGTCTGATCCTTCACCTTATATACTTTCTTTTGTTTTTGGCACATTCAGTTGCTGCCTGATTTTTATCTACTTCGCGTTTGATTTCCATTCCCGCTTGATGCAAATATACTTCTGCTAAACTAAGCAGGGAAGTCATCTTAGACATTTTCTCCTCATGTTTAAGAACTTTCACTACATTTGGGTCTTGTGAAGTCAGCAGATATGTGTGCATTTCCACGATTACAGATCTATATATGTAATCAATTTTGAGGAGACCCATACCTCCTTCAAAATGTGGGCTATATAATCTTGGTATGCATTGATTTTTGTAAATTATTTGGTGAGCATGAAGTATCCTTCTTGCTTTCCTGTCTAACCTGCCCGACATGTTTTGAGTCCAATCAATCACTCCAAAGATGTAAGTTAAGACAGGAAGAACAAACTGGTTTATAGCTTGGACTTTATTCCTAAATGTCAGTGCTGTTTTTAGTATTAATTTAAGCCTTTTAAAATATTCCTTACTAAGTTTTATTCACATTTGTTCATGTTTTGTTGTTGATCCTTCATCAGTTCCCAAATATTTAAACACTCCCTCATGATCAAGTTCTTTTATATCACATTCTTGTCCCAAACTGATGCTTTCTTGGTGCAGTAGCTTTACTGCTTTAAAGGTTGCTTTTGCACATTTATCAAGACAAGATGACATTCTTATATCATCTTAAAAACTTTTAACCACTTGCAGTTGTGCTTCCAGTTCCTCATCTAATGAACTATACAGTTTTAAATCATCCACAAAAAGATGACAGGTCTTTATACTTTATGTGCCAAATTATAGCCATGGCCTAATGTGTTAAGTAGACAGCTTAATGGGTTAAGGGGAAGACCTGTCACCCTGAAATATCCCCCTTTGAATTTTTATCCCTGGAATAACCATTTGCCCTTTATCCATGGCTTAATTGCAAAGTGGTCTGCCACTGTTTCATGGTCGCTGTAATGTAATCAATCAGTGTAAGATGTATCTTATACATTTTTAAGCACTCTTTTTATCAATGAATGTGGGATACTGTAAAATGCTTTTTTGTACTTAATCTATGCCATACTTAGATTCTTCCCCTTTTTACAGTTTTCCATTATGACTTTATTTAACAACAAATGATCCTTTTGTTCTATTCCCATGATTTAATTTTCTTCTAAATGGCTATAAACTCTGTTGGGATCAATTCTGGTGTATAGTTTATACGTTGTTGGAAGGCAAGTTATTAGCCTATAATTTGTGGGATAACTTGCAGGTTCACTCTTAAGTAGGAGTTCTGTTTTTCCTGTTGTTAACCAGGCTGGTGTCTGCTTGTGGTGTGCATATAAATAGTTCTTAGTCATGGCTAAATCTTAATACAAAGATGTTAATACTTTTAGCCAGAAGTTAAGTATTGCATCTGGGCCTGGGGTTTTCCAGTTGGAGGCTTTTCTTAACTTTATTTCAATCTCTCTGGCCATTACTTCATCCCATTTCATATCCTGTACATCTAAACTTATTATTCTGTCTTTTACTTCTTCTATCCAATTAGCATCTTTGTTATGTTCCACAGGATCTTCATAGATATTTCTCCAAAACGTATTTATTTCTTCTTTTTTGGGTTGTCTTTCATAGGATCGTAGGATCATAGGAAGTTACTAGGCTATTGGCCCTGAGGTCCTTACAAGCCTAGCCAGGAATTTAGCCCATGTTCTGACAAGTCAGCATCGTATGTCACAGTCCAGCAGGGACATAGGTGGAATCCCAGGGGTGTATTTTCTGTTCCCCATCCAGTTATCCAGGTTGCGCTTAAAAAGGTTTAATGAGGTACTCTGCTTTACATGGAGAAGGAGTCTATTCCACAAAAGGGTGAGTCTCTGGAACACAAATCCATCACACCAAGTCCTATTGATGTCACAAACCAGGTTGAGGTTTCACGTGCGGGTTACTCGAGTGGAGCTTGACTTGTGGATATGCAGCAGTCCCATCAGGGCAGAGTCTGAGATTGCTTTGTATGCCAGACAGAGGTCACCTCTGGGGAGTCTGTAGGAGACTAAGTAGAGGGGCAGGGCTTTTAGCCTATCTGTGTAGGGTAGATGTTTGAGGCCATGGATTCTCCGGGTGAGGAATCTCTGTGGTCTCTCCAACTGCTGCATGTGCTTTGTGAGGTACTGTACACGCCGAAAGGGGCATTGTATTCAATAATCAGTCTTATAAGTGAAGAATACAGGGATGTTGTGACCACCTTGTCCCTGGATGAGATACCCTTATTAATGAAGTGGGTCATGTAGAAAGCTTTTTGTACAACAGAGGCAATATGGTGGTCAAAAGTCAGTTTGCTATCAGCCTGGGTGCCCAAGTCCCTCACGACTGATTGTATGCTTAGTGCCTTATTATCAATGTGATAATTTGTGGGGATGTCATTCTCCCCAAAAGGGATGATGATGCATTTTTGGCATTAAGTTTGAGGCCATGTTTCTGGCACCAGTCATTTGTTTGGGTGAGACCCTCTTGGAGGATGTCTACATCACTAGGGAAATTGATGAAAGCATCCAGTTTGAAGTTATCTGCAAACTTGGTCAGCCATATGTCACTAGATTTGGCATGCACCTCTGAGAAGTATATCCCAAACAGCAGAAATCCCAAGACCGTTCCCTGGGGTACACTGCTTGTTATGGGTCTACTACTTGAGGTGGCTTCCCCTATTTTGACTAAGTGGGTTCTATCAGTGGGCCAGTTTGCTACCCATCTGGTAACATATGTATTGATGCCTAGTTGAGAGAGTTTATCTATTATACCTGAGTGGTGAATAATATCAAAGGCCTTCGCAGGTCAAGGTAGGCAATATGTACCGTCTTTCTCTCATCTTTTCTCTTGGTGACTGTCTCAAAGAAGTCGACCAAATGTAACAGGCATGACCTCCCCTAGACAAAGCCAAACTATGTGGGATCAAGTGTTTGGAGATTGCCAATGCTCTTGTTAATGAGTTCCATGATAATCCGCTCCATGGCCTTGCAGATCAGGCTAGTTTGGCTGATGGGTCTATAATTTCCTGGATCAGTGGATGCTCCACCTTTGTACAAAGGGATGACAGTAGCTGTCCTCCACTCGGCTGGGATGAAGGCAGTACTCAGGCTTTGGTTGAATAGGGTGCCTAATGGTGCTGCATGTTCCTGCCTGAGTTAATGTAGGATGCAGCCTGGGATGTTATCAGGTCCCATGGAGGCTGTATCTTTTGCCTTTGAGAGGGCAGTGATAATTTCTTCCCTAGAGATAAGGGGAGGGGGTAGGTACTGGGGATGTCCTGTTTTACTGATGGAGGGGACAGAGGAGTGACGTTTTCACTGAACCTGTCTGCCAGCAGGTTGCCTAAATCTACAGGGTTTGTGTATGTGGTGTCCTTGGCCACCAGTTCTGAGCAGATCTGGGTGCTTCCTTGAGATTACAGATGTATGTGAAGAAAGCCTTATGATTGTCTTTAGTACATGTGGCCAGTTTGGACTCAAAGTTTGGTTTGGAGGATTTCACGAATGTTCTTATTTGCTTGTTCAGGCTGAGGAGAGATTGCTTCCAATTAGACATCTGCTCCTTCTTGGTCCTAGACAGCATTTTTTCCTTTTATTATAGAGTTTATTTATCATAGATGTTCACTAGACAGGTTTACTCTTCCTTGAGGAGGAGGATTTTGTCCTGTCTGGTATTCCTGATTCCATGCACCTATATAAATCCTCATATAGTACTTTGGTGTACATATAAATATTTCAATTCTTTTTGCCTTGTTTCCCAGTTCTCTATAGAACTTTTTGAAGTTATCAATAAATTGCTTATTTTATACTTTTCCTTTATATTTATCTGCATATCTTCTAAGTTTTTCTACCTGTGCTGAGATTTTTAGTTTATTTGCAATACATGATAGATCCTGATCTGTTCTGATACTGTGCGCTACTTTTATCACATCTAGTTTTCTGAGTATTTTTGTTGATCTGTTCCCCCTTCTATGCTCTTCTAACAGTGACACTTCTTGTCTTAATTGCTTTATTCTTTTCTCTATTCGATACTTCCATGATGGTATTCGATTTCTCCCTGTCCTTTCCCTTACTACCCTGTGTTCTTGTGGTAGAATTTTATCTGTTATTAATTTAGCTGCACAGTAATATATCCTGTTTACTTCTGTTATATTGCATGGATCTCTATGGACAGTTCTAATTATTGTGTTCATTTGTTTTATCAAACTTCTAACTTTATGGGTTTTATTAACTTTCTGCAGTCTATTTCTTTCATTGATCTTAATATGTCTTTCTATCTCTATTAAATCAAGCAACTCTTCTCTTAGCTCATTTTCTTCTAAACTGAGGGCACATTTTTTGTTATCCATTTCCTGTGGATTTCTACTTTCTATTTCCTGTTGACTTCTACTTAGTGAGGTCTGACATGTGACTTAAAAATCAAAAATGTCATACACGATAGCCCCTAATGTTAGTGTTGCACCAATACCAAAGATTCAATCACTGAAAGCAGCTTGTGATATGCAACCTGTAATTCAGGGACCAGTATTTAAGGACAAGCAAAACAAAACTTAGATTGGGATATGAGCAAATCTGACCCACAACCAACAGTAAGTGGGTCAGGAAGTACAACACAGCCTCAGCCATACTCCAGTACGCTATACCATTTGCATGGCAGATATCTATTAGCAATGATACTAATGACTAATTTAACTGTGCCATCACCTCTTTCTGGTAAAAATAATTCCACTGAAGGCCAAAAAAATACTAATCTGAAAGTAATGTAGTACTACAAAAGTGGTTATATCACCCTCCCCCCCAAAAAATTCTGAAGGAGTAAAATTCAGTACGTGTTAAAAATATGTAAATGCTAATCAAAACCTGTGATACCACCCAAAGAAAAATCCTAGAAAAAATTATATATGTATATATGGGTCTACCTGAAAAGGCCGAAATCCCACATTACCGAAGATGAAATGAACAAGATAACATTTCCGAAACTTCAGTTTCACAAACACCAGAATGCCAAAGGATTTCCACAGGGTAAAGAACCAGGATCCAACAAGGGGAAATTGCCCTATCTGGAGTTTATATATACTGGGGGATGTGGGGGCATAGCTCTCCACCAGGGTTTGAGGTAGTGCGGTGTGTTTCCTTGTAAGATGGTGGCCAGTTGGATACTTACCCTGTGAAATCCTTTGGCATTGTAGTTGTTTGTGAAACTGAAGTTTCAGCGATGTCGTTTCATTCGATTCATTTTTGGTAATGTGGGATTTCGTTCTTTTGAAGTAGACATATATATATATATATATATATATATATATATATATATATATATATATATATATATATATATATATATATATATATATATATATATATATATATATATATATATATATATATATATATATAGGGGTCTACTTAAAAGATCGAGATATATATCAGCAACAAGATAATATATCAGCAACAAGATAACAATGCCCAAAGTAGCCAATATTAAATAAATGCCTTTAACAGACAATCAAAAGGGAAAAAAATGCAATTTAGGTTTCCCTCTCACTAAGAGAGCCTCCTTACTGCATAAACAACCACATTTGATATCCCTATTTTAGGAAACAATGCTGGGGTGGGTGGACATCATATCAATTAGATTGTGTAAATTTTCACATCCCATATCATAGATTAAATACAACTTAGTAAAAAGAAATTAAATGAATAATCATGCTGTCATATATTTTTATTTTATATCTATATCTATATATATATATATATATATATATATATATATATCTACAGAGAGAGAGAGAGTATGAAAAAGTGTTATACCTGTTGAACCATCAATAAATGCACACAGTTCATGGCATAAATGTAGCCACTAAATTAATTGTGCAATGATGCCACCTGCTGTACATAGTTAATCCTGCTAGAAATAGAAGTACAATTAAAAGTCATGTTTATTATAATTATGTTTTGTCCTTTAAATAACCAATCAAAATAGGTACTTCCTCAATAATATGCTGTAAACTGTGTGCATCTATTAATAATTCAGCAGGTGTATAATTTTATCTATCTGTATATCTAGTTATCTATTTATTAAAAAACGTATACCTGTTTATGCAATAAAGAAGCTCTCTTGCTGAGAAGGATATGTGGTTTGTGTCTTCTTGTTGCTGCTACTTTGTATGGTTTATTAAGTGCACCCAGGATCTCTCGAGTCCATACATGATATGTATGTGTATTTATGCATGTATGACATAAAAACAAAACTTTCAAAAAACAAATAAATAAATTATATATATATATATATATATATATATATATATATATATATATATATATATATATATATATATATATATATATATATATATAAACACTATATATATATAAAAATATATATATATATATATATATATATATATATATATATATATATATACATACATAGAAACACATACATTTATTGAATGTAATCAAAAGACCTAAACTTTAACAATCAAAACATCAAACACAAAAAAATCAACAATATAAATGTCAATACTCTACTATGCATGTGCTAAGCAATAAACTTGCTGCATGCAAGATTAAAACTTAAGTAAATACAAACATAATTTTTTGCAAAGGGACAAGTCCCCCATGCTCCCCACCCCCATATGCTATTTTTTTATACTAACTCAGAGATTGCACAATGTAAAAGAAAGGGCATATTCCCTAACCGTGAGCATTGTGCAGTCTCACATACCTGTTGACCATCTACTTAGTCAACCAAATTTTGTCCTCTAACTAGAAGTGAATACAAAACTAGACTTAATTCAAGGCTTCCTTACCCATGCGCGCGCGCGCACACACACACACACACACGCGCACACATGCACACGTACATATACATGCATACATATGTGTGCAGTTTTTCATTTATATAGTTAAAGTATATATGTGTGTCTGTGTGTGTAGTTTTGTGTGATATGTGCATGTGCATATCTGAAGTTCTATGAGAATGCAAAATCCAAAACAGTAGAAATGAAATGTTTAATGTTGTTCTTACAGTTGATGCCTCCATATTTTCCACAGAATGTGTACTACCTGCACTTGTTTACCGCTGATGTTCATTATGCTTGGATTGCTTCTTAAAGTTTACTGCTTAGTCATAACAAAAAGCTGAGCTTGTAGTGGGAAAATGATTTAGTAATATTTTGGTTAATTTTCAGAATGTTCCTGTACTTACAAAATGGCTGACTACAGTTAGCCACCACATTCAATGCAGGTTTTGGGGGGGGGGGGGTGAAGCAATTTTCTGATCTGCAGAGTGTAATTTATGATTTTCTTACTACATACTGCTATGCTTTAAACCATGTTGAGTAAGTTACAGAATTAACAATTATTAACATACCATAGAATTGATGGAAATATTTACATAAACACAGATAAACGAAGGTGTGAATATTTCACTGTAAATTACACTGGACACTTTAAATTATTGGTAAAGTTAGCATACATTGCAGGAATGAGCCCTTCCTTCCTGAAACTGAGGGTCTATATTAGATCACCGACCGCTTAAAAAAGTGAATGGTGATTAATCGTCCCTATTTAAGTGAAAGCTTACAATCTCGAACTGTCAGAACAGCGTTTTTTTTATCTGGGAAAAAAATCGCTGTTCCAAAACACATACACACAACACAAGCACACCAAACAAACAGCAATCCACACACTTACACCTCAAATCTTACACCTAACCCTACACTAAACTATACACATACCACTAACTATCCACTTACCTTAACCCAAACCCTACCCTAAGGTCCGCCACTATCGCACACTCACCTCACCCGCTCCCTAACTCACCTAACCCGCCCTAACCCTCACATCCACACAATCGCACACATACCTAACCCGCTCCCTAACCCTAACACACCTAACCCGCCCTAACCCTCACATCCACACAATCGCACATTTATCTAAACCTGATCCGTATCTTTCCACCACAGCACTGAAAATACTGAAGCAACAGAAGCGGACAACCAAATTCTTTCCCTGGGAAAAAATGTGGGTTTCTGTTGCTTTGATATTTTAAGCTTTCATTTTAATTTTAATTTCATTTTCATTTTAAGCTTTTATTTTTTTTTTTTTTAAATTTGGGTTTCTGTTGCTTCGATATTTTAAGCTTTCGCTGCATAGGGTTTGATATTAGAACATTCAAAGGTTTGAAACCTCGATGTTCTAATATAGACCCGAAACTGAGTATCTCCTAACTTTGTCATTCAGAACAATATTTCAATACCAAGCCTACCCCACCCATCTACAGACACTGTGGTGCCTCTGAATGTGTCAGTGGAGGAATAGTAAGTACAGGCTGTAACAATGCATTAAAGTTACACACCATATTATTCAGGAAGGAAATAAGAGCTGGTCAAGGACTAACCATTTCTCAACAGGGTTGTAAATTTTCCAACAAATTACGGGAACCACCACGATGATAAAAAGACTTTTTATTTGAAATAAAACAAGCGCTTTCACGCACTAACAAGTGCGCTTCATCAGGTTGTAATGATTATAAAAAAATACATCAGTATATATACTCAAACACACCCTACTTAATGAGCCAAATTGGCTGGTAGAAGCCCAATTAATTATGTTAATTAGAAATAGTAAAAACTCTTTTTTCTCTACAAGCAGCAAATACTGGCTTTAGATCAGGCTCAAAATGGCATATAACATAGTCATACCATACAAAAATATATATAGAAACAAAAACCTAATCTAATTAAGAACTATAAAAACTATTTAAATATAAAAACTTGTTAAAGCCTAGAATATGTAGTTGATATGTGCAGCATTACCAAAAATAGCAATAAACAAAATCACACATCACAATCTACTGAGAATGCTAACTAAAGAAATGATGAAAGGAAGAAAAAAGAAGAAATAGGAAAAAAGTAATAAAAGGAAAAAAAGAAAGATAAGAAATAGGGAAGCAAAGGAAAGAAAAAGGAGAAAGAGGAAGAGGGGGAGAGGGGAGAGGAAAGGGGTGGGGGTGGGGTGGGAGGGGGAAGGGGAAGGGGGTGGGAGAGGAAAGAGGAAGGGAAGGGGAGGAAGGGAGGCAGAAGGGGAGAAGGGGGGGAGGGAAAGAGGAAGGGAGGGGAGAGAGAAGGGAAAAAAAGGGGGGGGGGAAAGAGTAAAACAATATAAGAGGTACAAATTAGGAATCACATCATTCCAGCTAGACAAAGCATATTGATTACTCTAAAACCAACTCATTTATCACCATACATACATCATGCTGTGTGAGACATAAAATAACCAATATATATCCCAATTCTAACTAACGAAATGACACAATTTCATAAGAGGGCTGGTCTTAAATTAACTGATGTATTAAGACCAGGTTCTAAATGTGCCCTAAACGTCAAGATCCATCTTAATTCATATAATTCAAGGGTTCCTAATGTGTCACCTTCACGTTTGTTAGGATACAAAATTTGAAGCACCCTGAAGCTAAAGCCATGAGTCGCAAACTCCTGACAGTGTCGGGCCAATACATTATTATCATTCTTTTTCCGTATATCATAAATGTGGTTATACACACGATCTTTAAATCTACGTGTTGTAAGGCCCACATAAAACGCATCGCAACTGTCACAAGTGGCTAAATAAATTACACTGGTGGTGTCACATGTTGCATAAAAATTGGGGGTAAAACTCACACCCAATTCCCTATCCACATATCGCTGTTCTTTAGTGATATACTTGCATATGCAACATTTTTTGCAGGGAAACGTTCCTAATCTGTAATTAGTTCTAACATCTATGGGTATGTATGAAACTTTTTCCTTACACAGCATCCTTTTTAAATTAAAACAGTTATTATACCTAAATGTTGGATATTTGCCTACTATATTCATTAATTCCTTGTTCATAGTTAATAATTTCCAGTTCCTAACCAAAATTTCTTTAATATACTTGACATCATTAGTATATTTGATGTCATATTGCACCACGCCCTTCTGTGATCTAATTTGATACTCATATTTATATCTCTTCCCAAAGTTGGTTTCGGGAACATTTACATGATTGTCTCCATAGTTCATAGCCAAATGAGTGGGATAGCCTCTATTCATAAAGCATTGCCCCTGGAAGCCTAAGAGACGTTCTCTCTCACTGTCAGTATTGCAGAGTTTGACAACTCTATCCATCTGATTACTAACCACATTGGGAAAGATGTGCCTAGGGTGCATGCTCTCATAGTGTAATATCCCATTTTTCCAACAGGGCTTCCTATATAAAGAGGTAAGAAAAACATTCTCATCGCTTTTAACTATAGAGACATCAAGGTAATTTATACTTGTCAAGGATACCTCATGTGTAAAGCTCAAGAATGTAGTTGTATTCCCCATATATTCTACAAAATCCTGCAGGGATTCTAAGGTCCCATTCCAAAAGAGAATAATATCATCTACAAACCTCCTATAGTAAATAGCTTTATTTATAAAGGTCTCTTCATTAAATATATGTTCCCTCTCCCACTCATATATTGCTATGTTCGCATAGGCATTAGCACAAGGGGTGCCCATGGCAACAGGGTTGTAAATTTGCAATTCTCTGGTAAAGCCCAGTCTCACATTTAGAGAGTAAGATGATACATTTTTGGAAAACTCAGCACAGGGCTTCCTTACGAGACATGCATAAGGTGGAATTAGAAGAAATTGTTAACTATTACCATAGAAGTTATACAATGAACTGACCTGCTTTCATCAATGTTACACACATGTATTTGATAAGAGTAAACAAATTTGATTTCTTTCCATTTTTATATCTCCACAGTTGAAGAGGCGAGTCACTATAACAGAAGTCAGGCATAAATGTGGATAGTAGAGCAACTGTGAATAGCAAGTTTAAGAAAAGTGCTATACAAAAATGATTCATTCCTGCAATAACCTTTTGTTTTGCAGTGTGAACTGATGATTGACAAGAAAAATAGAACTATCAACACATTACAGCAGGGTGCTGCACTTTAAAGGAATCAATTATATATGTGTGCATTAATAAAGCATTCATGTGCACTGACATTACTATTGTCGATTTTGGGTGCCATAGAATTCCATGACATATTAAAGCAGTAATTCATATAGATAAGCTAAAAAGCAATACTGTCAAGTGCCATCAATGCCTTCACTAAGAATGAAGTCAGTAGTAAGAGGACAATGCAAACAGAGTGCTTAATAGTAGTTTTAAAATGAAAAAAGTGGTTATTAATTTAATTAACTAAAATGCTGTTTTCAAGCACTTGAAGAGTCATTCTTATCTCCACTTCCCTTTTTCTCTGTTGCTGCCTTTCTCTCCCTCTCTCTCTCTCTTTAATTTTTTCTCTCTCCCTTTTATGTTACTTTTCTGCAGGTCCAGCACTGTCATCATCCTTTATATAACAGGCACGCTACGCCTTGAAAATGATTCAGAAAGTAAACAGTACCAAGTCTAGCAAACTCTGCCACATGATTTTCAGATGAGGGAAATCTCACCACTTCCTCCTGCTGACCCAAAAACATCTTAAAAGTGTGGTGGGTAGTGGCTCTACCACTGTGGATCCCAGTGTGCAGCAGCCTGGTAAGCCATTAACACTGCTTCTGGACTTGGTAGATGCAGCTGTTGAGCAGGCGGTGGAGAGGGACCTGTGACCTATTGAAAGCCTTCTTCAATGGGTGACTCCCTGACCTTATAACTGCTTGAGTTTACAGCCAGAGAGCTACACCATGCACGACTTTCTGCAGATTACCATTTGAGATCTTGAGATATCTATACAGCCATATTGAAAGTTGCTGAAAAAATCATGACTTTACATACATACAGCTTCCACTTCACATAACTACACTAGTTTTAATCAAGTTTATGTCACTGAAGATGAGTGAATCTGTTCTGGACATTTTGTAGTAGCAATAAGATTTGCTATACTCAGTGAAGTTCCTTCTCACTTAGCTCATTTACATGTAGGAGTAGAGGCAGTCTTCGCTGATTGCCCTTATGCATAAGTGAATAACGGGTCTGTGAATACCACCCCTTGACTAGTAACAGAAAGAAACCACATGCACATTTTATAGATGCATAGTCACACAGCTGGGTTCAGTAAGACTTCTTTATTGCATGTGTCATTTTATAAATAGCATGCTGGCTATTAATTGCATGCAGGTCCAAATGGGTTATAAAATGTACATTAGGGTAGAAACATGAATGTCCATTTTTTTGCAGTTTCTGTTCTCTCTTCCCTGGTGAATGGCACCTACAGATTTTTGATAATTAGTTAGAAAGTCACAAATGTTCTTTTAACTAGACTAGTGTAGTGACTGATCTAGAATGCAGATGCAAAGATAAAATTGTGTTACTCTATAGACACGAATTGCTGACACTGGCATACCTCTTAACTCATCTAATTTTGCAAAACATCTCTGATTTCACCTCACATTTTCACTGCCCCACATAAAATTTTTGATTTTCTGGTAAATCACTGAGGGTTACAGTCAATAAGTAATGCCAGACATTACAGCTTAATTCTTCTTAATCATCTGGAAAAATCATGTTGATGCAAAACATGTTATTGTAGTAACTTATTATGTGAATCAGAGTAATGTTTGAAAGTTGTCCCTGATGTTGCACTTTTGACCTTTCATTATTTTTGGGTTTGTTCCTGATTCTTAAGTAAAGAGGTTGCAAACTATGGTATAGATAGTGGGATTAAGTACTGAAATGATAAGAATGTGGATACTTGCATTTATTTATTTTATTTATTTATTTATTTATTTATTTACATTTGTTGACCGGGCTAGTCTAACTGGATACATGTCCATTTTCAGTAGAGGCCTGGGGAGAAAAGCTCCAAGCATAGACAGAAAACTTATTATACAATATTAATAAACAAAATAAGCTATTATCAAGTACAGATAATAACAATATTTGAATATTTGTGAAAGAAAAAAAGAAAAACAAAAAAATTGTGTGCCGAGTTATTTAGAGGGGAATGAACTAAGATCAAATACAGAAGAATAAACAATATTTGTCAGGGAAAAAAACACAGAGTAATACATTTTAAAAAGTTATAACAAGTTTTTTTTTTTGTTAGTTTATTTGTTAGTACAGGTAGGAAACATAGTACAGCAAAAAGGACATTGAAAGGTTTGAGCAATATAGTACACTGGAGAAGTGAAGTAAAAGGGAGAGCAGGAATATTGCTATATTAGAATGACAGGGAAAAAAGAAGAAAAAAGAAAAAGCATTGCCAATATGTGTGCTATTTTTCAGCCTAGAAAAAATTTTCTCAAGTATGTCTCACTTACACTAATGATTGATCTTCATTTCAGCACGTTCACTATGGATATATAGATAAGCCTGCAACTGTACATGTTCAGCTACATTATGCAGATTAGCTGAAGTTAGTAGTAAATCTTGCTAAGCTGCTTTGTATGACTGTCATTCTGTTTTATAACCTGAAAATTACTCATTTGTAGAATTACTTTGTCGAAAGCCGGCAGGTTAATGGATAATATATTAAGGCTTAAGTATGAAAGAGTATTTTTCTTGTCATTAATAACTTACAGTGCTCTCATATATTACTTTACTCTTTAAAATGAATCTAAAGTAACTGCTCCTTAATGTGGAAATTGAGATACATTTTCCACAAGGTTAGTTTGGCACTTATAATCTGATTTGTGTGAGAGCCTTCCTTTGCCATTTTAAGTTCTGCTGTAACAGTTTTATGCCACATTAGTGCTCTATCTCATACAACTTAAATTGGGCATTCATCAATATTTGTAGATATTCTTAAAATAATCATTATTCTGCAAGGACAGAAAACATTACACACTTCACATCAGTTAATTTTCATCACAGCAGATATGATTTCAAAAGGATGACGCACTAATATAGCTACAGATACTGGTGTAAATCTTAAAAGCAGATGCATCTTTTAAAATACCATGCAGTAAGGAAGAAAGAAAGCTTATTTGGGTTGTAGAAAGCAGTTAACATAAGTCACCATATGGTAAAATGCAATATAGAACAGAATCAAGTATTTTAAATGAAATGATTTGCTACATTTAGGGAGTGTTGCTTTGAACAGGTATTAACAAATGTATTTCTTATAATCTCTACTCATTTTTACCAGATAATATCCACTATGAATACATGCATTTAATCTAGGATAGTAGAAGCAGCATTTCAGTGACCCTTTAAAGCTGTACAATATGGAAAGAATTTGTAAGAACCAATTCTTAATCTACTGGCATGTGGCACTTTCCCAGTTCAGAAGTTGGTCTTCAGAATAAACAACAAATACTTGTTCTTTTATGTTCTAGTTTTTTTTTTCATTTGTTTCCATATTCAACTATAGCCTCCAAGCCACTGTTCTACTATAACCTCCAAAAAGGCTTTGTGTCACATGAATGGAGGACTGCAACAGCCATCCCTCTGCACAAGGATGGACCAACAACATATCCCAAGAACGATGGACTCCTTAGACTGACTAGTCTCATATGCAAAGCCATGGAAAGAATTATCATGGAAATGATTAACAATCACATAGGAAACCTTCAGAGACTGGACACCATCCAGTTTGGTTTCCACAAAGGCAGGTCATGCCTACTAAACTTAGTGGACCTTTTTAAAAAGGCATCAGATAAGGGCAAAATGGTGCATACTGCCTACCTTGACCTGGCTAAGGCATTTGATACAATATTCCACTCAGGTATTGTAAGCAAACTCACAGAATTAGGCATGACCCCCTGTGTAACATGCTGGATAGTGAGCTGACTCACAGATATGACACAGGAAGTTAGAACTGGAAAGATGACCTCTACAAACAGGCCAGTCACTAGTGAAATCCCTCAGGCCTCTGTGCTACGTCCACTCCCCTTTAGCATCTACTTCATTGATGTCAAAACCAACATCAAGGGCCTCTGGCTGACCAAGTTTTCAGATGATTATAAACTAGGAGCTGTTATAAAATCACACCCCAGAATGCTAACATCTTATAGAAAGGCCTAATGCAAACAAATGACTGGTGCCAAAGCCATTGCTTAAAACCCAATACCAAGAAATGTGTAATAGTACCTTTTCTGAAGTCGGCCACTCTGGAAAATAACCTCATCAATAAAAGTCTCCTAGGAGTAGACTTAGTAGTCAGGGATTTGGGGACATATGTAGATAGTAACCTGGCCTTGTCCAACATGTGTCTAAGGTAGTAAGAAAGTCATTCTGTTATCACTCCACTTATAAATAAGGGCATGACATCTAGATCCAGTGTGGTATTCAAGCCACTGTATTTGGCACTAATCAGACCCATCATTAAGTGGGTCTGCCTCGACCATCAAAATTACGTTTCAACGAAACATAATCAGGTGAACTCCTTTTCATGAAAGTGCATTTTTTCAAAAATGCACTTTTGCGAAAAGGCAACTAAGCGAACAGCAATGGAGGCTGTTGCTTAGATTGCAGCACAGCGGGGATAAGGGATCTTGGAATGAGAATATAAAAGTTGCGGGGGTGTGGGGGGAGCAGCCCCCCACATGGTGGTTGCAGGTGGACAACGTGGTCAGTGTTGTGTTATTTTTTTTTTTTTCGGTTTATTTCTCTTTCATGAAAGTGCATTTTTGAAAAAACGTACTTTCGTGAAAAAGAGTTTGCCTGATTACATTTCATTGAAACGTAATTTTAATGGGTCATAGTAGACCCCATTAAGTATAATGTCCCCTTTGGTACATATGTGACCAGCCACGTGCAATAGCTAGTATGTTCACAGAGTTTCCTTACAAAAAGTATACGTGGCATAAATACAATGGCCTACACAGATCACATGAAAGTACTAACTCTATACTGTTTACTACAGAAAGCTCAAAGGTGATCTATGCCAGGCATACAAGGCATCCTTGGATCCCACTCTGATAAACCTTTTGCATATCTGCAGAACAAACAGCATCAGAACTACAAGATCTAAATACCTAGACTTTGCTTACAACATAAATAGGACATGTTGAAAGGACAGGTATGTACCTCATAGAATCCCTGTTCTCTGGAATAGACTTTCTATCCATGTTAAACAGGGCCCTTCCCTATCCATATTCAGGTGTAACCTGGAACAACAGATGGGAAATCAAAATTCATTCCCAGGTCTGGTACCTATGCCTCTGTGATGGACAACCGTTAAATCATACCCTAACTAACATATACCCTTTAGAATAACCTCTGAGTTGCATGGTCAGGCTTATAAAGGTCTTACTGGTCATTAAGCTAGAATACACCTATGAAACTGCTATATACATAATGGTACATCTATTTATAATGTTTTAAACAACAGAAATATATACCATGGTAGAAAGAGCAATCAGAATGACCAGATACCTTGGGGGCAGTGTTTGGCATTCAAAAGAAAGTCCCTTTAGGATTATCATCTAATGGTTGTAACTTTCAGATATTTCTATGTTCCATGCAACTAGAAGCCCAGCCTACTATTCTCATGTGTATGGTAGAGTACCTTTCTCTCCCAGGTTTAAGAGCCTTCACACTAGGTCACTTTTCTAGGCCATGAAATAAGTAGTGCTTGCTTTAAACAAAGGCAAGAAGAATAGTTATTCTTCATACTTTATTTTATTAACAAGAAATAGGAACAGAAGAAGAAACAGATGTTGCCTTATTCTGCACTTGCCTTCCACAATAGGAAATGTCTATGTACATGTCTAGAAAATTCCACCCAACATTCCACCCTATTTTAAGTACTTGATCATATGATCCCATTCCCTGACATGATTATTGCTTGCTTCAGGTAAATATAAGGTGATGTGGCCAGGGCAGCATTTTGTGCAGCACCACAGAGCAGAAGTAAAAGATTTTTCCAGTAAAATTATTGAAAAGGGACCTGCATGATCTGGCTCATCCTTTTCAAATAGCTTCATTGGGAATGTCTAGCTTTTCACAAGCAGCTGCTTTAGACGTGTTTCTACAGCATACACACTGCAACATCATCATCCCCCATTTTCTCATTTTCTACAGGGGGTTGGGGTGTTGTGTTAACTGTCGCCATCTCTCGATTCAGTACCACACTCCTGCCTTCTTCAACACTCATGGCTGACTGTCACAGATCTTCTTTCACACAATCCATCCACCTGTTTGCTGGACATCCTCATTTTCTCCTGTCTGTCTCAAATCTTCTTCACCGGATTGTCTTCTGCATTTCTGCATGTCTCTGAACCGCCATAATCTGCTCTCTTTGATCTTTTCTGCAATTAGAGCTACTTTAGCTTCTGCTCTTTTGTCCATATTTCTTTGTCTGTCACACAGTATGCATCCTACCACCCTTCTCAGCCCACTTCATTTCCATCACCTCTAGTTTCTTCATCTGCTTTGCCTTTACTGCCCAGGTTTCTGAAGCATACAGTAGTACTGGTCACACCACCACCTTGTACATCTTACTTTTCAGCTTCTTTGGCATTCTTCTGTCATAGACTACACCTGATACTCTATGCCAGTCAGCTGCAGCTCCTCTGATTCTTAGGTTCATAGGTTGGTACTAGGCTATTGGCCCTAGGGCCTTTACAAGCCTAGCCATAACAATTCCCTTGCTATTTCTTCCCAGACTATTTACTTCCCTGGACCCCTGTCTAGCAGGGCGAATGACATGATCCCCGGGGTGAATTTCCTTTCTCCCATCCAATCATCAAGGTTCCTTTTGAAGAAGGCCAAAGAGGTGCTCTGCTTGACATGTATGGGCAGTCTATTCCAGAGTCTGGGGAGTTTCTGTGTCAGGAACCTATCCCTCCAGCATGTTTTGTTTATTGTAATGACAAGGTTTAGATCCCTGGAGCATGTGGCTCTGAGGGATTGGGATTTCTTTAAGTGTAGCATGTCCAACAGCTCTGGGTATGACATGGCCTTGTATGTTAAGCAGAGATTGCCTCAGAGTAGACAATATGCGACAGAGAATAGCTGGAGTTTTTTAAGGCAGTCAGCATAGGGCATCTGCTTTAGGTATGTGATTCTTTTAGTGAGGTATTTTTGCAGCCTTTCCAGTTGTTGCAGATGTCTTGAGAGGTACATACCAAATGGGGCATTGTATTCTATAATGGGTCTAATGAGGGATGAGTACAGTGGGACAATGACCTCCTTTTTTCTGGATGAAAAGCCCTTAGTGATGAGGTGTGCCACATAGAAGGATTTCCTGACTGTTGTGGCAATGTGGTTATTGAAGGTGAGACCACTGTCCACCTGTGTCCCTAAGTCTCTTATCACACTTTCAGTGTTTAGTGTACTGCAACCTATGTGGTAATTCACGGGAACATGTTTTTTTTCCCAAATGGGATTACTATACATTTCTTGGCATTGAGCTTGAGCCTATGGCTCTGGCATCAAGCATCTGTTTCTGTAAGGCCATTTTGTAGAGTATCCACATCATTTGGGGATTCAATAATGGCTCCCAGTTTGCAGTCATCTGTGAACTTTGTTAGCCAGAGTCCATTAGTGTTGGCCTGTACCTCAGAGAAGTAGATGCCAAACAAGAGAGGGCCTAGGACTGAACCCTGAGGAACTCCACTTTTCACTTGTCTGGAGCTGGATTTGGAGTCAGCTACTTTTACAGTGTGGGTTCTGTCAGTAAGCCAGTTGGCAATCCATCGAGTGATGTAGGGATTAATGCCTAGCTTAGTAAGTTTATCTATGATTCCAGAGTGGGGGATGGTGTCGAAGGCCTTGGCAAGGTCCAGCAAGGCTGTGTGGACTGCCTTGCCCTTGTCCACGGCTCTGGAGACTGATTAGAAGAAGTCATTCAGGTTCAGGAGACACGATCAGTCCTTCACAAACCCAAACTGCATGGGGTCCAGTGTTTGAAGGTTGCCAATGTCTTTGTTTATAAGTTCCATGATAATACATTCCATGGCCTTGCATATCAGTCTCATTAGACTAATGGCGCGGTAGTTTCCAGGATCCAAGGTGGATCGCCCCTTGTGGAGTGGGATAACTGTAGCTGTGCGCCACTCAGTGGGCATGAAGCCTGAGGTGAGGGTATGATTAAACATGACACTTAGGTGAGGTGCCAGTTCATTTTGTAGTTCATGTAGTACACAGCCTGGGATGTCATCTGGTCCCATGGATGCTGTATTCTTAGCTTTGGAGAGTGCATTTTTTACCTGTCTGGCTGTTATTACCGGAATTTGGCAATCTTCTCATACTGAGATCGGCCATTTAGGGGGTGGGGGGGTGAAGTTGGCACTGAATCTATCTGCCAGGATATTGGCAATATCCTTGGGATCAGTATATTTAATGCCATTCTGTTGTAGCTCAGAGCAGATCTGAGCATTGCCATTTAGATTCTTGACATAGTTATAGAATGCCTTGTGGTTGTCTTTGGAATCTTAGGCAATTTTATTTTCGTAACTAGCTTTGGAGGATTTTATGATTATGAGGGATCTCAACTTTTTACTGAGGCTGGTAAGGGAGGTTTTTCCATTGTGGGATTTTCCTCTTTTCTGCAACATTTTCTTCCTTTTGTTGTAAAGTTTGTTTATGGCAGGGGACCACCAGATTGGCTTCCTTTTTTTTGGAGGAGAGCATCTTGGTTCTATTTGGGATGGCATGATTCATGCATGAGTGGATGTGCTCGTACAGTGTCTTAGTGTAGCACTCAGCAGTCTAACTTCCAGTTGCTGTCTGCATGGGTGCCATGAAGTTTGTAACTTTTGACTTGAGTAGCATGAAGTTGGCTTTGGAGAAGTTTTTTATGGAGGTTTCTTTACTAGGGGGTGGAGGGGTGGGATGTGGATGTTAAGGGTGATTAGCTTATGGTCTGACCTGACCAACAAGGGGGTGACCATAGGTGTGGAGCATTGATTTCCCATGTTGGTAATGACCAGGTCTAGGATATTGGAGCCCCTGGTGGGACTATGGATTAGTTGATCCGGGGCATTGGAATTTATGAATTCCAAGAACCGTTGGGCAAAGGTGCTGGAACACGAGTAGTTTTCCCAGTTAATGGCAGGGTAGTTGAAATCACCCAGTATTAGGGTGTTTGGTTGTATATTAATATTTTCTGGTGTGTTTAGAAAGGTGTAGTGAGAATCTTGGGGCATGGTGGGGAATCTGTAGCAAGCTACAATTTGGATTGCAGTCTTACCTAGTGTTAGTTACACCTGGAGAATTTCAGATGCATTGTGTTGGGCAACTAACCTGGTGGTATGAATATCCTTGATGAATATGGGCACTCCTTCACCTTTAGTATTTCGATCCTGGTTTGGTGGCCAAAAAGTGTGGTAAGAGTTGTAGCCTAGTATTGCAGGGGTGCTCTCTGGAGCCTTGAACCAGGTCTCAGGTACTGCACAGATATCGATGTTCTCAATTTTTAGGAGTACCTTGAGAGAGTGCATTTTGAGGTCTATATAAGATGCTCGACCACTTAAATGTTCGAATCTCTAAAGGTTGACCTTTAGAGATCGAACAGTTAAGCGATCAAAACTTAAAAAAAAATAAAAAAAAAATACACACCAGAAAAAAAAATAAAGGGTTTAAGCAGGGCCCCCCTACTTTAATATACTAACTCCAAGATCGCACTACAGTGTAGGGAATGGGAAATTTCCCATTTCCACACTGTAGTTCACTGAAGTGCGATCTCAGAGTTGGTATATTTAAGCATCGGAGGGTGTGGGGGGTGCAGGGGGGGCTTGCCCCCCTGCCTAAATCCTTTCTACATGTTTGTTTGTTTTTTTTATATACTTTTTTACTATTTTGAATGTTTAAGTGTTCGATCTGTAAAGGTCGACCTTTACAGATTTGAACATTTAAGTGTTCGTTCTAGTAATATAGACCCGCATTTTGAGGTATTGACCTCTTCATTCAGACTTCCCTTCTCCTCACCTACCCCTCCCAGATACTTGAAGCTATTTACCTGTTCCACTATCTTCCCCTCTATCTCTATTCTCACCGTCTTCTGATTTCCCCAATTTGCTGCCATTACCACTGTCTTATCTGTGCTTAGTTATATCCCATGTGGCTTCAATTTTGCATTCCATTCCCCTATCTATAATGCCACATCATCTGCATACAGCAACTTTGTTGATCTGTTGCCTCCAAACTATTTGCTAATGTAGTCCATCACCAGTATGAACAGCAGTGGGCTCAGAGCTGAACCCTGGTGCATACCGGCTCCCACTGGGAACCCCTCTGTGAGGCCGAACACTGTTCGTACGTGAGTCATTGGGTCCTTGTGCATAGCATATACTAATTCTAAAAATGTTTCTGGGACTTTCAGCCACCACAGTACTGCCCAGATCAGCTTTCTTGGGACCTTGTCATATGCTCCAAGTCTAAAAATGTCCAGTTAGACTCTTTCCTCATCTCAACATACATACTGCACTACTATTACATATCATTAACAACGGATCAAAAAACAAAAGTGTATGTGTGTGTGTATGTGAGAGTGTGTGTGTGTGTGTGTGTGTGTGTTTTTATATATATATATATATATATATATATATATATATATATATATATGTGTGTGTGTATGTGTGTGTGCATGTGTATGTGTATACGTTTATCTATGCGTATATATATATATATATATATATATATATATATATATATATATATAAATATATATATATATATATATCTATATATATATATATATATATATACACACATATATACATATATATAAATATATATATATATATATATATATATATATATATATATATATATACTGCAAGAAAAACTCAGCCAAGATAGAGTTTTCTCTGTATGATACCTTAACCCTCCTGTAAAGAGGCCCACTGGGTATTTGCAAATGTCTCTTAAGGATATCATCTGCTTCAGCTGTATGGTTTCTGAATGCCCATGACATTTTTATTTTTTAAGTCATTTACATGTATGTCATGGGCCTCTATTACAGGAGGTTTAAGGTATCACAAAAAAACTTTAGCTTGGCTGAGTTTTTTCTGCAGTTTTTACTAAATGGTTTGTCTGAGTGATCATTTTGCCCTTTGTTTTATATATATAGTAAAACTGTCAGAAGCTTCAAATGAAAATTTATGTTCACTAATACAACATATTTGTGAGAAACAGTATATGGATCAGGAAATCTTGATCTGCTTGGAAAAAGAAGCATCTGAGGAAGTGTGGAAATATAAACAAAACCAAGAGATATTTGAAAAGTATATAAAAGAAATATGGACATGGGAAAGAAAGAGAGATTTGTTATGGTGCAATATTTATGGAAAGGACAAAGCCAAATGAATCAATGTAAAGATGGCAGCCCCAAAAATATTTGAAGAGAAATAAAGGCAAAAGCATCTGGATATGGAAAATTTCACAATAAAAAAATTATGTCACAAAAATGGAATGTAGAAAAGAAGATCAGTAAAGTAGAAGTTAAATAGAAGTTGAAGTTGTGGAGTGCCTATGAAGTGAAGGATTTGATGTAGAAGGTCTAAAACGGGTTACATCACAGCAGGGTGGAGTGAGTCCCCAGAGCAGGGAGAAACAGGAAGATCGGGAAACATCTGAAGAAAAAATATGGACATGGGAAAGAAAAAAGAGATTTAATATGGTGCAATATTTATGCAAAGGAGAAAGCAAAACTAACCAATACAAAAAGAGCAGCACCAAAGATATTTGAAGAGAAATACAGAGAAAGGAATCCAGACATGGAAAACTTTACAATACAAAAAATGAGAAGGCAAAGAGGAAAAATAGAAAAGGAGATTAGTAATGGAGAAGTTAAAGAAATAAAAACTGAGGTTATAGAGTACCTGCAAAGTGAAGGATTTAATGTAGAAAATCTAATTCAGAAAGCACCACAACAGGCTAGAGTAATGGATATCCAGATTATGGTGAAACCAGTGGAACAGGAAGCAATTGATCAGATGCCATATGAAGATGCCTTCCACAGGAAACCAGCATAAACGTTCACTTGAAGCTAGACAGCAAGTGAAGGAACAGGAAACTGTGATGCAGTCAATGTTGAGGAGTGATAGGCCAGTGAGTTCCCATATGATAGAGCAACGGACGGCACAGGATTAAATTGATGAGACTATGTCACAAGAAGATGCTATAGTACTTTCTATAGAATGCCCGCATGAATTGGAAAACAAGGGATGTGCCCTTAGTTTGGAAGAAAATGAACTAAGAGAAGAATTGCTTGAGTTAATAGACATGGACAGCTATATCAAGATCAATGAAAGAAATAGACTGCAGAAGGTTGATAAAACCCAAAAAGTCAGAAGTCTGATAAAGCAAATGAGCACAGTAATTAGGACTGTGCATAGAGATTAGTGCGATATAACAGAAGTAAACAGGATATATTACTGTGCAGCTAGATTAATAACTGATAAATGTCTACCACAAGAACACAGGGTAGTGAGAGAAAGGAAGGGGAGAAATCGAATACCATCATGGAAATATCGAATAGAGAAAATTATAAAGCAATTAAGACAAGCAGTGTCACTGTTAGAAGACTATAGAAGAAGGAGCAGATCAACAAAAATACAAAGAAAGATAGATGTGAAAAGCAATGCAGATTATTAGAACAGACCAGGATCTAACATGCACTATCACAAATAAACTAAAAATTTCAGCACAGGTGGAAAAACTTAGAGGATACGAAGATAAATATAAAGGAAAAGTGCAAAATAAGCAATTTATTGAGGACCCAAAAAGGTTTTATAGAGAACTGGGAAATAAGATAAAAGGAATTGAAAGACCGCCAAAAAAAGGAGAAATAGATACATTTTAGAGAAGTATCTATGAAAATCTTGTGGAACATAACAAAGATGCAAAATGGATAGAAGAAGTAAAAGAAGGAATAAGAAGTTTAAAGGCACAGGATATGAAAAGGGATGAAGTAATAGCTAGAGGTATTGAAACAAAGTTAAGAAAAGCCTCTAACTGGAAAACCCCAAGCCCAGATGTAGTGCCTATCTTCTGGTTAAAAGTATTAACATCTTTGCTTGAAGATTTAGCCATGAGTAATAACTATATATATGCGCACCCAGAACAGACATAAACCTGGCTAACAACAGGAAAAACAATTATCCTACTTAAGAGTGAACCTTCAAGCTACCCTAAAAATTCTAGACCAATAACTTGTCTTCCAATGACATATAAACTATACACGGGAATTGATGCCGACAGAGTATATAGTCATTTAGAAGAAAACTCAATTATGGCAGTAGAACAAAAGGACAATAAAAGAAAGTCATATGGAACAAAGGATCATTTGTTGTTAAATAAAGTCATAGTGGAGAACTGTAAAAAGGGGAAGAATCTAAGTATGGCATGGATTGACTACAAAAAAGCATTTGATAGTATCTCTCATTCATGGATAAAAGAGTGCTTAAAAATTGTATAAGATACACCCCACACTGACTGATTACATTACAGTGACCATGAAACAGTGACAGACCACTTTGCAATTAAGCCATGATAAAGGACAAATGGTTATCCCAAGGGTAAAATTTCAAAGGGGGATATTCCAGGGTGACTCTCTGTCACCGTTACTATTCTGCCTTGCCCTTAATCCATTAAGCTGTTTACTCAACAGCTTAGGCCATGGCTATAATCTGGCTCCTAGAAAACAATAAAGTGTAAAGACTTCTCACCTTCTCTTTGTCGATGATTTAAAACTGTATAGCTCATCAGATGAGGAACTGAAAGCACAACTGCAAGTTGTCAAAACTTTTTCAGATGATATAAGAATCTCATTTGGTCTTGATAAATGTGCAAAAGCAACCTTTAAAGCAGGAAAACTGCAACGCCAGGAAAACATCAGTTTGGGACAAGAATGTGATATAAAAGAACTTGAGCAAGAAGGAGAGTATAAATACTTGGGAAATGATGAAGGATCAACAATAAAACATGAAGAAATGCAAATAAAACTTAGTAAGGAATACTTGAGAAGACTTAAATTAATCCTGAAAACAGCACTGACATCTAGGAACAAAGTCCAAGCTATAAACCAATTTGCTCTTCCTGTCCTAACTTACAGTTTTGGAGTGATTGACTGGCCCCAAAATGTGTTGGATAGATTAGATAGAAAAACAGGAAGGATGCTTTATGCTCAGCAAATTATTTATAAAAATCAGTGCATACCATGATTATATATTCTGCATTCCAAAGGAGGGATGGGGCTCCTTGAAACTGATTATATGTACAGATCTGCAATCGTGGGACTCCTCACATATCTGCTGACCTCACAAGACCCAAACATAGTGAAAGTTTTGAAACATGAGGAGAATAAATCTAAGATGACTTCATGCTTAATCTAGCAGAGGCTTATCGGCATCAGGCAGGAATGGAAATCAAACCAGAAGTAGATAAAAATCAGGCAGCAACTGAATGTGCCAAAAAACAAAAGAAGAATATAAGGTGAAGGATCAAATGAGAAGGCAAGAAATGTGGAAAAAGCATAAATATAGCTACAAGTATTTACAAGTCGAGTTAAACCAAGAATATCACAGTCCACAGCACACAGTATACGAGTTTAAATAATCCAAACAGCAGGCAATAAATCAAGTTTCTTTATTTCCAAAACAGCACACGTAGTCAGCTCTAAATAGAGCAGCAACACAGATAAGCCAAGCGCTTTCACCCAGTGTATTACTAGGCTTTTTCAAGGCAAAAAACAAAGCTATCCTTTACACATCAGTTTAAATAACCAGTTCAATTAAGTGGTAACTCCACCCATCAATTAAAAGCTAATACCTTTGGTCTTGCTGTGTTAAAAACATAATGCAAAGGTAAAACAGTTTCTCAGTTTAAATCATGTGTTTTTTTGTAAGAAATACTTCTTAATATAGTCAGTAATGGTAATAATGCCATGTAAAGTGCCTTATACAGTGCTAAATTCATGAAGTATGTCATAAATTAAAATAATGTTTAAAATTAAAAGTGATTGACTGTTTGTTGTAGATTGAAATTAAAATTCAATCACCTTTCTTGTCCCAAAAACTGGAATAAATAAAAAATTGATAAATAAATCAAACTTTTTACAGTAACATTGTGATAAATATAAAGCTTTCTACTGTTTCACATCACTGCCTGATAACAATAACAACAACAACAAGAACAAGAAGAAGAGCCACAAAAGGTGAGAAAAGAACAAGGGAACCTATACAAAATTGCACTAGATGGTCACACATTATAACCGTGCTCTTCTCATTTTTAGAATACTGCTAATGTTTAGGCCCTCATTCATACCAGGAGGGGTACAGGCATCCAATTTCAACTGCAAGAGCAGTTCTTGAGTCTCCAATTTAGCCTCCCAGTTACCCCCTCGTGGGTCTGGCACCACCTGCTCCAATACTAAAAATTTAAGGTTCATGCCTTCACGTTTGGGAATGTTTATAAAAGGCATTGGTGTCCTTACATTTAGTAATGTCATATTGGTGCTCGTATACCCTTCTCCTAAGCTGTCTCTCGGTTTTACCAACATAAAACCCAGAACAGAAAGTACAAATACCCAGGTATACCACCCCTTTAGTTGCACAATTAAAATGCTGGTGAAACTTGTATTTGAACCTTCTTGAGGGAATTGTAATGATGTCTTGGTCAAACATAAATTGACATTGCTTACATTGACTGCATTTTAAAGTGCCAGGCCTCTGATTGCTAGTATCATAACCCATATTTTTTCTCCCTTCAAACAGATCTTTCAAGTTTTTACCTCTTTTTCTAATAAAACTAGGCATCAGGGGAAAAAATTGTTTGAGATCAACATTGGTAGATACTATGGGCCAGTATTTTCTAATAATGTTTTCCAAGTCATGGGAACTGGAAGAAAAAGTGTGTGAAAAACTATCCTTAAACTTGTCAGTCTTCTTCTTTACCGATTCTTCCACCAAAGGTACACCAGTGCCCAAAAGGGGCTGGAAGACCGTTTCCCTCTTACCAGTAACCTCCGAAATCAATTGGTTTATCATGTCTACCGGGTAGGCCTTTTCCAAAAAAAATTGGTACAAGACCTTAATTTCTTGTTCATAGTGTTCCGATGTACTACACATTCTGGAGGCCCTGATCAACTGTACCTTAACAATTCCCCTTTTTTGATAATAGGGGTGCCCACTATTAAAGTGGAGATAGGCATTGGAGAATGTGGGCTTCCTATACACCTTGGACTGAAAACAGTGGTTAGTGTAATCCTTCGTTAAAGTTACGTCCAAATAGTGTAAGGTATCCCGGTCAATAGTATAGGTAAATTTCAGAAAGCTAGTAGTACTATTGATGTAATCCAAGAAGTTCTCCAAATCCTGCAGGGACCCATTCCACAAGATGCAGATGTCATCCAAATACCTGGAATAGTGCCTAATCATAGATGCCCAGTCTGTGTTGAAAACAAATCTTTGTTCCCAGTAATAAAGCACACAATTTGCATAAACAGTGGCACAGCTAGCCCCCATTGCCACACCTTTTCTTTGCCTGTAGAACTCCCCATTGAAGAAAATGTAGCTATTCTCCAGAACTGTCTCCATTAATTCCTTGACCAAGTTGATGGTTCTGCCACTTAGTGCACCACTTGAAATTAGCACCTGTGCAAACCATTCCAGACCCTCAATGTGTGGAATACTCGGAAAAAGGTCTTTTATATCAATGGTAACCATTAACAGGTCGGCAGAAAACAGTCTACGGTGAACGGTTCTAAGGAAATGCCAGGAGTCCTTACAGATGTGGTCAGCGGGGATTAGCACTTTTTTGGAGACGTAATCTATGAATTTAGACAGAGGTTCTGTAACACCGCCAGCCCCTGCCACAATGGGTCTGAATCCAAGAGGATCCAGCCCTTTGTGGGTTTTAAATTCCAAATATGACAGGGACTTTTGGTTTTGCCACATTAAAATAATTATACAATTGTTCATTGATAGTACCCTGGAGCAGATGATCATAAAGGTAGTAATTAATTTTAGAGTGTGCTAAGTCAATCTCATTAGAAGACACTAGCTCATATTGCTCCACATCCTGTAACATCTGATGGATACTGGAATCATAGTCAACTTGGTACATCAAGGCAACCCCTCCACCCTTGTCAGGTTTCATTACCCGACATCCCTCCTTTGTGAGGGTTTTGATTAAATTAAGTTCACTATTACTAAGGTTGGGGGGCTGCTCGTGCCTCTTACCTACATCCAGTTTCCTGATTTCTTTCTCCACCATCTCTTCAAACACCCTCAAATGTGGGTTGGTGGGTGGGTTAAAAGTACTGGTTCTACTCAAAATTGGGTTAACAAATTCCTGACCCTTAAAAAACAACGAGATTCAGTTGTCTAATAAAAAGTTTAAAATCAATAAGAGTGTGCATAGGGTCAATGAAGGTAAGAGGAACAAAGTTAAAACCTTTAGAAAACAAAAAAAAATATCCATCTTCAATTTGTAAGTCAGTAAAATTAAAGATAGTGAAATTATCCTTCCTACAAATTATCCTTCCTACAAATTAAATTCTGAGAGGGGTCGGGGGGTGTGTGCAGTTCAGCGTTGACAACACTCTCCTGGTTTCTGGTATTCAGTACTACCCAGGGTGACACTGCGTCAAATAAAAGTGTCCCGTGCGAGTTACTCAATTCCACCTCAGGATGTTCTTCGTTCCCCATTGCTGCAGTCCTTACTATTGGGTGTAGTCCGCTGTCCAGTCGGCCCGAATACCAGAGTATATGGCTGACGTCGGTCAGGGTACTAATGCGCATGACCGACGTCATATCCTCAGTCTTTTGCCGCATGGTCCGATGCAGAAGCAGTTTTGCGAGTGCAGGTTGGCGTTCTGAAATATTTCAAACCGGAGTTTCAGACCGAAGCAGAGTTGGCTAAGTACCCGTTGGGGAACATTTTGGTTTTTCTTGCCTCCGTATTTAACGGATGTCAGAAAAAGTGAATAACTGTATTTCTTGTGGGAAACAGATACCTCATAGGGATTACCATACCTTGTGTATACCTTGTTTAGGGCCTGAGCACGGCGTTGTTGGTTGCCGCTCTTGTGCTAGGTTTAACAAACGCACTATTAAGAGGAGGTTAGACTGTGCCAGGTTAGTGTTTGGGAAGCGTTGCAATTATAAAATGCCGTCGGATGCTCCGGCGCCAATCTTCGTCAAGAAGCGCAAGGACAAAACAGCGAAGCCTAGGGTTGATGAACCGGCAGTCCCGGACGTCGGTTCTTTAGAAGGCTCAGTGGAGCCAGAGGTTTTGCCAGGAGTTTCCATGGAGTCTCAGGCAGAAACTTTACTGTTACAGGATGTGCCTTCTCAGGAGGTAGGCCAGGCTGAGGGGGCTTCTCAGGTAGCTGTTCTTCCCTCTCTTTCCAAGGTTGTTAGAGCCTCTCCTTCTGTTGCCAAAACTTCTTTGAGAGGTAGGCCAAGTTCAGCTTCAGTGGGGGCTTCTCCTAGCATTTCGGGTTCTGTACCTAAGAAACATATGCTTAAAATGGCAGAAGATTTGATTACTATGATTAGAGGTTCTATGCCCCCTCCTGATAAGAGGCCTAGGGTGGAACCGGAGTTTGATAGTTTTGAACAGTGTTCAGAGGCTTCTGAGTCTTCTGCGGAAGATTTGCAGGAGTATCCTCCTTATTCTGATTCTGATGTGGATGATTCCACTCCTACAGCTTCTCCTCCTGAGGATTTCTCATTTTCAGAGACTCTGCATTCCATGAGGGAGCACTTTAAATGGGAAGGCCAGGATTACTCTGATTCCAGGAAGAGGCTTAGGGAATTCTTGTTTTACCCCAGCATAGGCCCTTAGCTATACCTCCTGTGTTGAATGTGGTGGAAGATGTTTTGCAGAGGCTTCCCTGAACCCTGACTCTTTGCCTCCTGCTCCTGTTAAACCTGATAGGTATTATAGGGTGCCCGAAGCTCATAAGTATTTGTTTAAGAGTCCTAGGGCGGACCCAGAAACTGTTTCTCAGGGGCCTAAAGGTGTTAAGGCCTCTGTGGTTAAAATCCTGTTCCCACTGATAAAGAGGCAAGGGCTTTGGATAGGTGGGGAAAGAAAGTGTATACTTCTTCTACTCTAGCCATGAGAGCGTTGAATTGTCAGTTTCACATGCTAAAATATCAAAATTATCTCCTTTCACAATTGAAATCTAAGGTGGATGCTTTGGCGGAAGGTATTGAGTGTAAAGAGTTGCTGGATTTGGTTCATGTGTCTGAACAAGTGGGTAAGCATTCTTTGCAATGTGGTTTTGATGCTGTACAGGCTTCCTCGAGGGTGGCTGCCACTAGTTCTGTTCTTCGCAGGCATGCCTGGTTGAGGGATCAGAATTTAGCTGAGCATGTTAAGACAAGGATTTTGGATGCTCCTTTACAGTCTGATGTGTTGTTTGGTTCGCCTGTGGAAGCAGTGTTAAAGAAAATGGAGGACAAAGCTAAGTCTATGCAAACTGTTAAAGATTTTTTGCAGGTGCAGCCACCGAAATTTAGTAGAAATTGGCCTGCTAAGGGGTGGACATATCCTGCTTATGATTCCCAGTCTAGGGGTAGGTCTAGACGTGGTAGGGGCAGGGCTCAAGGTTCTTTAGGCCTAGAACAGGGAGTTCACCTGCTCAGACTTCTGGTGAGGGCAGGGGTCAGTCCTTTCGTAAACAGACCCAATGACCTGCCTTTTCAGCTGCCAGTAGATTCTCGTCTGGCAGCTCCTCTGGGAGGAAGACTGTCTCTTTTCAAAGAAAATTGGGATTTAATTACTCAAGACAGATGGGTGTTGGATATCATTCACCACGGTTACAGGTTTTATTTCCATACAATGCCCCTTTCAAAGGCATGCCAGACGTTCCTCCTCCACAAAGAAAAGAGGCTCACAAGCAAGTTTCTCAGTTACTCCAGATGGGGCCATTCAGCCAGTCCCTGTATCAGAAAGGGGCCTAGGATTTTATTCTCGCCTGTTCCTAGTACCAAAGAAGGGGAACACGTGGAGACCAATTTTGGATTTATCTCTCCTCAACACTTATCTGGACATTCCCAAGTTCAAGATGTTGACGTTACAACAGCTTTTACCTCTGCTGGGCAAAGATCACTGGATGGTAACTTTAGATCTCAAGGAAGCTTACCTTCATGTGCCTATAAGGCTAAGTTGCAGGAAGTATCTGCGGTTTCGAGCTGGAAATTCTCATTATCAGTTCTCTGCATTGCCCTTTGGCTTATCTACTGCGCCCAGAGTATTCACAAAGGTTCTGGCTCCAGTGATAGCTTACTTCAGGCTACAAGGAATTCAAATCTATCCTTACTTGGACGACTGCCTGATTCTGGCTCAAGAAAAGGAAGACCTTCTACAGCATCTGAGATATGTTATAGCAGTGCTAAGATGCCTAGGGTATTCTGTGAACGAAATAAAGTCCAGTCTAGTACCCTCTCAAGACATGTGCTTTCTGGGTGTGAGACTGAATACAACAGCCCAGATGGCCTTTTAACCCCGGACAAACAAAAGAGTCTATCACTTTACTTCCATCAACTATCTCATCAGTCCGTGCTGACTGCAAGGACAGTCCTTCAAGCATTAGGGTTCATGGCATCTTGTATTCTGGTGCTTCCCAATGCCAAACTGCATATGAGGAAGCTACAATGGTATCTCAAAATGTATGGACACAGCACTGCCAGGATTTGGACACTGTCATTCAAATAATACCTTGCCTTCAAAAAGAATTTTGTGGTGGGCTCAGGAATGTCACCTAAACAAGGGACTCTCTGTGACCCGGCCAGAGGCGAGTCAGATTTTAACGACAGATGCCTCGGACATTGCTTGGGGAGCTCATCTAAATGGAAAGTGGATACAAGACAAGTGGCCTGCCAGACTACAGCATCTACATATCAACATGAAGGAGATGTTAGCAGTCCAGTTTGCATTAATGGCTTTCAAGGAGTTACTTCTTCCAGGGCAGGTGTTGATTCTAACAGACAACACAACTGTCATGTGGTACATCAACAAGCAAGGGGGAACACATTCTTATCCTCTATGCAGGCAAGCATTGATTTTATGGGAGACTGCGCTAAGCTTGCAACTAACTCTTCAGGCAAGGTTTCTGCCAGGAGCACAGAACTCCTTAGCAGATGTGTTAAGCAGACAAATCATGGATCCCCACGAGTGGAAACTGGATCTTCATGTATTTCAGAAATTGACAGTGTCATGGGGAACTCCAGACATAGATCTGTTCGCTTCTCCACTAAACCACCAGCTGCCAAAGTATTGCACAAAGGGGTTTCATCACACAGCTTGGAAAGTGGATGCTCTGTCTTTCAGTTGGAAAAACCTTCATGTGTATGCCTTTCCACCTCTGCCTCTTCTTCCAAAGGTACTATTAAAGGTCAGACAAGACAGGCCAAGGATGATTTTGATAGCTCCAGATTGGCCTCGGCAACATTGGTACCCACTACTACGGAGTCTGGTAAAGAAGCCTCCATGGCCTTTACCTCTGATTCCTCATCTGTTATCTCAGAAGGACGGTCATCTGCTCAATGTCAAGCTTCACTCTCTTCATCTAACAGCCTGGCATATTCTGTGTTGAAACACAGCAGGTCTCAACTTCCTCAACAAGTTTTAAATGTGATTATGGAAGCTAGAAGACCTAGTACAAGGAAAGTGTACGCAGAAAAATGGAAGAGATTTTTATTTTGGAGTACAGCAAAGAATTTGGAGATTTCTGAGCCTAATTTGAGTGTGGCTCTTCAATATCTTACTGAGTTATGGGACAAAGGTTTGTCCTTCTCTTCCATTAAGATTCATGCTGCAGCAATTTCAGCTCACTATGATTGTGACCCACCATTGTTTTCGCATCCTTTGTTCAAGCAGTTTCTTAGAGGGGCAAAGAATATAAGACCCCGAGCTCCTACTCCTGCTTGGGATCTCAATTTTGTGTTGGAAAAACTTACTCTACAACCTTTTGAGCCTGCGGCTACTGCTGAATTGAAATACTTGTCATGGAAGACTGCTTTTCTGTTGGCTATTACTTCTGCAAGAAGGGTGTCTGAGTTGCAGGCCCTTATGGCAGTAGAGCCCTTTTGATTTTCCATAAGGATAGGGTATCATTACGTACTAATCCTTCCTTTATGCCTAAGGTGGTTTCTAGTGTGGCTTTAAACCAAACTATTCATTTGCCTACTTTTATGCAGACCCCAAAATAAAGGGAAAAGATTTTGCACACTTTAGATGTACACAGGCAATTACGTTATTATTTAAGCAGGACTAAGGATTTTAGGCAGTCTCAGCAGTTGTTTGTTTCTTTTGCTTTGAGTTCGCAGGGCAAGCCTGTGTCAAAACAAACTATTTCTAGGTGGATTGGCTTTTGCATTGCATTTTGTTATTCCCATCATGGCAAGGAGATTCCAGCTGGGATTAGGCCTCATTCCACTAGGGCTACTGCCACTTCAACAGCATTTCTAAGGGGTGGCAACTAAGGATATTTTGGAAGCAGCTACTTGGAGTTCAGTGCATACTTTCTCTAAGCATTATCACCTTCCTATCTACTCTAAGTCTAGGGCTGGTTTTGCCACAGCTGTTTTGCAAGGCATGTTGTCAGCTCCTGCTTCTTTATGATTTGCCATCCTCCCTTACCTCTGCTTTGGGATTCTACCGGACTGCAGCAATGGGGAAAGAACATAGTACAGTTTTGTACCTACCATAAATGTAGATGTTCGAGGATCCCCATTGCTGCACCCTCCCTCCTTCCCCTCTGTGTTTAGGGGTGGTTGTGTAGGTGAGGTTACATGCTGATATTTTTGTATATATTCTTGTATATATTGTACATATTTTTGGTGCAGGTATTTTGGGCCTTGTCTTTTTAGGGTCTTCTGACATCTGGGGCAAGAAAAGACTGAGGATATGACGTCGGTCATGCGCATTAGTACCCTGGCGTCAGTCTAATGCGCCCTGACCGCTCTGGTATTCGGGCCGACTGGACAGCGGACTACACCCAATAGTAAGGACTGCAGCAATGGGGATCCTCGAACATCAACATTTATGGTAGGTACAAAACTGTACTTTCTGACGCCTCGTCCCCCCTGCTCCTTTGTTGTGAGCTTGCTGAAAATCCCTATGTGAGTTCTTCCTACCCTTTTCAGCAATTCTTAAAAGCCTAGTAATACACTGGGTGAAAGCGCTTGGCTTATCTGTGTTGCTGCTCTATTTAGAGCTGACTACGTGTGCTGTTTTGGAAATAAAGAAACTTGATTTATTGCCTGCTGTTTGGATTATTTAAACTCGGATCCTGTGTGCTGTGGACTGTGATATTCTTGGTTTAACTCTACTTGTACGTTCTTGGTTCGTTGGTTACCATGGCAGAAGGAACGAGTACCACAAACTTTTTGCAAACACCTACGCTGCTTAGAAACAACCCGGAAGAGCTTCCGGTAACTCAAACGGAGTTCACGCAAGTGCTAAACCTGCTCATGGAGCTGTCGAAGTAGGTTAAGGAGCAAAACGAACTATTGCTCCAAAAGCAAACTACTGGTCCTGATCAAATCATGGGAAGATCTAACGTTTCAGGGACAAATGTAACTGTTACCATGAGGGACCCTAAACCAGCGACGCAAACGCAAGAGGCATTACATGCTTTTGGAATACCGAACAAAACGCAAGAGGCATTACAGGCTTCTGGAATACCAAATAAAATGGGACTTACTTACAAAGCACAGGGTAGAAAGGACAATGCAACAAAAGAAAACAACAAAGCTTTCAATTTTGGAGCCTGGACTGAAAAGCAATTTTATTTCCAACCAGGTACCATTGATTTGAACTATGATACTGGTATTGAAAACAGTTTTAATTTATTTAGGGACAAGTTATATTCCCTTAAAAGTAATCAATTAGAAATTGATTACCTAAAAGAGTGCATTAGGGTATGCAGAGTTCCCAAGGGACTCGGTTTGTTCAAGTTTCCTAACTGTGTTTGTGCAGGAACTGCACTTTATGACAAGCTATGTGGTATATTTAACCATGCTGGGTTAGAAATGTTAAAACTAATGGTTGAGGAATATGAGAATAAAGCAGAAATTCTTCTAGCTGATTTAAATGATTTAAACCAGAATGTAACTAACAATGAGCACTTTTTGAGTATTAAGAAAAATTACGAAAATGTATTCAATGAAATTGACCAGCACTGTGTAAAGATTTTAAACAGAAAAATTAGGAAACTTGAGAGAGACCTTAGGGAATACCAAGATGGCACAGCTTACCCTATTTCTACTGTAAAAGGGTTTAGGAACAACAATGACATGTTTGTAAATCAGGTAGACAAGGAAATGGAGATCCCTTTTAGCCCAGAAAGGGTCAACAATGACAATTTAAGAAGAAGTGAAAGAATTGCTGAAAAGGGTAGGAAGAACTCACATAGGGATTTTCAGCAAGCTCACAACAAAGGAGCGGGGGGGACGAGGCGTCAGAACCTGAGGTGGAATTGAGTAACTTGCACGGGACACTTTTATTTGACGCAGTGTCACTCTGGGTAGCACTGAATACCAGAAACCAGGAGAGTGTTGTCAACGCTGAACTGCACACACCCCCCGACCCCTCTCAGAATTTAATTTGTAGGAAGGATAATTTCACTATCTTTAATTTTACTGACTTACAAATTGAAGATGGATATTTTTCTTTGTTTTCTAAAGGTTTTAACTTTGTTCCTCTTACCTTCATTGACCCTATACACACTCTTATTGATTTTAAACTTTTTATTAGACAACTGAATCTCAGGTTGTTTTTTAAGGGTCAGGAATTTGTTAACCCAATTTTGAGTAGAACCAGTACTTTTAACCCACCCACCAACCCACATTTGAGGGTGTTTGAAGAGATGGTGGAGAAAGAAATCAGGAAACTGGATGTAGGTAAGAGGCACGAGCAGCCCCCCAACCTTAGTAATAGTGAACTTAATTTAATCAAAACCCTCACAAAGGAGGGATGTCGGGTAATGAAACCTGACAAGGGTGGAGGGGTTGTCTTGATGTACCAAGTTGACTATGATTCCAGTATCCATCAGATGTTACAGGATGTGGAGCAATATGAGCTAGTGTCTTCTAATGAGATTGACTTAGCACACTCTAAAATTAATTACTACCTTTATGATCATCTGCTCCAGGGTACTATCAATGAACAATTGTATAATTATTTTAATGTGGCAAAACCAAAAGTCCCTGTCATATTTGGAATTCCAAAAACCCACAAAGGGCTGGATCCTCTTGGATTCAGACCCATTGTGGCAGGGGCTGGCGGTGTTACAGAACCTCTGTCTAAATTCATAGATTACGTCTCCAAAAAAGTGCTAATCCCCGCTGACCACATCTGTAAGGACTCCTGGCATTTCCTTAGAACCGTTCACCGTAGACTGTTTTCTGCCGACCTGTTAATGGTTACCATTGATATAAAAGACCTTTTTCCGAGTATTCCACACATTGAGGGTCTGGAATGGTTTGCACAGGTGCTAATTTCAAGTGGTGCACTAAGTGGCAGAACCATCAACTTGGTCAAGGAATTAATGGAGACGGTTCTGGAGAATAGCTACATTTTCTTCAATGGGGAGTTCTACAGGCAAAGAAAAGGTGTGGCAATGGGGGCTAGCTGTGCCACTGTTTATGCAAATTGTGTGCTTTATTACTGGGAACAAAGATTTGTTTTCAACACAGACTGGGCATCTATGATTAGGCACTATTCCAGGTATTTGGATGACATCTGCATCTTGTGGAATGGGTCCCTGCAGGATTTGGAGAACTTCTTGGATTACATCAATAGTACTACTAGCTTTCTGAAATTTACCTATACTATTGACCGGGATACCTTACACTATTTGGACGTAACTTTAACGAAGGATTACACTAACCACTGTTTTCAGTCCAAGGTGTATAGGAAGCCCACATTCTCCAGTGCCTATCTCCACTTTAATAGTGGGCACCCCTATTATCAAAAAAGGGAATTGTTAAGGTACAGTTGATCAGGGCCTCCAGAATGTGTAGTACATCGGAACACTATGAACAAGAAATTAAGGTCTTGTACCAATTTTTTTTGGAAAAGGCCTACCCGGTAGACATGATAAACCAATTGATTTCGGAGGTTACTGGTAAGAGGGAAACGGTCTTCCAGCCCCTTTTGGGCACTGGTGTACCTTTGGTGGAAGAATCGGTAAAGAAGAAGACTGACAAGTTTAAGGATAGTTTTTCACACACTTTTTCTTCCAGTTCCCATGACTTGGAAAACATTATTAGAAAATACTGGCCCATAGTATCTACCAATGTTGATCTCAAACAATTTTTTCCCCTGATGCCTAGTTTTATTAGAAAAAGAGGTAAAAACTTGAAAGATCTGTTTGAAGGGAGAAAAAATATGGGTTATGATACTAGCAATCAGAGGCCTGGCACTTTAAAATGCAGTCAATGTAAGCAATGTCAATTTATGTTTGACCAAGACATCATTACAATTCCCTCAAGAAGGTTCAAATACAAGTTTCACCAGCATTTTAATTGTGCAACTAAAGGGGTGGTGTACCTGGGTATTTGTACTTTCTGTTCTGGGTTTTATGTTGGTAAAACCAAGAGACAGCTTAGGAGAAGGGTATACGAGCACCAATATGACATTACTAAATGTAAGGACACCAATGCCTTTTATAGACATTCCCAAACGTGAAGGCATGAACCTTAAATTTTTAGTATTGGAGCAGGTGGTGCCAGACCCACGAGGGGGTAACTGGGAGGCTAAATTGGAGACTCGAGAACTGTTCTGGCAGTTGAAATTGGATGCCTGTACCCCTCCTGGTATGAATGAGGGCCTAAACATTAGCAGTATTCTAAAAATGAGAAGAGCACGGTTATAATGTGTGACCATCTAGTGCAATTTTGTATAGGTTCCCTTGTTCTTTTCTCACCTTTTGTGGCTCTTCTTCTTGTTCTTGTTGTTGTTGTTATTGTTATCAGGCAGTAATGTGAAACAGTAGAAAGCTTTATATTTATCACAATGTTACTGTAAAAAGTTTGATTTATTTGTCAATTTTTTATTTATTCCAGTTTTTGGGACAAGAAAGGTGATTGAATTTTAATTTCAATCTACAACAAACAGTCAATCACTTTTAATTTTAAACATTATTTTAATTTATGATGTACTTCATGAATTTAGCACTGTATAAGGCACTTTACATGGTATTATTACCATTATTGACTATATTAAGAAGTATTTCTTACAAAAAAACACGATTTAAACTGAGAAACTGTTTTACCTTTGCATTATGTTTTTAACACAGCAAGACCAAAGGTATTAGCTTTTAATTGATGGGTAGAGTTACCACTTAATTGAACTGGTTATTTAAACTGATGTGTAAAGGATAGCTTTGTTTTTTGCCTTGAAAAAGCCTAGTAATACACTGGGTGAAAGCGCTTGGCTTATCTGTGTTGCTGCTCTATTTTGAGCTGACTACGTGTGCTGTTTTGGAAATAAAGAAACTTGATTTATTGCCTGCTGTTTGGATTATTTAAACTCGGATCCTGTGTGCTGTGGACTGTGATATAGCTACAAGTATAGAAAACGTCTGGAAGAACCTCATGTTGATCAGGAATGAACACAGGAATGGTTAAGGAGAGGAGAATTCAAACCAAGAGATAAAAGGTTAATATTGGGGCCCAAGATAGTGGGCTGTACACTCATTGGTTTATAACGTCCATTGAACATGTGGGAGAAAAAGACAAATGTAGGTTTTGTGAGACCGAATTGGAAACAGTTGCACACCTCATTGCTGGTTGTGACATATTAATGGCAGAAGGACTGTATACTGAAAGGCAGAATAATGTGGCGAGACTGTTACACTGGAGATTGTGCAAGCATTATAGTACTGAAGTGGCCGAAAAACACTAGAAACATAAGCCACAAAGCATCATAGAAACTGAAGAAGTCTATGTCACATAAGATCATCCATTACCAACAGTTCAAAAGCTAGATGCTAGAAAACCGAATATAATGGTCCAAGAAAGAAGACAAGAGTACCATTGATCATAGATTCATAGGTTCATAGGTAGGTACTAGGCTATTGGCCCTAGGGCCTATATAAGCCTAGCCAAAAAGGTACCCTGGCTTTTGCCACTCAAGAAAATTATTTTCCTGTGTCCCTATCAAGCAGAGCCACAGAGGTGATCCCTGGGGTGAATTTCCTATTTCCCATCCAATCATCAAGATTTTTCTTGAAGAGTGCTAATGAGGAGCTTTGATATAGATAGGCAGGTTGTTCCAGAGTATAGGAAGTCTCTGGGACAGGAATCTATCCCTCCAGCATGTTTTGTTTATTGTAGTGACAAGGCTTAGGTCCCTAGAGCGTGTATCTCAGAGGGATTGGGATTTCTTTAAGTGGAGCATGTCCAGCAGCTCTGGGTTTGGCATAGCTTTGTATGTTAGGCAGTGATCACCTCTGAGTAGATGATATGCGACGGAGTAAAGCTGGAGTTTTTTTAGACGGATTGCATAGGGCATCTGTTTGAGGCCAGTAATCCTCTTTGTGAGGTATTTCTGTGGCCTTTCCAGTTGTTCTAGCTGTCTTGTGAAGTACATACCAAAAGGGGCATTGTACTCTATAATGGGTCTAATGAGTGATGAGTAGAAGGAAACAATGACCTTTTTTTTCCTGGATGAGAAACCTTTTATGATGAGGTGTGCCATGTAGAAGGATTTCTTGACTACTGTGGTGATGTGATTATCAAAAGAGAGACTACTGCTCACCTGTGTCCCAAGGTTTCTTATTACACTTTCAGTGTTAAGTAGACTACCACCTATGTGGTAGCTCATGGGTACAGAGTTTTTACCAAAGGGGATGACAATGCACTTTTTGGCATTGAGCTTTGAGGCCATGGCTTTGACACCCAGCATCTGTCTCCATGAGGCCCTTTTGCAGGATGTCCACATCGTTAGGAGTTTCAATTATGGCTCCTAGTTTGCAGTTATCTGCGAACTTCATTAGCCAAAGACCTTCTGTGTTAGCCTGTAGTTCAGAAAAGTAGATACCAAACAGGAGAGGACCCAGGACTGAACCCTGTGGTACTCCACTTGTCACTGGTCTGACGTACCCTGTGGTACTCCACTTGTTACTGGTCTGAAGTTGGATTTGGAGTCTGCTACTTTCACAGTGTGGGTTCTGTCAGTGAGCCAGTTGGCAACCTATCTTGTGACACAGGGATTTATACCTAGTTTAGTGAGTTTATCTATAATTCCAGAGTGGGGGATGGTGTCAAAAGCCTTGGCAAGATCTGGATAGGCTGTGTGAACCACCTTACTCATCTACGGCTTTGGTGACTGCTTCAAAAAAGACTATCAGGTTTAGGAGACATGCTCTACCTTTTACAAACCCGAACTGGGTGGTGTCCAAAGTTTGGAGATTACCAATGTCTTTGTATATAAGATCCATAATGATACATTCCATGGCCTTGCAGACCAGGCTCATTAGACTAATGGGGCGGTAGTTCCCAGGGTCCGTGGTGGCTCCCCCCCTTTGTGGAGTGCCACACCCAGTGAATACAGTGCCTTTTGTACAGCGAGATACAAAGTCATAAAATATCAGGATCTGCAGGCAGAAAAGAGAGCATTGTGGAAGAAAGATATCCAGACAGTTCCACTAGTATTAGGAGCAATGACTCTTATAAAAAAGAATTTACAATCGCATTTAGATATGTTACCAATACATGTAACTCCATATGAACTGCAGAAGGAGTCATTACTGGGCAAATTGTGGGTGCTGCGAAGAGCACTACTGGCTGACATCAAAGATTGAAACAATACTAATTTCATTAACTTTAATCATACTTTGACAGGAATGGGATCCATTCCCATCATGGTATTAGAAACCCAAAAGACTTGGAGAAATTAAAAAATAGATACTTGCATTTTTGTAGCTACCCTGATATTTCTCTTCTGTATATCATAGCATTTTGCATTACTGTGGTAAACCTTACAAGGAAGAACACAGATTCTGTACAGCATGGTGAGCTGTATAAAAAGAGTGATAACATTTTTCTTACTTTTTCAGTGTCATTTGTGTCAGAAATATTTTGAATTATATATTGCAATTAAATAATAATCTTTTGAAAGCTTTATGTATTTTCAGGTACACCTGCTGTTTTTGAACTGGAGATGGAATGACTTCTTGTATCATTTTTCATTATTTCTTGAAAGTTGTGGCATTGACTGCATTTGTTACTCTAGGGTCAAAAATCAAATGCAGACAAAGTAAATAATATTACATTAATGGTAGAACAGTCTGTCTGACCGTTGGACTGTTGTAAAATAAATGTTATGCATAACTGAAACTCTCTTGGGATGGGTAGACCAGTTATTAAAATATGTGTTCTTGTACATTTTGGAATTAAATTTATTGCTATTCTCATTTTCTTGTTTTGTATTTTGTACTTGTGAGGAACTAAAAAATTGGAAGTGTATCAATTAAAATGCAAATCGTGTAATACAATTTGATCATCTCGGCATGCAAGGTTCATGAATGAGTGCTTACAGTATTTTCATCTGTCAAAGAAAAGCTGTCATAATCAGGCAAAATGTATCTTGCAATCTACCATCCCGGGAAAGCTTTTCAAACAGAGTATGCTTATTTTGAGCTGTACTGCATGGTTCATTTTAGTAAGCAATGCCTACAACTAAACTACTGCAGTTGTTGTGCCATTTAATTTTAAGTAAAGTTATGATTTAGTATCTCTGATTCTCAGTCACTTTGGTCAAGCAATTCATTACAGTCAACACAGGTGAATGAAGAAAATCATCTACAACCAGTAACAGATTATAATAACAACATTTTGGTCTACCGCTAGGGGCCATCATCTCCAGATATGCATCCCAATGCTGGTCTGTTTAAGATTAAATGTTTTTATTTGTGTATTTATGCATGCAGCAGGCTGGCGCAGTACTCCTTCCTCATGTGCATGCCATTTATAGAATAACCAGCAGTAGCAGAACTAGACACTCATTTGCTAGCAAGATCCTTCTCCTTCAACCACGCTGTTCTCTTGCCTGTGGACTCCTTAAGTGTCATTTGTAGAAGAAACTTTTATAAGGCTGCAATGTTTGGGAAAGGTAGAAGGTCAGTGGTCTCAATTTAAGGACACAATTCATCTCTCAAAAATAGGTTAATGTATGTGCTAGGTTCATAGACACATGCATTTGAGAAATGTCTATTTGATTCAATAATCTCTAGTTAGAAAAGTACTTTGTAAATGTAAACCACTATTTTAGCACTGAACGCAGAAACCCTGAAAACAAGATGGAACTCTACACCATTTTGAAAAGAGAAATGGATATGGAATTCAGCTACACGTGTCAAAATGGCAAGTAGAACACCTGTTGCTGCAAAGTGTGCATGGGGAATGCATTTATTGCACCTACCCATTAACTCATGATGGATACCTTTTTGTGCTGCTTTAGTAGGAGACTGAGTAGATGGACAGAGCCTTTAACCTATCTGTGTAGGGTAGATGTTTGAGGCCCTGGATTTTCCTGGTGAGGAACCTCTGTGGTGTCTCCAGTTGCTGTATATGCTTTGTGAGGTACATGCTGAAAGGGGAATTATACTCAATAATGGGTCTTATAAAGAAAGAATACAGAGATGTTGTGATCACCTTGTCCCTGGATGCGATACCCTTATTAATGAAGTGGGCAACGTGGAAAGCTTTCCATACAACAGAGGCAATATAGTGGCCAAAAGTCAGTTTGCTATCAACCTGGGTGCCCAAGTTCCTCACTACTGATTGCGTGCTTAGGAACTTATTATTAATGTGGTAATTTGTGGGGATGTCACTCTCCTCAAAGGGGATGATGATGCATTTTTTGGCATTCAGTTTGAGGCCATATTTCTGGCACCAGTCATTTGTTTAGGTGAGACGCTTTTGGAAGATGTCCACATCACTATGGGAATTGATGACAGCACCCATCTTGCAGTCATCTGCAAACTTCATTCATTCATTCATTTTCCTATATGAACTCATACAATAAAAAATTGTTGATTTCTAGCATTAAAACTGCAGCAATGTTTGATTCTATTGCACAGAGGGAAGGAACCCTGACTGTGACTAAATCAGACCAAGTTTGATTATCACCCTTTAGATTTGCATCATGTTCAGTCAATGTAAGGTAGAGAACAATGTTAGGGATTACCACAGGTATTATAAACCTGTATCTGTAAGAGGTTCTTATAGCAAATGCAGCAGCTGATGGTATGTGACATGACTTCTAGAGACAGTGAGTCTTCTAACCATACTTACCATTTCATGCCCATCATGATAATGCAATAGTGGACTGGTACCATGTGGACAGAGAAACTATACAACAAATAGTGGACACGTGCTGGCCTTGTCTGCAGCCCCATAGGAGTCATGGAATACCTATCCCATTGGCTACAAAGGTATGTGTAGCTTTACGTGTATTAGTTACAGAGAACTTTCAGTGACCCACTAAGGATACATTGTAGGTAGCGCAGGCATCAGCCTTAAACATATTCCACCAGTTCCTCAATGCCATGCTTAGCATGTCGGGAAACATATATGATTCCCACATACCCCATAGGAAAGAAGAGACACCATGCTGGATGCCTATGCTATCGCTCACTTCCCTGAGGTACTAGGGGGCATGGACTGTACCCACATCAAAATAAAGGCTCCATCTAATGAACAAGGAAGGAGGTATGTGAACTGCAAAGGGTATTACTCCAACAACTGTCAGATGGTCTATATTACATAGGCTGTCATCTATAATATATGTGCAAGTCGCCCAGGCAGTTTCCATGACTCCCTAAAATGACACACATGTGACCTCTATCAGCAATTTGTATGGAGTGACTTCCTACAGGGACATCTTTGCCTTGGAACCATGGTTAATGACACCAATCGGAAATCATCATAACCAAACTGAACATGGCAGCAGCCATGGCTTATCGCAAACCAGAAACATCACAGAACATGTGTTGTGGCTGGTGAAGACAAGGTTCCACTGCTTGGATACAGCCAGTGATGTTCTGCAGTATAACCCTGCCACATGTGCAAAAATACTTACCATATGTATTATGTTACACAATATTATAGTTAGGAAGCAGTTAGTTACAGAGAAGTGGCCTCTTGCAGGGACCACAGTTCCCCTGGACCACAAACAGTGGCAGCTGCAACAGACAAGGAGTCAGAGGAAGAGCCAGCAGCATAGGATGACCATGACAGACAGAGCTGAGTGCAATAGGCTATGCCACTAGCAAAGAGGAACCAGATTGCACCTTGCTTTACAACATAACTATACATGAGTTAAGCAGCAACATGCATTAAAATGATGCATACAAAAAACCCGGACTGTGGTTATCCTCGCACAGGTTAGCCATGCTATGCATTAGACATAGGCAACCCAAGTAAATTTGCTACAACCAAATTGCCAGGTTTGCCACAGAACCCCCTACAGGACACACCACTGTAAAAATCTAAACCTCTTAGGATGGCTAGAACTCCCCAGGCTAATTTAATATAATCAACCCACTACAGCATTTAAGGTTATTAACCACCCAGAAAAAACACTCTCCTTGAAAAGCAGTATGCATCCCTACAAAAGTGCAAGGCCACTTCGTTCCACCACAAAACTTTTGGTTCAGTCTGTTGAAGCTAACAACCTGTATGGAGAATCTTTGTTTGCAAATACAGTAGGTAAAATCTGGAATTCCCTCCCATCTGACCTTACTCTGAACCCCTCAATTAACCATTTCAAAAAAAATCTGTCCCAGTATTTCAAAACTCACTGGTTATGTCCCTGCTCTAACCCTGACTAAAACTTAATCTACCATCCTATCCCTGCAATTATTAAACACAGCTACCTACCTCTTCATTAAAGGTTTGAAAAATAAACTGTATCTTGTATGTAGAGACTTTGTATATAGCTGCACATTTAGGTCTGACAAAAGAAACTGTAGCATGTATGTATATATTTTTGTTTTTAAACTGTATTCTTCATCGTCTTGAAATGTTAGACTATAACTTGTATCTTGATACTATATGCTTAGACATATACTGGAACTTGTTTGTCTTTATCTGTTTGTAAGTCTGGAGCTTTTCTCCCCAGGCCTCTGCTGAAAAAGGACATGTATCCAGTTGGACTATCTCAGTCAACAAATGTAAAATAAAATAAAATAAATAAATAATATATAAGTAACAATGCACAAAGGCAGGGCAAAATTATCATCATTTTCTTATGTGGAGAAAGGAGCCAAAACTGTACAAGAGCTAAGCAGATACATACAGTAAAAATTATACATACACAAAGTCCAGACTGTGTTTATCCATGCATAGGCTAGCCAAGTTATGAATTAGACATAGGCAACTCAAGTAACAATCTACAAAGGGGAGGGAAAATTTACCATCATTTGCACAGGTGGAGAAGGGAGTCATTAACTATAGCAAAGCTAAGCAGATACTCATAGTAAAAATAATGCATACAAAAACATCAGATTGTTCTTAACCATGCATAAGCTGGCCATATTGTGTATCAGATAAAGGTAAGTCAAGTATTAATGTACTAAGGACAGGTCACAGTTATCATCATTTGCACAGATGGGAAACGTAGTACAGGTGTGCATGTCTTTCACAGGGAGGTGTCTGAGTGAGAGCCCTTAGGTGTATAAAGGAAAACATGCTTTTACGGAAAGAATCAGAACTGTTATGGGGGGCTGTTACTGTCAGTAAGGGCCAGGGTCAGTAGAGGTCTCAGATGTGCTGGCATCTATGGTGGAGTGTGTGTGTGTGTGTGTGTGTGTGTGTGTGTGTGTGTGTGTGTGTGTGTGTGTGTGTGTGTGTGTGTGTATGTGTCTGCCTATCTGCAGGAACACAGCCTTAGCATATTGTGCATCACTGCCCTGTGGCCTTCTGGACAGGTGCAGGGTATGCAGAACATTATGCTCAGCTTCCTCTGCATTTCTGCATTACCCTGTCTAGGAAAGCTGGATCTGCCAGGAGCTGTACCAACTGTCCCAAGATCTTGACTAGATTTTGGTACCCTACTGACTAGGATCAATATTTGCCAGAGGATGTGTTAGCCTGATGTTGACCACCACAACCCCAGAGATGGCCTCTCATGGGTATAAACACATCAACAACTGATGTTGCAGTGAAAGTGCACTGGAAGAGAGGGATCTCCTCATGCATGGCCAAGTTGACTAATATTCAAGGGTGCCACAGATGACCAACCATGAGGATGGCCCCTCATCCCCAAGAAAGGACCCAGAATAAACACTGTACTTTTCATTGTGACTGATTATAACCAAATAACCAGTGAATTATGCATATGATACATACATACAGTCCTGTATGTCAGCATGCACAGCTTGATTGTCTTCACAACCTCTGCCAAGGCTCTGTATGAACCCATCCATGCCTTTGTTGACCTTCTTGAAGAAGTCAAACAGATTTAACAGACATGAATCAAAAATAGGTTGTGCACTTAGTTGGGAGATTACCTGTGTCCTTCTTGATAATGCCAGTGATGATTCCCTTGATTGCCTTACAGATGAGATGAGTCAGATTTATGGGTCTATAATTCCCTGGATCAGATGA